>NW_027526225.1:83795090-84093867 GCF_048455015.1 Haemaphysalis longicornis | reverse complement strand
GGAGTTGCTGGTGCCTGTTCCCCACATGATTGGACAGGACCATGTGGCATGGAACAGCGTGGCTGTCTAGCCGCATTTCTCACAGTTTTCGTCAAGGTCTCGATGTTGCTGTCGCAGCATTTTAGACCATCTGGATTTGTGTATGTATGTCTTGCCACGGTATGGTGGAGCCATCTAGGTTCACTAGCGGTAAACAAGGCTTCCCAATCGGCGGCAGAGCGGTTGGTTCCTGTGATGTGAGACCACGAAAACGCACGATTTAGCAGAAGAATCAAAATTTTAACTTAAATTAATAAATTTCTCAGTGAATAAAGCATTGTTTGGATTCGGGAAAGCGCTGGGGCCACTATAAAGCACGATATCTTTCGAATACAACAAACTTGTGTTTTGTCTTCATGGCTCCTTTAAGCGAAGCTTTCACGGCTAGGGTTCCGTGCATTTTTCTTGTTCGGGAGCACGGTGCGACAAAGCCAACTTTATAGTGAATGCTAACCAGAGAACGGCTGTAACTTTTGTTTCATATAAACTTTCCCGAAAACAATCGCTGTATGATGATTGGAAACTGAGAGGGGTATCATTACGACGAGTTTTATTTAGTTCGAGGGAGGCTGTAGACGTTCCATAATTCCCAGCGGCTGTTCCAGCGTTCCATAATTCCCACAGACTCCTTCGCGAGTAGTATGGTGACACAAAATTGCTCAGTTCGAAATCTTGATTTATCAAAACGTTCCGAAAAACAATTTTATGACAATTCGCCGCCGGTACTACTCTACCATTGCCCCTAGTTTCATTTACTTGCCATAATTACTTAGTTTACAATAAGTTTGTGCCAGCATGCGTTAAAAATTCTGTCTCCCTTCTGGGTCGTTTCTGTCGGGTCCTTAATAGATTCACTCTGAGATAGAGGGTGAGAGTGTGTGCCTATACATATCAGAAAGGAAAATTTCTACGATAATTCCCAGGGCAGTGCTTTGCTTTTTGAGGCTAGAGCAGGTTCCCTGTGAACTAAGAGTTTTGTGGGGAAGTATTCACAAAATGATGGGGTATGTGTGGTCTGCGGAAAAGAAACAGAAACTGTGCGGCACATAGTGTTAGAATGTGAGGGTATCCATCCAAATCTACATGAAGGGAATATTGGGCTTCCAGAAGCCCTAGGATTTAAGGGTATCAGAGAGGAAGTTAACTTCAAGGCTGTCGAGGGGACGAAAAGAAGATTAGAAAGGTGGTGGAGGAAAAGCAGGGAGGGTAATATTGCCTAGGACAGTTACCACCTGTAACAGGGGAAAAAAAGTATTTCGGGCTTAATAAGCTTTAGTGCCAGCCCTAAGCAGCGCTAGTATTGAACGAAGAGTGTAAAACATGTGTATATTCGTCCTTTTTGGTAAGATGTCATGTCATCGCCCCGTTTCAAAGGGGAAACCAATAGCAATCATCATCATTATCATCATCATCATCATCATATTGTAAGGGAGGTAATCGAAGCTTCGGCAGATGGTTGAGAGGGTTTATTTACAGGTGAGAGGTTAGATCCGAGCATCAAGGCGATGGCCGACAAGCGCAAAGCGCCTTCTGTGGTGTTTCTGCCGCTAACACCGGCGTGATTGCGTATATAATAGCGTATTTCTTGCGATTCTAAGCACCCCCCGGATCTAAGCACCCTCCCATACTTTCGGAAAAAACTTTCCAAGGAAATGTTTGCTTGCGAATCTAAGCACCCCCTTTTTCTAAGCAACCGTCGCAAGATAGCTTTCACACGCGTGAAAAGGGACCCAAGCTGACGTTGTGGAGAGGTCTTTTATGAAGGGTTCAATTACGAACCGCTTCGAGGAAACGCTAGACGACCTGCGGTGGGATACGCCAGCGGCGGCTCAAGCGCTGTGACACGCCCGAGTGGCAGTGAGAGTGACAGTATTATACGTAATCGGTGGGTTCACTGCCCGTATTTTTCTTTCGAATATCAGCCAACTAAAACATAACATTATTTATTGTGTGCTTATGTCATCGCGATACCACCCCGAAAAATGGGGGGTGGGGGGTAATTTACGTTTTTCGGATCTAAGCACCCCCCCTAACTTTGGACATCGCGAGCGTGTTCGTTTCTGCATGCTAATGGCCTTCCGGTCCTTTCAGTCCCGTCTCTCGGTATTCATTGTTAGTTACCCTCGTGGTCCACGTGTGGTCAGTTCGTCTCACTATATGTATGTGATGTATATGATATATATATATATATATATATATATATATATATATATATATAGCAGAACAGAGAGATACGGGACGAGGGACTCGGTAAAGATACATATCAAGGTTGCAGTCGTCATTGCCAGTGCTATTCGGCTTTTTTTTTTTTTTTTTTTTTTTTTTCGAAATATATAATAGGGCCGAATGACGTGTGCTTGTCACGTTTCTTTGATTCATTGATAAATAAGCGAAAATATAAGTCGAGAAAAAATCCGCCGTTTTCCGGGAGCGGGACTCGAACCCACATCTCCGCATAACCGGTGCGGTGCGTTAACCAATTACGCTATCCCCACAGCGGCTTCTCTCTCGACTTTAAAGCGGGGGTTTATATTTACAAGAGCTCTGAGGCCGGTCAACTAGCGCCGCCCCTCGACTACCGCGGGAGACGTAGAACGTCTTCTTTCCCAGCGGCCGCCACGTAGAACGTGGTCGGAGGTCGGGGTTAGCAATTGGCATATCCGAACTGCTGGAGCCAGTGCCTCGTAATGCATGTAGCAGAACAGAGAGATACGGGACGAGGGACTCGGTAAAGATACATATCAAGGTTGCAGTCGTCATTGCCAGTGCTATTCGGCTTTTTTTTTTTTTTTTTTTTTTTTTTTTTCGAAATATATAATAGGGCCGAATGACGTGTGCTTGTCACGTTTCTTTGATTCATTGATAAATAAGCGAAAATATAAGTCGAGAAAAAATCCGCCGTTTTCCGGGAGCGGGACTCGAACCCACATCTCCGCATAACCGGTGCGGTGCGTTAACCAATTACGCTATCCCCACAGCGGCTTCTCTCTCGACTTTAAAGCGGGGGTTTATATTTACAAGAGCTCTGAGGCCGGTCAACTAGCGCCGCCCCTCGACTACCGCGGGAGACGTAGAACGTCTTCTTTCCCAGCGGCCGCCACGTAGAACGTGGTCGGAGGTCGGGGTTAGCAATTGGCATATCCGAACTGCTGGAGCCAGTGCCTCGTAATGCATGTAGCAGAACAGAGAGATACGGGACGAGGGACTCGGTAAAGATACATATCAAGGTTGCAGTCGTCATTGCCAGTGCTATTCGGCTTTTTTTTTTTTTTTTTTTTTTTTTTCGAAATATATAATAGGGCCGAATGACGTGTGCTTGTCACGTTTCTTTGATTCATTGATAAATAAGCGAAAATATAAGTCGAGAAAAAATCCGCCGTTTTCCGGGAGCGGGACTCGAACCCACATCTCCGCATAACCGGTGCGGTGCGTTAACCAATTACGCTATCCCCACAGCGGCTTCTCTCTCGACTTTAAAGCGGGGGTTTATATTTACAAGAGCTCTGAGGCCGGTCAACTAGCGCCGCCCCTCGACTACCGCGGGAGACGTAGAACGTCTTCTTTCCCAGCGGCCGCCACGTAGAACGTGGTCGGAGGTCGGGGTTAGCAATTGGCATATCCGAACTGCTGGAGCCAGTGCCTCGTAATGCATGTAGCAGAACAGAGAGATACGGGACGAGGGACTCGGTAAAGATACATATCAAGGTTGCAGTCGTCATTGCCAGTGCTATTCGGCTTTTTTTTTTTTTTTTTTTTTTTCGAAATATATAATAGGGCCGAATGACGTGTGCTTGTCACGTTTCTTTGATTCATTGATAAATAAGCGAAAATATAAGTCGAGAAAAAATCCGCCGTTTTCCGGGAGCGGGACTCGAACCCACATCTCCGCATAACCGGTGCGGTGCGTTAACCAATTACGCTATCCCCACAGCGGCTTCTCTCTCGACTTTAAAGCGGGGGTTTATATTTACAAGAGCTCTGAGGCCGGTCAACTAGCGCCGCCCCTCGACTACCGCGGGAGACGTAGAACGTCTTCTTTCCCAGCGGCCGCCACGTAGAACGTGGTCGGAGGTCGGGGTTAGCAATTGGCATATCCGAACTGCTGGAGCCAGTGCCTCGTAATGCATGTAGCAGAACAGAGAGATACGGGACGAGGGACTCGGTAAAGATACATATCAAGGTTGCAGTCGTCATTGCCAGTGCTATTCGGCTTTTTTTTTTTTTTTTTTTTTTTTTTTCGAAATATATAATAGGGCCGAATGACGTGTGCTTGTCACGTTTCTTTGATTCATTGATAAATAAGCGAAAATATAAGTCGAGAAAAAATCCGCCGTTTTCCGGGAGCGGGACTCGAACCCACATCTCCGCATAACCGGTGCGGTGCGTTAACCAATTACGCTATCCCCACAGCGGCTTCTCTCTCGACTTTAAAGCGGGGGTTTATATTTACAAGAGCTCTGAGGCCGGTCAACTAGCGCCGCCCCTCGACTACCGCGGGAGACGTAGAACGTCTTCTTTCCCAGCGGCCGCCACGTAGAACGTGGTCGGAGGTCGGGGTTAGCAATTGGCATATCCGAACTGCTGGAGCCAGTGCCTCGTAATGCATGTAGCAGAACAGAGAGATACGGGACGAGGGACTCGGTAAAGATACATATCAAGGTTGCAGTCGTCATTGCCAGTGCTATTCGGCTTTTTTTTTTTTTTTTTTTTTTTTTTTCGAAATATATAATAGGGCCGAATGACGTGTGCTTGTCACGTTTCTTTGATTCATTGATAAATAAGCGAAAATATAAGTCGAGAAAAAATCCGCCGTTTTCCGGGAGCGGGACTCGAACCCACATCTCCGCATAACCGGTGCGGTGCGTTAACCAATTACGCTATCCCCACAGCGGCTTCTCTCTCGACTTTAAAGCGGGGGTTTATATTTACAAGAGCTCTGAGGCCGGTCAACTAGCGCCGCCCCTCGACTACCGCGGGAGACGTAGAACGTCTTCTTTCCCAGCGGCCGCCACGTAGAACGTGGTCGGAGGTCGGGGTTAGCAATTGGCATATCCGAACTGCTGGAGCCAGTGCCTCGTAATGCATGTAGCAGAACAGAGAGATACGGGACGAGGGACTCGGTAAAGATACATATCAAGGTTGCAGTCGTCATTGCCAGTGCTATTCGGCTTTTTTTTTTTTTTTTTTTTTTTCGAAATATATAATAGGGCCGAATGACGTGTGCTTGTCACGTTTCTTTGATTCATTGATAAATAAGCGAAAATATAAGTCGAGAAAAAATCCGCCGTTTTCCGGGAGCGGGACTCGAACCCACATCTCCGCATAACCGGTGCGGTGCGTTAACCAATTACGCTATCCCCACAGCGGCTTCTCTCTCGACTTTAAAGCGGGGGTTTATATTTACAAGAGCTCTGAGGCCGGTCAACTAGCGCCGCCCCTCGACTACCGCGGGAGACGTAGAACGTCTTCTTTCCCAGCGGCCGCCACGTAGAACGTGGTCGGAGGTCGGGGTTAGCAATTGGCATATCCGAACTGCTGGAGCCAGTGCCTCGTAATGCATGTAGCAGAACAGAGAGATACGGGACGAGGGACTCGGTAAAGATACATATCAAGGTTGCAGTCGTCATTGCCAGTGCTATTCGGCTTTTTTTTTTTTTTTTTTTTCGAAATATATAATAGGGCCGAATGACGTGTGCTTGTCACGTTTCTTTGATTCATTGATAAATAAGCGAAAATATAAGTCGAGAAAAAATCCGCCGTTTTCCGGGAGCGGGACTCGAACCCACATCTCCGCATAACCGGTGCGGTGCGTTAACCAATTACGCTATCCCCACAGCGGCTTCTCTCTCGACTTTAAAGCGGGGGTTTATATTTACAAGAGCTCTGAGGCCGGTCAACTAGCGCCGCCCCTCGACTACCGCGGGAGACGTAGAACGTCTTCTTTCCAGCGGCCGCCACGTAGAACGTGGTCGGAGGTCGGGGTTAGCAATTGGCATATCCGAACTGCTGGAGCCAGTGCCTCGTAATGCATGTAGCAGAACAGAGAGATACGGGACGAGGGACTCGGTAAAGATACATATCAAGGTTGCAGTCGTCATTGCCAGTGCTATTCGGCTTTTTTTTTTTTTTTTTTTTTTTTTCGAAATATATAATAGGGCCGAATGACGTGTGCTTGTCACGTTTCTTTGATTCATTGATAAATAAGCGAAAATATAAGTCGAGAAAAAATCCGCCGTTTTCCGGGAGCGGGACTCGAACCCACATCTCCGCATAACCGGTGCGGTGCGTTAACCAATTACGCTATCCCCACAGCGGCTTCTCTCTCGACTTTAAAGCGGGGGTTTATATTTACAAGAGCTCTGAGGCCGGTCAACTAGCGCCGCCCCTCGACTACCGCGGGAGACGTAGAACGTCTTCTTTCCCAGCGGCCGCCACGTAGAACGTGGTCGGAGGTCGGGGTTAGCAATTGGCATATCCGAACTGCTGGAGCCAGTGCCTCGTAATGCATGTAGCAGAACAGAGAGATACGGGACGAGGGACTCGGTAAAGATACATATCAAGGTTGCAGTCGTCATTGCCAGTGCTATTCGGCTTTTTTTTTTTTTTTTTTTTTTTTTTCGAAATATATAATAGGGCCGAATGACGTGTGCTTGTCACGTTTCTTTGATTCATTGATAAATAAGCGAAAATATAAGTCGAGAAAAAATCCGCCGTTTTCCGGGAGCGGGACTCGAACCCACATCTCCGCATAACCGGTGCGGTGCGTTAACCAATTACGCTATCCCCACAGCGGCTTCTCTCTCGACTTTAAAGCGGGGGTTTATATTTACAAGAGCTCTGAGGCCGGTCAACTAGCGCCGCCCCTCGACTACGGAGAACCCACATCTCCTCAACTATGCGGAGATGTGGGTTCGAGTCCCGCTCCCGGAAAACGGCGGATTTTTTCTCGACTTATATTTTCGCTTATTTATCAATGAATCAAAGAAACGTGACAAGCACACGTCATTCGGCCCTATTATATATTTCGAAAAAAAAAAAAAAAAAGCCGAATAGCACTGGCAATGACGACTGCAACCTTGATATGTATCTTTACCGAGTCCCTCGTCCCGTATCTCTCTGTTCTGCTACATGCATTACGAGGCACTGGCTCCAGCAGTTCGGATATGCCAATTGCTACCCCGACCTCCGACCACGTTCTACGTGGCGGCCGCTGGGAAAGAAGACGTTCTACGTCTCCCGCGGTAGTCGAGGGGCGGCGCTAGTTGACCGGCCTCAGAGCTCTTGTAAATATAAACCCCCGCTTTAAAGTCGAGAGAGAAGCCGCTGTGGGGATAGCGTAATTGGTTAACGCACCGCACCGGTTATGCGGAGATGTGGGTTCGAGTCCCGCTCCCGGAAAACGGCGGATTTTTTCTCGACTTATATTTTCGCTTATTTATCAATGAATCAAAGAAACGTGACAAGCACACGTCATTCGGCCCTATTATATATTTCGAAAAAAAAAAAAAAAAAAAAAAAAAAAGCCGAATAGCACTGGCAATGACGACTGCAACCTTGATATGTATCTTTACCGAGTCCCTCGTCCCGTATCTCTCTGTTCTGCTACATGCATTACGAGGCACTGGCTCCAGCAGTTCGGATATGCCAATTGCTAACCCCGACCTCCGACCACGTTCTACGTGGCGGCCGCTGGGAAAGAAGACGTTCTACGTCTCCCGCGGTAGTCGAGGGGCGGCGCTAGTTGACCGGCCTCAGAGCTCTTGTAAATATAAACCCCCGCTTTAAAGTCGAGAGAGAAGCCGCTGTGGGGATAGCGTAATTGGTTAACGCACCGCACCGGTTATGCGGAGATGTGGGTTCGAGTCCCGCTCCCGGGAAACGGCGGATTTTTTCTCGACTTATATTTTCGCTTATTTATCAATGAATCAAAGAAACGTGACAAGCACACGTCATTCGGCCCTATTATATATTTCGAAAAAAAAAAAAAAAAAAAAAAAAAAAAAAAAAAAAAGCCGAATAGCACTGGCAATGACGACTGCAACCTTGATATGTATCTTTACCGAGTCCCTCGTCCCGTATCTCTCTGTTCTGCTACATGCATTACGAGGCACTGGCTCCAGCAGTTCGGATATGCCAATTGCTAACCCCGACCTCCGACCACGTTCTACGTGGCGGCCGCTGGGAAAGAAGACGTTCTACGTCTCCGCGGTAGTCGAGGGGCGGCGCTAGTTGACCGGCCTCAGAGCTCTTGTAAATATAAACCCCGCTTTAAGTCGAGAGAGAAGCCGCTGTGGGGATAGCGTAATTGGTTAACGCACCGCACCGGTTATGCGGAGATGTGGGTTCGAGTCCCGCTCCCGGAAAACGCGGATTTTTTCTCGACTTATATTTTCGCTTATTTATCAATGAATCAAAGAAACGTGACAAGCACACGTCATTCGGCCCTATTATATATTTCGAAAAAAAAAAAAAAAAAGAAAAAAAAAAAAAAAAAAAAGCCGAATAGCACTGGCAATGACGACTGCAACCTTGATATGTATCTTTACCGAGTCCCTCGTCCCGTATCTCTCTGTTCTGCTACATGCATTACGAGGCACTGGCTCCAGCAGTTCGGATATGCCAATTGCTAACCCCGACCTCCGACCACGTTCTACGTGGCGGCCGCTGGGAAAGAAGACGTTCTACGTCTCCCGCGGTAGTCGAGGGGCGGCGCTAGTTGACCGCCTCAGAGCTCTTGTAAATATAAACCCCCGCTTTAAAGTCGAGAGAGAAGCCGCTGTGGGGATAGCGTAATTGGTTAACGCACCGCACCGGTTATGCGGAGATGTGGGTTCGAGTCCCGCTCCCGGAAAACGGCGGATTTTTTCTCGACTTATATTTTCGCTTATTTATCAATGAATCAAAGAAACGTGACAAGCACACGTCATTCGGCCCTATTATATATTTCGAAAAAAAAAAAAAAAAAAAAAAAAAAGCCGAATAGCACTGGCAATGACGACTGCAACCTTGATATGTATCTTTACCGAGTCCCTCGTCCCGTATCTCTCTGTTCTGCTACATGCATTACGAGGCACTGGCTCCAGCAGTTCGGATATGCCAATTGCTAACCCCGACCTCCGACCACGTTCTACGTGGCGGCCGCTGGGAAAGAAGACGTTCTACGTCTCCCGCGGTAGTCGAGGGGCGGCGCTAGTTGACCGGCCTCAGAGCTCTTGTAAATATAAACCCCCGCTTTAAAGTCGAGAGAGAAGCCGCTGTGGGGATAGCGTAATTGGTTAACGCACCGCACCGGTTATGCGGAGATGTGGGTTCGAGTCCCGCTCCCGGAAAACGGCGGATTTTTTCTCGACTTATATTTTCGCTTATTTATCAATGAATCAAAGAAACGTGACAAGCACACGTCATTCGGCCCTATTATATATTTCGAAAAAAAAAAAAAAAAAAAAAAAAGCCGAATAGCACTGGCAATGACGACTGCAACCTTGATATGTATCTTTACCGAGTCCCTCGTCCCGTATCTCTCTGTTCTGCTACATGCATTACGAGGCACTGGCTCCAGCAGTTCGGATATGCCAATTGCTAACCCCGACCTCCGACCACGTTCTACGTGGCGGCCGCTGGGAAAGAAGACGTTCTACGTCTCCCGCGGTAGTCGAGGGGCGGCGCTAGTTGACCGGCCTCAGAGCTCTTGTAAATATAAACCCCCGCTTTAAAGTCGAGAGAGAAGCCGCTGTGGGGATAGCGTAATTGGTTAACGCACCGCACCGGTTATGCGGAGATGTGGGTTCGAGTCCCGCTCCCGGAAAACGGCGGATTTTTTCTCGACTTATATTTTCGCTTATTTATCAATGAATCAAAGAAACGTGACAAGCACACGTCATTCGGCCCTATTATATATTTCGAAAAAAAAAAAAAAAAAAAAAAAAAAAAAAAAAAAAAAAAAGCCGAATAGCACTGGCAATGGCGACTGCAACCTTGATATGTATATATATATATATATATATATATATATATATATATATATATATATATATATATATATATATATATATATATATATATATATATAGATATATATATATAGATATATATATATAGATATATATATAGATATATATTTGCCTTTGTAAAGACGTTCGAGCAACCAATCCCGCCTCCCAGCAGCTTCTTTCAGTAAAGCGGATAAAGAGAAAGGCTCGTGCGGTGGCGGCGAGCGATGGCGCCGATACAAGGCAGTGAAATATGGACATCAGATGCGGTCCATTCTGCGCCAGCTTGCAAAGAAGCCACCCGTGTCTGTGTGCGTGCGAGAGGGCGAAGGGGACGGAGAATACACGCAAGGAACGCGTCGCACGCACCAGTCGGCCCCACAAAGGAGTCTGTATTTTTCGCCACATATAGTTCGCTCTTTTCTTCTCTCTCGTTTGTCGGCGCGAGCTAACTATATGCATGGGCGGCAGCGAAAAGACGGCAAGAAAAGTGCAACCGGACGACAACAAGTGCGGCCGTCTATCGGGACGACCAAGAGAAAGAGCCAGAAAATGCCCCAAGCTTTCGTGCAATATTTCACCGAGCCAACGAGAAAAACAAGAAATCGAAGACACCCTTCTTTTTTTCTTTTGTGGCCGGAGCGGCTTCGCAGCGTGCGCATCGAGTTTTTGGCGCCAGCGGCTCCTTTTAGAAGCTAACATTATTCCTGTATGGCACCCTTCGAACGACGTCACAAGCTGGCCTTTTTTTCGCTGTTTTCAGCAAACCGTTGTCTCGCTCCGTTATGAAATTCTCCTCTCCCTCAGCGCGCATGCCGCTGCTGGCGCTAACCTATCGGATTTTTCTACAACGCCGAGCGAAGAAACTAAATGCTGATCAATGGAGCCGCATTCGAGGTTCATCGGCAGCGGCGGCGCGCCAGAAAAAGGCGTCCGCGACCCCGACCCGTCGTTTTCTTGCGTCGGCCACGGCGCATAACTCCGCTTCGCCAAAGTTGCAATGGAACTTACCCTGCACATCTTGCTCTTGTAACCGCTCCGTTTGCGGTAGTTTCGCATAGTCGTTCGTTTTTCTGTTTGACTTTTTGTCTGTCTGTTTGGTTTAATTGTCATTATGGCGAAGCTGTCTATGACCAGGATTCCGCACATTATCTCCGACAACAGAACTATGTGGACAAGGATTGCGGGAGAAAGTAGCGCCACCTTGCGGAGCCTCCAACCAACTATACCCTCACCTTTATAAAGACTCCTGCCACGG
Organism: Haemaphysalis longicornis; assembly: GCF_048455015.1. Classification (NCBI taxonomy): domain Eukaryota; kingdom Metazoa; phylum Arthropoda; class Arachnida; order Ixodida; family Ixodidae; genus Haemaphysalis; species Haemaphysalis longicornis. Next base: position 84,082,581 of record NW_027526225.1, on the reverse strand, counting down.
GGTCATCGCGAAAGCTAACCTCCATCTTGTCATTTGGGCCTGCCCACTCAATTCGCCCAACACACAACACACCGACATTTAGCAGCAGAAATTACACCATATTCCCGTAGGGGACCCTGAGTAGTATGCGAAGCAGCCATGGGGTCGACTGAAGTTTCCGTTAGTTTTCAGTTCGTCGTTTCCGTTGACGTTCAGCTTCGCGTGCCTTCGTTGTATCAGTAGCTTCTTGACGTAGTTTCAATGAGTGAGGGACATAAGGCGCGTTCGTAGCACATGCTCCCGTCTCGGTTTGTAGCGCAGTAGGAGAGCGCCTTGTAACTCGTTGCGGCCAGAGAGTCGTGGGATCGAAACCGGGAGCCACCTAACTATTTATTTTTATAATGAACTGCGCTGACGTCAGCCCAAACGCTGGCGGGGCTGAAGAGACGCGCATGCGCAGTAGAGTGCGGACAATGACAACGAGGGAGGGACGGACACAGCCGCGAGCATGAGATCCTTCGCATCTAATAATTTGGAGCAGTGAGAGGTAATGAGGATCAGCTCCGCCTATCTGAGGATGCCGCAAGGGCACACGGGCTCCTGATGGGAAAGGACCCACGGAACATACCAATTCGCGTCTCCTACCCCGGTTTTGAGCACAGTAGAGTTTATTTACTCACTCACCTTCATCTTACGGAAAACATTTATAAGGAAATCAACCGAGTCCTTGGGCCTTCATAAATTGATACAAGACGGAATATATTGTCCCTGCAAAGATGTATTCTCAGCAATGCATGTGTGTTAGGACGTGAAGCCGACCGCGAGAGAGTCTGTGTTCATTTGGTTTTTGTAAGCTGTCCTTTTCAAATTGTTTATTGATTGTAGGGTTTAACGTGCCGACGCAACGCAGGCGATGAGGCGCGCCGTAGTGGAGGGCTCCGGATTAATTTTGACCACCTGGGGACCTTTAACGTGCGTCGAAATCTCGCACACACGGGCGTTTTCGCTTTTCGCCTCCATCAGAAAAGCGGCCGCCGCGGCCGGTAATCGAACCCGCGTCCTCATGCTCAGAAGCGCAACGCCTCTGTTCATAATTAGGGTTGCGCATTGAATCATGGTCATCTAAGGAGGGAGTATGGTTACAGAACATACTTTAACTTTTGTGTTATCAAAAGTATCCCGAAACAAATTATACCAGAATTAGCCGCTATGACGACTCTAACATTGTGTCAAGTTTCGTTAACTTGGCGTTATGTTAGAGTCATCCTAGTTACTTCACGGTGAAGTTGTTAGCGTTACAGAATTACTGTTGACAGTCAATACACGGCCATTTACAGAGCGAGTATGGTTGCAGAAAGCGGCTCTAACGGTTGTTTTGCCGGAACTTTCAGGGAACAGATTATATGACAATTAGCCGCTAAGACGACTCCAACATTACGTACCAAAGCTTCGCTGGTCATCTTTTTTCATGGAGTTGAAGAGCACTGAATGCCCGGGCGTGAGCGGCGGCCACGGATTCAGTGGCGGCCACAAGAACGCGTTTTCTTTCCAGATATCTGAGGCACCAAAGCGGGAGTGTCGCGGGAAAACGCTGTGCCGCAGTTTGCTTGGCAGTCGGTGCAGTCGCCTCCGTGGTCGCGCTTTCTTCCGCCATATCTTGGCGTCTTTCATTTTCATGTCTGTTCCGGCGGAACAAAGTGGTTGCCACCCGCGTCGGCGATATTTCACCGACCCTCGCTGGTACGCGGCGGACGTTCCTTGTACTACCTGTTATCCTACGCTGACTCGGCAGTGCACTTCAGCGGTCCCGCCACACACGCGAGTGAACATCATTCGCCCGCGCCAGCCCCAGGCGAGGACCGGCTTGCACCGGAAACTGTCGAGAGGTAGACGAGCTGACCGCGCTTTTTCGCGGAAGCTGCACGCCCTCCTTCTAGAGTGTCCCATACTGCGCTCACACGACACTTCCAATCAATAACCTGTGATAAGTGTCACAAAAGAGAAAAATAATTCGTTTCTAGTGCCATTAATACGGTTCTCCCCTAGCAGTGGTGAACTGCCATCTGTTGGACAGCAAGCGTCAAACTGTGCTTGAAGCAGCTCCAGGCGACGTGTTTTGTTTCCCTGATTGTTTTTATCTCGCCTCCCTATACGGCGCCTTTTTCTACCTGTTTCCTTTTTCATTTGCTATCGTAAAAATTTCGGGGTAGGCTTAGAACTTTCTAAGAATGTGAAGGGGAAAGCTTGGTTGCACATTCCATTGCTTTGCTGTTTGGCTTAATTTTGATATTTACTGCTGCACACGTCACCACTCTACCATGCTCGACAGGGGACTCCATGAAAGAGCGAGAGAGAGAGAGAGAGAGAGAGAGAGAGAGAGAGAGAGAGAGAGAGAGGGGGGGGGGGGAGGGAGAGAGAACCACTTTATTGATGTATGGGTCAGGTAAAGGGGGTGGCGGGTTCCTAGAGGGCCTCCACGACCTGCTGGTCTCGGGTCCCTGGAGAATCACCTGGAGACCTGGAGGGAGACCTGTTGGTCCTGGAGACCCATACAAGGGTGGTCTGGGTCTCCAGGGTCGAGCTCCGCAGGGCCTGTTCCCAGTGGGAGGACGCGGGAAAACGACGAAAGGGGGAGTGCGGGCACTCGCAGAGGGAGTCAAGTTGAGTGTCGCACAGTGGGCAGAGGGGAGAATGGAAGCCGGAGGGGTGCGTGTGGGAGAGGTTGGTTCTGCAGGAGGAGTGCGTTCGGAGGAGGCACCAGGCTCTGGCCTCTTCCTGTGTGGGGCTCGGCAGCGGTGAGGAGGGGACATATTGGGGGCGGAGGGGGTCGGGAATTCTGTGGGATCTCCCGGTGCAAGATTAGAATGTCCCGGGAGCTGGGGAGGCCACGGTTAGGCTCAGACGAAGAGCCTGTTCTGTGGATCAAAGCTCGAGCTGCTCGATTGGCAGCCTCATTGGCACCTATTCTTGCGTGGGGGGTGGGCAACAAAGTGACTCACAAACAATTCACAACAAAGTTACGGGGTGGCAAAGGTTTTCGGGATAGAATTTTGAGGACAATTTTGGATGTCCTGCCGGCTTAACAGTTTTTGATTACGACTTGCGAGTCAGACAGGAGGGTGTATGGATAGGGGTCTTGGGCTAGGGAGACGGTTATGGCCGCTTCCTCGGCTGTTATGGCTGAGCTTGTAAAGATTGCGAGGGAGTCCTGAGTTGTGCTATCCTCGGAGGGCGCTACAGTCGAGAAGGCATATCGGGATGAGTAGCTAGCAGCGTTTACGTATAGGGTATGAAACTAGTAGGAATGCAGGCGATGCACGTTCGTTGAAGCTCGTTCCGCTCCCTAGCCATCGCCATTCCCGGCACGCACTGCGTGGCCCTTTTTAGAGCTCTGCTCTCGCTGTGCTGTTTCTCTGTCCTGGCGCGCGAACCCAAGTCACAACTCCCTGCACAACTTCAATTTTTTGAGGCGAAAAACCTAATGCCCTATCTGGGAAAAAAACTGTCGTTGTCCGGTCAGTTTATACAAAGCAGGTCCCGCTCGTGGTTCAAACCTTGTGACCTCCTTTTGTATACCCACACTGTACCACATATGCCAAGGTACTCCACAAAAAACAATGCCAGTTTGTACAATCTGGCTGCCGCTGTACAGGGTAAGTACAGAACCCATATGTGGTCGATGGGATTAGTGCCGTGGTGTCCACAGTAACAGCCCGATGAGCTACCATTGTTGTGGTGGTGGTGGTGGCGCAAAAAAAATGGCGCATGCCCATTTAGAGGGATTGGCCAATAAGAGTTCTGTTAACATGAAAGAGTTCTATTCCGTGATTGCACTCACGTCATTTCCGTCACGGAAGTGACGCCAGTACAACGAAGCAAGCGGCCTGTAATGGGTGCACCCCTGCACACAGGCGTTCTTGCGGGGAAGCAACCTTTAGTACTTCTGGGCCTGCTCTCTACGGCATGCCAAGGAATGAGGCGCACTGCGGTTGCGTGAAAGAACTCTTTACTTTCATCACCTCGCTGTCGCCCCTCCGGGCATACACACACACACGAGCACCAAAGACACTCCGCGTCCCGACCCCCAGCCCCCGCGCGCGGTTCTTCTTCATCACCGCCCGCTCCTCCCCATCCTGCTTCTGCTTCGTTCCCGCCAGCGCCATCCCTCGGGCGCCGACGTCTCGAAGTCTTGGCCGCACGGAAGGCGATGAGGGCGAGGGAAGGGAGCTCATGGCGAGGGGCTCCAGCAACACCCTCTAGGCCAGAAGGTGTCGTGCCAAGGCGCTCCCCACATACTAAAGAGTACGTTATACTTCGGGTTGTTCGTTTTCGGGTTTTATATTTTAACACGAAAGTGTTCTATGAAGGGATACACAAAGATTTCACTTAAGTGATATCTGTCACGGAAATGACGCCACTACACCTTTGCCGTAGCGACCCGCCAGCAGGACGTCGAAGCACACCCACAAGACAACCGCCCACACGCAAATCATGCTCAGCTGCAGATTTCGCTGCACATTTCACTTTCGTGTTTTACCGATTCCTATCATGAAGAAATCAACCACAGCTTTTTGTCATGGTAATCTATCTGATAATGCAAAATAGTGGAGCAGAGGAAAGAATTTAGTCTAAGTTCAAGAGAGAGGAAAGAAATCAAGAAAGAACAACAGAGAGAAGAGTAGGAAAACTAGGTAAAAGTCAACCTCATTGCAATAGTTTTAGCACTGTAGACGAGCCGTCTCCGAAATGAAGAAGTGGATGGCGTTACACACGTCTCTCTGGCATTGTCCCCTCTTAGTGCCCCCAAACGACAAAAGCACCGGCACAGTCAATGGCAGTCCAAAACGTCGCAGGGTAGTCTCCAGCAGCCTTCTCCGATGATTAGGAAATCGTCGAAAAAAAGGAAGAAATGTTCTTCGGATTCAATTTCGTGGCAAAAGTGCTATCTCCGCACGTTGCCAGCGAGAGAAAAAGAGTTGTCGTTGCTATCGTGGAACATACCCACTTGGGGGATCGGCAAAGAATCGGGACGTTGTGTGGTTAACGGGCCCGCTTCACAAAATTCAGAAAATTATTAATTGGAAACGCAAACGTAGTAGAACAGTGCGTGCCGCATGACACGCCAGCGTAATGACCGGTGAGTGGAACAGGCGCGTATAGGCGTTTCCTACTCAGCACAACCGAGCGACGCATGGCGCCATCTAGGGGCATGTTTGAAGCTATGTCTATGTGCATGTGGCCCTCAATGTAATCGCTGAGAAACGCTTGGTCTCGTAGAGTAGTAGTTCCGCTCCTGCGAAGCCACCATCCTAACCCGGGTTCAAGTCCCGTTACCGCTTTTTTTTTTTTCGTTTTCAAAGGTTTGTCATATTTTAGTATTACATTTGTTATCAGGCATATAATCTATTTATGACATCTTTATGCTTTATAAATGGGTTTTCGGGTATTTTCGTTGCCTTTCGGCCAGTTTCAGCTACTGCTTCTTGCACGTCTTGGGGGGATTTCCCCTTTTAGGTCGGTTGTTTCGGCTATTTCAGTTGAACATTTTTCTACACCGTGGTTTTCAACCATTGCAGGTCCGTTTGGGCTGCTGTTTATTTCAGTTCGGGTGGTTCTACATGCTTTAGGTACGTTTATGCAGTGATATAACCTCTATAAACAAGCTCAGGTGACGGCTGGATGTACTGACTAGGAAACGCATATACGGGGAACGCGCGCCCATTTGCCGCGTAGAACCCCGATTCCAGGGAAGCGGTGGTGTCTGTTAGTCGGCTTGGTGACGTGGAAACGAACGGAAAGAAGGAGACCCCAACACGTGTGGCACACTAGAGGCCCGTCGAAGTGATTCGCGCCAAAAACAAAGAAACGAAAGCAAAGAAAAACACCCAAACACGATGTCAAATTCGGTAGACAGGCTTTCGCCTTCAATGCACGTAAGTAGACTTAAGTACTCCGAGAACTTTTTTTTTTTCACTTCCTATCGTCTCAACGTCACAATGCGCGTTCTTGCACCGTATAGATGTAAGGATTTCGCCTTAAACCTAATCCAACCCGTGCTCCTAATTAAAAGGACGCTGGTGCCCTGAGATATGTGTTATATATAATTTTACCTCAAAAACGTTTGTTGTTTTTTTTTGCGCTAAATAATGGCGACATGCATGCGCCATGGCTGCACTTTTAGAACTTCGGAATACATGTTAAAGCATTCTATAACCTTTTCTTTTTTTGGAGGGGGGGGGGGGCAACAAGTGGTTCAATCGAGTGACACAGACAGACAGACAGACAGACAGACAGACAGACAGACAGACAGACAGACAGACAGACAGACGGAAGGACGGACGGACGGACGGACGGACGGAGGGACGGACGGAGGGAGGGACAGGCAGAGGCGCGGTTTGGAAATACTATCGCACGTAAAAGTGCGTCGGAGCTAGCCGCTAGAGTTCGATGCCTCCCCCCTTTCATCGAACGCTCCTCCTATATTGCGAACGTGGCAAACGGGCCTGTCCACTCCGATGGTGGGTAAACCGACTCCCGATGGAAAAACGACCGTGGAAGAGCGTGCTCCCCGAGCGACGCCTTTCCTGTAACAAAAAGTGGCTTCGCCTCGTAGAACTGCCAAAGACCGGCTTCAAGTTCTTCTCGGTGGACAAAGTTCCCAGAGAGGGTAGCGGTGTGGCTGAGACCAACGCAGATAAAAAAGCAAAGGAGGCGGTGGCCATCGGAGTCCGTGGTAGGCTTGCCAGCTGGAAGGCGTTGCTGCCTCGACTCGAAGAAAGGCGAAGCCCGCCGAATTGGGCAATCTGGCCATCGAGGCGACGCAAGAGGGTCGCCTATCGCCATTGGAAACCGCCACTTTCGCGTCGTCGCGCCGCCGAAAAGATGAGACGTGTCACGGGCAGGGCGACGAGCCGGGCCTTTATCAAAACGTTCGGCTGGATTAACGCAGCCGACTCGTAGAGTGAAAGCGGAGCAACGGCCACCCGAGCGGGGGAGCAGGGCGGGTCGGCCGGACGGCGGCGGGAGAGGATCCGCGCATGCTGTGTGGGCTGCTGCAGACATTACACGACGCGGTAACAACACCGTTTGGCTCTTCTTACCACACTCGTCATTATGAAGGGGACACGCGTTCACGCCTAGCATATTTCATACTCCACCTTTGCCCCTCGTACGCAGTTCAAAAAGGGTCTGCAGAAAGAAATGTATGAACAAAACTTAAAGCCTCCTGAAAGTGGCTCATGCGGCTCAAAATGGCTCAAAGTGGCTACTAGCGGAGACGCAGCCAGGAATTTTGTTACGGCCGGGGTATGGGAGGTGGAAGGGGGGGGTGCCTGAAAACACTGCGACAGCTGTAGATATCACGAGCACAGAGCGGCACCGCGTGGTTTCTCTGCAAGCAGATACGCCTCCGAGTATCTGTAGTGCTTTTGTTGCGGATTTCCTTAAAGTGGCTATCGAGTGCGCTCATTGCTGCAACTGAATGTACGACGGCCAATAGCCGCGATATAGTCCAAGTTACGTCACTCAAGCAGACCGGGAAAGGGAGAAAAATCTTTTGGCTAAGTTTATACGTTATCTGTTGGGCACGTTTTGCCTGAGGTTCTTTTTGACCCCCCCCCCCATTATAAGTACTGAATGGGATTGTTGACTACTGCTTGAAAGCATTTTGGATTTAGAGAACAGTTGAGAAGAGTTGCAGGGTCCCTTGAACATTTGAGACGCATTAGAATTCACTGGTCGTAAGGGAGCGGTGCGATCCCAGGTGGCCAAAACCGATCCGTAGCCCTCCACTACGGCGCACCTCATCAGCTGTGTAGTTTCTGCGTGTTAACACCTCAATCAATCAATCAGTCAATCAACCAATGAAGGACTGCTGTAGAACGGAGATGCTGCATTCACCACAGGTGCTCTCCAAGCTCAGCTGAGGGAGCGAGACTAGCAGCAGTGGTTTTATATCGCGCGACACTCGAAAACGAGGACTCATCGGCGCGAGAAACAACCGCGGGAGACCTACTCCCAATGCGCAGACGTGGCTTGTGCTGAAATCACATATCTCCCTTTCTTCTGCGCCATGCTGGCATGCTTCCATGCTTCCTCCTTTCCACTTTCTAATTGTCGCTGTAACCGTGCACGCCAGTTGCTGACACCTGGCGCCGATTTAGATCACTGAGTGAGTGAAACCCTTTTTTAGACGAGAGGCCATGGGGCCCTGAGGGGAGCAAGGCTGAGGGGAAAATGGGAAGGTCACAACTCGCACAATGAACACAGTTTCCAGTCTTGGGGTCCTAATCACAAAATGACCACATTAAAGTCAGTCAGTGGCACCAAAATGCACAGTTCACACTTAAATGAACAGTTAGCACTGTAGACAATGAGGTTCGCACTGAAAACAGTGCACGCTGCAGACAGTTCGCATTGTAGACAACGTAGAGTCCGTTTTCAAGGGAGTGCTCGGGGATTGCTTCTAGTGTGGTGGGGTCGCCACGGACCCGACTAACATGTTCCCGTTCAGTCGCAGGGGCGGGACCTAGAGTTGAAGCAGGTGGCGATTACGGCCGAATAATGGACAAAGCCGAAATTAAGTGGTCAAGATTTGGTTTCCCTTCACGACTACAGTGGGGGCATCGGCACAATTCGGATCCTGCTGGAGCTGTCCGTTTATAAGTAATGTGAGGGGTGTACGCTGCATTCGCTTACACTTCATTGGCGGATACTTCCCCCGGACGCGAGAAGCGATTGAGAGGTGCAAGGATGCCAACAGGAGTTTCTGCCTGTAAGCGCTTGCAGCTTTGCTTTTTGAGGTGTCGAAGCTGGAGTTGCCAGTCTGCTTGGAGAGGGGGGACGAGCGTGGTGGGCACCGCGGGAGGTGATTGTAACCTCTCCCTGGTAGCGTCGTGTGCAATACGGTTGCCTTCTGCGCCTGTAGTGTGTCCTGGAGTCCAAACAATGCGAACTTTGCAACCTTCAGATTGTAGGTCTCTTATCATGGTAAGGATGTTGGTTGGTGTATTGTTCGGTGAAAACGGACGATTTAACTCTCGGACAGCAACATAGGAATCAGTGATAATGCGAAATTTCTTCAGGGATAGATGGCACGTAATTCAACCTATTCTAGAAGTCCCGTGCGTCGATGTCTTAATATAGTAAAAAACAAGTAAAAAAAGCGTTAACAAAATCACGATGACCGAAAAATTCCGAAAGCTAAAAAAAAACAAAAACATTGCAATGTCAGAGTCGAACCTGAGCCTTACCTCGTTAAAACTGGACGCCACTCACTCACATTCACTCAAAAAATATATTTTTTCGCCCGCAGTCACTCGCACGCGTGCTTACCAGTCCTCCTCACTACTCCGCACTCGCTCGCATTCATGCTCACCACTCGGCGTCACCATTCGCACTCACTCGTACTCACGCTCACGACTCGCAGTGACCACTCGCACTCACTCGCGCTCACGCTCACCTCTCGCCCTCATTACTCGCGCTCACTCGCGCTCACATTCACCAGTCGGCCTCACCACTCGTTCTTACTCACACTCACACCTTGGCTTCACCGTTCGCACTCACTCGTGCTCACGGTCACCGTTTGTCATCACCACCCGCATGCCATTGTGCGCAGCAGTTTCTTCTTGAGTCATGCATGACACGGAAAAGTATCAGGGCATTACATGAGTACAGAACACTCCCAAAGAGGGTGCTGTACACCTGCCTGGTTTCGTCGCTGCAAGGCTCGTTTCTTCACGTCGACATGGTTCCAGTTAGCCCCGGTTCGCTTCGGACAAAGAATTTCGCTGCCAATGTATTGTCTCCGCACCGCGCCCATTTCACGGGAAGGAAGCGCACGCCAGACCTTTGGTTTTGCGCATATCGTTAGCGCGTGGAAAGCCTGCAAAGCAGACAGTAAAACAATCTGACATGCACCTCCTTCTCCGGGTCTCCAGTGTGGGGAGACGTGTTCTAGAGGTCAGGTGGAAGTGGCGGGATAGTTCTCGATGGCAATGTAGCCCAAAGATAGCCACACAGCCAGAAGACAAACTTAGACGCCAACTCAAACAGAAAGTAGCCCAGTGATTTGGTTGTTAATAGCCCAGTCGGGTAACCCTGGATATTCGGCTCGTTTGGCTGCCAGGCCACTGTGGGTTATTTCTCAATGAAACTACTGATATGTTAGCTAAAATGGCCTTGGCTTTACCACGTGTAGAGGTGCTTCCGCCGTTTCCTTGCGTGTTGCTTGCATGTTATCGCCAAATCCGTATGTTCCAAGACGTGTCTGATCACAGGCTGTACTCTTCTCCTGAACTCGAACACCTCAGGTTCCCCTGGAAAAGAAGTGATTGTCAAACTCGCTCGTGCGAGGCATCGCTGACCTTTTTTCGCTGTGGTGTCCTCACTTTTAATCGGTACCTATATCGGGAAGATCTCACAACCTCCCCCTTGTGGAACGTTTCCCACGATATTGAATCTGAAGAACATTTTTTTTTCCTTTTTTGCCGCCGATTTTTCAGTCATCGGAGAAGGCTGCTTGAGACTCCCTCCAACGTCTTGGACTGCCATTGACTCTCCCAGTGCTTTGTTGTTTGGGGCGCCAAGAAGCTGGGCCACTGCCATAGAGACGTGTTTAACGCCATCCACTTCTTCCTTTCTGAGACGGCTCGTATGCCGTGCTAAAGCAATTCCGATTATCCTGACTTTTATCTAGTTTTCCTGATCCTCTTTCTGTTTTTTATTTTCTCCCTGTCTCTCTTGAACTGAGGCAATATTTTTCTTCTGCTCCACTATTTTGCATTATCTGATTGATTACCATAAAAAAGAACTCTTCTTGGCCAATCCCCTCAGTGGGTATAAAAAACAATAACAAAATAACAAAACAATAACAAAAACAAAAGAATAACAAAATAACAAATGTATAAAAATATATTCGGAAAAATGATCGGATAAAATCTAAAATATGCACCTCTCACATATCCCCCCAAAAGGGACTAAACAAAAATGTATTTGCAAAGGAACGTTGGAAATGCTCATAAAATAAAAATCCCGCCATCTCCACGAAGTGAATGATGATGAAATGATGAAAGGGGCGACGCTAAAATGCTTATCGGTAAAACCGTGAAACATTCGCCCACACATCATATAAAGACTCGACACGTCAAGCTTTCCACCGCTTCATTGACAAGCCCGTCGACGAAGTCGATGTTTGTGGTGATTATGTAGGGCTTGTTAGGAACGATGAGAATCTCCATGGGTAAGTTGGCGAATTCGGTTTGTGACATTTTAGCCACCTTGGCCGTCGTCTTCTGCAGAGCGTCTTGTGTCGCGTACCACCGGTACGTGTCTTGAGCTCGCAGGCGACGAACGACAACCTCTTCTTCTTCCTCTCCTCCTTGTTGGGTAGCAACGAACGCGTTGAACGTTTCGACCTCTTCAGCTAATCTTCGGTTGGCCAATCCCTACGGAGATCCTGCCACAATCATCATCAAGGTGCCGTGTACAGTGTGCCATGTACGGCCGGGACAGGGCCCGAGCAAGAGGAGCTTCGCCCCTAAAATAGCATAAACGGACAAACTCTGCAGTACGCCTAACTCTGACGTACAAACTCTGCCGTTTTTTTTACTTACTATCGTAAAAACCAACCCAATGAGCGTTCCTGACTAAATGAACTCGGGGGCTACCGGTTATATACACAGATATTGCTTTAAATGTACCTTCTGTTTTTTTTTGTTTTTTTTTTTTGCCCTCAATGACGGGGAGATAGATGTATGACAAGCGCCAGCGGTTCCCGAGGTTTTAATGATTATGGCTATTTAAACCGCATGGTTTTCGAAGCCTCAGCGTGAATCCCTGACCCCGGTACAGAAGGCTCTACCTGGGTCCGTTGTATCACTGCGCCGCTGAGTCCGGCAGTCGCATCGGCCGTTAGCGAGCTAAGAGTACAAGGCGAGCCCATAAAGAACCTCAGAAAATGCGAGCGCAGCAGTTTGCTGCCTGGAAAGGGTGCTTTGCCTCCAGCTTACTCTGTCAAACAAGGAGCCCGCTTTACATTAGCTCACTGGTGGGCTGCTTTGTTCCACAGCGTATGCGTACTGCCTGATGTTTCAGCAGCGACGACTGCCAATTGTTTGTTACTGAAATTAACTTGGCCATGCCTGTGCCGAGAGCTTGCGTATACCCTCCCCCCCCCCCCCCCCCCCCTATGCGCTGTCACTATCAGAGAGCATGAACCATAAATCACTGACCTGTAAAACTGTTTTACTACTTTGGAAGTTGTGGGACACGATTCTGAAATACTCCGCTAATTCGCCGCCTCGAACAGAGCAAGTATCATAGCGAAGCTGTATATCGGTAAACCCGGCGGCAAAATTCCCCGCATTTCCCCGAGGGGAAGAATGTGAAAGTGCGAATGCACGAGTTGAATTTGCGCGGTTCGGTAATGTTCGCGAAAGAGAGATCACACACACACACAACTACAAAGAAAGAAAGATGCATTTATTCACAGACACCTATTTGTGTTGTCGTTGTATTTGATTGCTAGAGCGGATCTCAGCTTTGAAATTTCGTGTCAGTACTCCTAATTAGGCGGGTGCATTAGCCCTGCTCACGCCCGATTCTTGGCCGATCCCCCACGTGGGTATGTGCCATGTCAGCGGCCAGGCAGCGCGCGCCCATCTCCCCCCGTTGCCAAGGAAGACGAGGAGATTCCTGGCCAATCCCCCACGTGGGTATGTGCCATGTCAACGGCCAGGCTGCGCGCGCCCATCTCCACGTGCGCGGACATCGCCGGTGGGCGCAGGTTCAGGGTCGCTTAAGAAGTGCATTGCACTTAAAATAAGCTGGGACACGCAAGCGCGTGGCAATATACATCGCCGCGCCATCTCAGACACCGCTGTGCGCGGGCGCTTCCAGCCTCCATATACTGCCCTGTCGTTTCCGTGCCTCCAAGTGACAAAGCTGATAACATCCAGGGCTTGGTGCTGGGGGCCACTTTTTCTGCTCGACACATCTCGCTAAAACACGCTTCGGCAGCGGACGGTGAAGGTGAAGCGGGCTTTGCTCTATCTGCCTGGCTCCGATAAAAGACACCTTGCAGCAAAATATTTATATTAGTTTTAAAGGCGAAATCGTTTCTTTGACGGTCCAAACGGGATTTTTTGGGGCGTGTCTGTGTCAACCAAATGAACGCATTTGGAAACACATTAATTTATTTTTGCCCTTTTTTGTCAATCCCCGACCGCGCCGATTTCTTCTCGCTGTTTTCCCCATCAGTAACTGTTTCTGTACGTGTGCAAGGTGACATGTTATTACACGTCATTCAAATAAAAGCTCATATTTAGTTACGAATCTACTGCATGTTTTAGGAAAAAAATACAAACACGCGATGGAATATTTGCGGCACAAGTTCGTCACCGAGATGGGCAAGTATGTTACCGGTCGTATTGGGGCTGAGCGAACAACTCACACTTCGCCCTCACCTTTTCGTCGCCGAAGCGTGTGCGAGCAAGGCATGTTAGCAAAGACAGTGACCCCTATCGTCAAACGCTGAATATGATCAGCTTTGCGCTTGAAGTGAAGAAAAATACAGGATAACGAGCTTGGCTGGACGCGCACTCCCGCATCGATGTCTCGACACCAGGTGTGTCACGTCAGATGGCGCTGCGATGAATTTTGGCGTGTTCCAGCTTATTTTGTCGCCGGGCGTGCCCTTCGGCGGTGGTCCATGTCCGTCCGTCTACGCTCCGCGCCGACACGATAAACTTTTTGTATCCAGTTTCTCGCGAATGCTTTGTAGCTCCCAATCTATTTTACGTATCTTGAAAAGACACCATGGTGAAATCGGCCGCTAAGACGCTTCTATGATTACTCGGAGTTTTATTCGCTTGTCATAGCTCGTCAGTTCACGAGTCGTAAACGGGGCAGGATTCCTGTCTGATGCCAATATATGACCGTTTTCGGGGCGAGTATGGTTACAGAAAACAGCTGTAGCGCTTGTTTTATCAAAACTACCCCAAAACAAATTACATGACGATTGGTCATAAGAAGACTAACATTAGGCCAAGTTTTATCAACTTCACAGGGAAGTTGTAAATATTCTCGCAAGGTGACTTGGCTGTCCAGCTTGGCTACGCACCGAGGCAGTAGTCAGTGTTACTCAATATACACAGTTGCGAAACTCCGCAACAGAATCCGGGTGGCGCTAGCCCCCCATCTCCGTGGAAGCGGAGGGGTAAGTCGATGCGCGCGGCACTTAGGAGACAAAAACTGAACTTCTCTAAACTGTTATTATTCAATTTTTTTTTGTAAAATATTGAGTGCATTTTAAATTAGAATACATTGATTAGGTGAAATTTACTTGTGTTTTTGCGGCTTTTATTTTTCTGACTTGCGGCAGCAACCGCAAGCACTTGAGTACTACTTGAACTTTCTGCCGACAGACGACCGGATAGTCAACTTGCCCCGTGCTTGGCACGGCGCAGGGTGGCAACCAAAGACCGGCTTTTGATACATGGGGCCTATGCGGAGTTTCGCAACTGGCATATATCCAGTAACTCTGGCAGTAGTTGCATAGCCTATGGCGAATTAAGGCGATTGGCCATCATGTCTGGTGATTCCGGAGGCAACGAAGAAAAAGACGAAGCTCGGTGTGCGGCTGAGACCCGCGAGCTCTGTCTACCTGCTCGATCATCGCCAAACACATCTTGCTTCTTGCGGTGGAGTTAAAGTCCGCAAGGCCACCCCTTGCTCCAGCTCCGACTACCGCAACTCCAGGACATCCCAACGATGAAAAGCGAGGAGCAGGACGAGCGTTGCATGTCCTCTGGTTGCCAAGCTGATCCCGGAAACCAAGGACGTGAAGGGCACGAACGAGCATGCTGAAACGCTCCTGAACAGCCTAGGCTCGCATTCTGCCGTGCCTTCGCCCTCCCATGTGGCCGTCGTTCCCGGAGAGCTGCTGCATACCGAGCGTCCCAAGAGAGACGCAATGCGATCCCGACGCAGACCGTCGCTTCCCAGGGCCACTAGGCCTACCCTGTGGCTCGTTCAAGTGTCCGCCATCTCGGTGACGCTGGCGGTAGTGGAGTCCGTTGCCCTGGTCTGCTCCCTACGCGAGGCAGAGTGGCGCAGTCAAGAGGACGGCAGCGCGGGTCTTGAATTTGAACTTGGATGGCGAAAGGGCTGCCGGCGGAAACAACGGCACCGACCCCACCGGAGGAGCCGCGATTCCCAGAATCCATGGACTGTCTGCCAAATCTACTATTTCATGTCATACACCCAAGGCAGCAAAATTAGGTGCCAAGAAACAGCCTATGGTGACTACCGGCATCGCGGGGGCTGCCGCCTCCGTCGTCAGTGAACCAGTGAGGCCATCTACGCACCACCGGTTCATATTACCTGATCCCGGTAAAAGCCCCGACGGCACAACAGCGGAAAACAACGTGTCGACCATTGCAGCAAAGCGCGAAGATTCCTCCTCGGCGGTGCATGGATGTATGTCGGTGTATGTCCCGGACAACCGGAGATACCGCCAGACCAGCACCGGGCCCCGCCAAGACTTATTAATGGAACCAAGACTGCTAAGCGAACGAGACACTCGCTTCGATTGGACCCAAAACTTGGGGTCAAAAAAGACACGTGAGGCTCTGGAAGCGCAAGCCTGTGGTCTAGTGTTTGAACGAAGGTAACGTTGCACCAAATAACAATGGCTTTCCCCCAGACATGATTGCCAATCACCTTAATTCGCCATATATGTTGTGCAGCTACTGCCTGGGTGCGTAGCCAAGCTGGACAGGCAAGTCTCCTTGCGACAGTATTGTGAAATGAGCGTTTGCTGTTACTCAATGCACGGTTTTTATGGGAGTTAAGCGGACTATCCTCATAATGTTCACCTAGAATAAAACTCTTGTGTTTCAAGGTTTTACTCAGCTAATTAACTACGAAGTATGACAAATCGCAACATATAAACAAACGCATGGTTTGTTTCGTGCATAAATGCGCCGACTAAGGTAAAACAAGCCACAGGTTTCCCTGCTTGTCCTTTACAGGGTGGAAGGGCTGCTAATTTTTATTATTATTATTATTTGTTCTGAATTGCGTCGCGTCATCGTGCTGACAAGTTGAGTATGATGCGCAGTTACTAACTTTATCGCGCTGAAAGTTTACCATACGTGATGATTTTGAATCCAATGACAAATACACAATGGCCTTAGGCGCTATGCTGGCATAGAATGTTGAGCGCAAGAAGTACGCGTTGGTGCTTGTGAAATTTTTTTTTCGGTGCCCCACTGCCGGCATATGGTACTTTGTGGGTTTTGGTCTTTCATTCATCTATTCACACTGCAGGCCAAGATCGTGGCCCATGGAGGAAGGCCAATACATAACACGAGAACAACAAAGTGTGCATGAACACGTTACTACCTATAACACATGGGCTTCGGCAAGGGGGGGGGGGGGGGGGGGTGAAAAACAGGCTCTTACCGCCCCCTCACCCTCTCCAGCACAATTTCCCCGCCCCTATCTCTCCCTCCCTTCCCCTCAATAAAATTAATTTGCCCCCCCCCCCCCCCCCCTCCTCCAGAAAAAATCCTTCCAACGCCCATGCTATAGCATGTTACAAACACGTCTAAATGCTAGACTAATACAGCTACAATACACAAGAGCCATACAAGGTATTCAACACTCTGGCGGATTTTTAGTACACGAACAGGATTCAGAGTACCCCCACAGATTTCTTGCGGTTGACCCTACCAGCTATTGAACTCCAAGTGATTCATTTCTCCACTCAATCATTTCTTCGTGCATGCAGCGTATGTAGCAACACGCGCTGCAGCACAGTGTACGTCCCAACTTATAAGGCGTTGCTCAATACGCCACGGCGGATATGCGCTCTCTGCTGGTAGGCAGGACTTTGCTACAGTAACAGGAACAACTGTACGGCATCCATACCTCGGAAAAACTGGGTGCCCCTCACTCACACTCACATAGAAAAGTATATTTTTCCTCACGCACTTATTCACGCTCGCGCTCACCCTCACCACTCGCATTCGCTCCCACTCACGCTCACTACGCGCCCTCTACCACTCGCGCCCACTCACGCTCACTCACCATTCGCCGTGACACCTCACGTTCACTTGCGCTCACGCTCACCGCCTGCCTTCACCACTCGCACTCACGCTCGCCACTCGCCATCACCACTCTCACTCACACTCACCATTCGCTGTCACCACTCGCACTCACTCGCGCTCACAACCCGTCGTCTACCCTCACACGCGTGCGTGTGCAGAAGGCCCTCCAAGAGTCATGAAACCGAACAGTATAACCGCATTACGTTGTCAGAAGGCCTATATAATCATATTGCTAAATCAAGAAGCCACCAGAAAATTAATTCTAGGGTGCCCCATAGCAGAAGCTCAGTGACGACATATTTCCGAAGCTAAAAGCGATCCTGTTATTAACAACGCAGTGTCTAGAGTGCCGTCCGACGGCACTCTAGGTGGTCGTTGCAGGCATGGCTAGAGTGCCGTCCGACGACATTCGAATATTTAACACTAGGCTAGCGCGTTTCAGAGAGTCTGTCGTTGTAGTGTAGAGGATCCGTGTTAGCTTCTTGTTCCCAAAGGCCGTCATTCGATACCGGCTTTTGCCTCGGTTTTTTGTTTTTTCATTATTTAATTGAAGTGTAAATTTTATGCCTTAGGTTAGTTTTGGTGTTTTAAATGATTTCTTTGTGTGCGTTATGTTATGTTATGTTATGTTTAGGTTAGGTTGCCTAGCTTTACGTTATCCAGAGCGATGTACTGCCAGACGCGGCAATTTTACCACAAAACGCCGGTGGACGTCGATATAGTGGAGTGCTTATAATACCGTCAGACGGCACTCTAGACACGGCCTATTAACAACGATCACAGCGAGCGGCTTCTGCGACGAATAGCCAACAGCCAGTACAAGCGCAATAGCGGCACTCACTCACCGCGCTAGGCCGACAAATGGCGCGAATAGCGCGGATGCACTCGCGAGTGGTGAGCGGGGCTCACGATGAGTGGCACTCGGGCTCACGACTGGTGAGCGGGGCTCCCCGCGACTTGCTCCTCCAGTGGTGAGTGGGGCTCGCAGCTAGCGGCGCTCGCACTCGCGAGGGGTGAGTGGTGCTCACTGCGCGGGGGGCTCGCACTCACACTCGCCAGTCCAAAAATACGGCGACGCTCACTCACCACTCACACATAAGAGTTGAGTGGGGTGTGTGTGAGTGCACTCGTGAGTTAGCCCGCCGACCTATGACCTGAGCCTCCTCGATTAAAACCCAGTACTATACCACAGCGCTACAGGGGCACATGGAAACACGGCTCTTTAGGGAATATGTATCCCATGGAATCGCCGGTAGCGTTGTTATCCAACGAGAGCCGACTGCCGTGAGAAATTTCTGATGGAAATTCTCATGGTTGCCGGGAAAATGGACACTACCTTTAAGTAAACACCCGACAACTTTCTCAGGGAAAAAAAGAGCCACTTCTTTTGCTTTCATATTAGCGTTTTTGACGTTTATTTCTTTTATTTGCGTCAGAAAGATACGCGCTGACGAGGTAGCATCGTGCAGCTGTTGCTTGTTTGCCATTCCAAAGAAAATGAACTCATCTAGATGCGCCACAATTGGAACAGATGTCAGTGCAACAACGACTCCTTCGCTCGCTTGCAGTGGGCAATCATTACGAGCGGCTTTCAAGCGTCGGGCCCGCGTGCACAGCATTGCCCCGCTGGGAAAAATATGAGCCTGGCAAGGCTTCCCATCGTGAGGCGACTCGACGAGACGTGTACTTTGCGGAAATTTGTCTCCCTCATTCGGAACCTGATGACGTTCTTCCGCTTATGCCCTGCGCCGTCCCCAGAAAAGGCCCCCGCTTGGCCTCCCCGGAGCGGAAGTACTGCGATAAGTTCAAAAGGGACAAGCCGTGGTGAGTGAGTGAGTGAGTGAGTGAGTGAGTGAGTGAGTGAGTGAGTGAGTGAGTGAGTGAGTGAGTGAGTGAGTGAGTGAGTGAGTGAGTGAGTGAGTGAGTGAGTGAGTGAGTGAGTGAGTGAGTGAGTGAGTGAGTGAGTGAGTGAGTGAGTGAGTGAGTGAGTGAGTGAGTGAGTGAGTGAGTGAGTGCGTTCAATGCTATCGACAAAAAATTGTCGTGGTTGAATGGAGTTAAACCAAGCTTGTCAAGCGAGAGCTCGGCTTACGCGCTGAGAGCGCACAGTGAACGCGCGCACAAATGCACAAGGCAAAACAGACATTGCTCGGCGTAGTCACTGCTGCTGATGATGATGATTATCGCTAGTGGTATCCCCTTTGTAGCGGGGTCATCTTTGTAGCGGGGACGAGTCATCTTACCAAAAAAACTAACATATCTATGTTCGATACTTTTCGTTTAATACTAGTGCTGCTGTTAGGGCAGGCACAAATTACTTATTTTTTCTGTTACAGGTATGCCGCCGAGGTCCTGTCGCGTCCTCTCGTTTCACGCTGCTCATTCCACTTGTCCGTGCATCGCCATTCACTCGGGTCCCTCGGTGCACTAAATTCAGTCTCACCGAAATAAACTCCGCGCATTAGTTGCATCACACAGAGACATGGGATCCCTCGCAGCCGATACCGTCCCCCTATTAAGCGAGCATGCTCCATCCCCTAGGCAACCATCGGATCATAACTTTTAGGCCGCAGCCATTTGCCGCCCAGTGCCTGGGTTTGGCGGAGGCGTCCGTCGATATTCACGTAACCGAATGAGCGAACGAGGTAGCGAAGGCAGAAGGACAACGAAGAGGAGCCTCTGGCGAAAGTGGGAGGGGGAGGGCGACATGCGCTGCGATGGCGTCATCTCTCGCGTTGCCCCCCACCTCTCACACTCTCGCCATACGCCTCCGCGGATGAATACCCTCCCCCTCACACTTTTCCCAGAGCTGCTCCGTTCGCCGCTTATCCGAACCACGTGGCATTTGCGCGGGAAGTTCAAACACGATTTGGAACCGCATACTCGGCAGCGGCGACGCGAAGAGAGATAACGGCAGAGTAGCGCGTCCCGACGTACGTTCGCTGATCACGTGATCTCTTCCTGAGATACAGCAGATATGCGCCGTGACCGAGAAGACTGCAGTTCGCGCTGCCCACAAATTTCGCATTAGGGAGTATACTATAATCGTCACTGCTTTGATTTTTGCATATGAAAACAATGAGTAGCCTGGAAAAACTCTGTTCCCGTGTTATTACATTAAAAAAAAATACTGGCGAAGCCAGTTAGGAGTGCCGCTACCAAAAAAACCATCCAGCCATACGGGCGTACTGCAGGTGATTTTTACAGGTACACTGAAACGCGCCCGTCGACCGCCAATTTATGTACAGTCACGTACAAA
This sequence comes from Haemaphysalis longicornis, assembly GCF_048455015.1. Classification (NCBI taxonomy): domain Eukaryota; kingdom Metazoa; phylum Arthropoda; class Arachnida; order Ixodida; family Ixodidae; genus Haemaphysalis; species Haemaphysalis longicornis. Next base: position 84,062,232 of record NW_027526225.1, on the reverse strand, counting down.
TGAAACGCGATCACGATGATATCAACCAGAACACAAAAATAGCGCGGTGTGTTTCCGTGCAAGTCAAATGGACGCGTGGCTAGATTGCTGCAACAAAGTTGGAAAATGTTTTTTTCCAAATATACCAATAGCGCTCGATTATTAGCCCTCCACAAAGAGTATTTTGTTAATATCGCGTGTTCTGCTTTATATTTTAGTGCTCTCATTTCATTTTTTTATGCCATTCCGCCAAGCCACGCTGGGCGATAGTTCATCAGATACTCACTGAGAAATTATTGAAGAGTCCTCCGAAATTTCGCGTTCAGCGGGAAATTCTTGTCTTCCCGGTGCGTTGAACACCCGTCCCATGCGCAACGATGCCGCGCATTTCGCCCCTCATAAGCAAATAAATTCTTACGTAAAATTTTTTTTGGAAGCTTTAGGAATTTAGCCAGAAAGAATTAAGCGCAAAAAGTCGAGCCGTTTCCTTCATACTTAACACGCCACAGCTTCGTTCTACGTAGCAGGAGCTCTCGAGAATCGCCGGGACGAGCAGATCTGTCCTCGGGGAGCTACTTGTGCGGCAGAGCCCGACTGCAACACCTCGGATCGAAGAAAACGACACAGCTCGCCGGACTCGCTCGGAGAGGAAAAACGCCGAGAGAAACGTGTTGGGCCGCCGTCCTCGGTCTCCACGCGCTCATTAGGATGACGAGCCATTTCCTCTGCCGGCAAAACTGCTCTTGGCCGCGAACAGATTCCCTTCTCGCCTGTACCGGTACCTCCGTTTCATCTACCCTCTTCGGACAGGATTTCACGGCGTACTCTATTATGCCGTCTCGGAATTTCCCGGGCGGTACTGAACGCACGGCGCACGACTGGGACAGCCTTCCCTTATGGACACGCGTATTTCGCAACAGGTTCTCTCGGTGATCAAAGCAAAGGAGCAGTAGCACGGGATGTCGCAACAACGACACCAAATAAAGGAACCTGGCTGATTTGTCGGTGATAAAGTCTATGTAATGCCTAGATGAGCCTTTACTCAATCGCGGTGAAAGCGCCGAAAATGAGGCTAACGCTATCTGGCTGCCGCTCACTGCAACTCCGAGGTTGTTTCGCGCGGAAACGAACGGCCGGGCACACGGAAGCGAGCTGTCGGCGCCCACGGAGAGGGGCAGGCGACGATTTCCTCACCGGCCGAATTCAGTGTCTGGTATAACGAGCTTTGCACGAGGAGTAAGGGCGGACAGCACCGGGCTGGTGTGCGCGACTGGGCTGGACCAGAGCAGTCTTGCAGAGCACACTCGCATCCGCCACGCACACACACGGGTTGATGCGAAGCACGAGTTCGGAATGATTTCATGCTTCTACTAGCCGTTCTTATTCGGCACCAAAGGAAGGAGTGCTGAGGATCATTATTTCATCTCAGTTAAAGACGATGACGGTGCATATAAGAGGGTGACAAAATTGGCTCCAATCGACGCTGTGAAGGTGGTTGGACTGCGAAGCTGTAAACGACAGCCACAGCGATTACCCATGCGACGTCACTTGAATTCACACACGTGGCTCTACAAAGAGTGAAACAAAAAACAACCGAATGCAGCAGCGACGGCAGAAAGCAAACGGAGAGGAGTGTCTGGTTAAGGGTAAGGAGGAGGGCGGCACGTGCGGCTATGGCGCCATCTCTCTCGCTGCTTCCACCTCACTCTTGTTTCATGCGTCGCCGCCAAAGAGCACCCTCCCGGCTTTCCCTCTCCCCAGACGCTGTTCCGTTCGCCGCTAATCCAAACCACGTGAACGTCGTTTTCATACTTTATGGGGTTTGCACTTTACACGAGGGCTTTGCATCAGCGCAGGTGGTAGACCCACCACTGTGCTCGTTGAGTGCACCGTCTGTCTCCCCGTCTCCTCGTGTGGGCGTTGCTTAGTCGGTAAGACGACGGGCTGACGCTCTGTTACTCTGTTCATGTCCAGGTTCGATTCCTGGCGGTGCCAGTAATTCCTTTTATTTGTTCGAGGGTGTTTTTTGTTGACGCCGATGGTCGCGACAGAACCCTTAACTAATACAGGTATACTGGTTCGCAGTAAAACTGCTCAGTAATTCTGAGGGAATGAAGGCATGCTGGGGGGAACTGGAGGCAGGCGAGGCGGGAATTCGGTCTGTAAAATAAACCTGTCACAAGCCTTTCTTGGAATATAGCTTTCGCTATAACTTTCGGTAAAGGGCCTCACGATCGCTGGCTTCTTACGCTTGCCCAATTAAACCTAGCCCGCTTTCCGTGTTATGGCAATTAAACCAAAACCCTCTCATTACGAAATACCTTTAAAAGTTCTTAAATAACCGTTCCCAGTTCCTTCAAATTACCTACTTCGATTATAACTACCTCACCATTAGAAGTAGGTGATTATAAGTACCTCACCTCACTCCATATGTGTGTCCTTGTTTCTTTTTTTTTTTTATTATGCATATCCAACTTCCCTTTGCATGTATCCCGTGACATTCGTACGCTCACCCCTGATTGCGTCATTTACTGTGCTATCACTGTCGTCTCCTACCATGCCGCCTTTCAAACTAACGTTACCTTTGTGCACGAATGGTGATATCGCTGGAAAATATCCCTTCGTACGAGTAAATATATAATCCCGTCAACACCACCACAACCACCTTTTTGCATTATTTTCTAACCAATAACCACCATGCAGGACTAGTTCAATCATTAAAATAATCAGGCATGCCTTTGGCACTCATATGAGCAGCGTCATATCACCTGCTCACAAAACATTGGGTCTTCTCCGGCGTCATCTCCGTAATGCCCCTCGCCACGTCCACTTGTTTGCCTACACTTCCCTGCTCAGAACTAAACTGGATTACCGCATTTTCGTGCATATAACCCGCCCCTGCATATAATCCTAACCCCCACATTTAGCACGCCGGAAAAGGAAAAAAATCCTCGCGTATTGTCCGCACATTTGATACAGGAAAGGCTGCACCAAAGGTACTGCTCAAGCAACACATCACATACTATGTGGACAGAAAAAGCGTATATTTAGCAAGCCGAATACACTGACGGCAAGTCGAAAGTCACAATTCACTCAGTGTCACTGCTCTCGCTAGAGCAATCACTTGAGCTGCAGTTCTCACTGTTGTACACAAGGTCATCTTCATGGCACTACGTTCATTGCCGTGAAGCTGCACCAAAGATGAAACCCCGCGTATTATCCGCACTCCTACTTTGCCACTGAAATTTTCGCATTTTAGATGCGAAGCATCTCTTGCTCGGGAGGATATCCCGCGTCCGTGCCCCGTCCGCAGAGCCTCTGATGATGATTGTGGGACTGGACAACCAAAGTATTCATCACGAGATAGCTTCGCGTTCAACCACTGCCGTCATCTTCCCGTAGGGGAACCGCTGAAGAAAAAGGAGAAGAAGACAAAGCTGCTAAGAGGAGGGCATGTACGTTGCTCTCAGCCGGTGCACCAACGTCAACGACCTTACCTCACCAACGCTGACGGAGGTTACCGATTATACCACAGAAACGACAACTAGGACGAGAACATGATGGACAAGTTTCGGCGCCTCGAGAACCACCGCCTTCTCACCGTAACACAACAGTACTTTCGCGCCTTTGCCACCGGTATGGATCCTGACGCGGAATTCCCTCTGGCGCTACTAAACACCAGATCACTCAACATAACGGCAACACAATGGAACCACACGGAACCCCAATGATGCTTCGCATCCTCATCAGGATTCCCCACGGGAAGATGGTGTAATTTTTTTGGTGCAGGTCATACGCGCGAAAATACGGCAGGCATTTTTCATCTAGAATCCCACCGAGCATACCTGATCAGTGCAATAGGAGCAGTTCAGGATCGTCCTACCAGGATTATTCAATCTTCATACTCCCACAGTGTGAGCATTTGATCCCTCAAAGCTGAATCTGGCCTTGGGATTTCTTTTTGGCTTGCTCACATTGAAAGCCTTGGTTTATTTCCCGATTGTTCTTACAGCCACATTGGTCATGTTCCCGCGTATCTCACCGCCCTGGCCATCCACAGTTCAAACATTTCGTCACCGTTCTCGTACTACTTAACTCTCCGCATATTATTATCATTATTTTACAGTGGAGCTTCTTACCATAACCTCCGGTAGTAGCACGATCATATCCTCACGCCCCCAAAAACTGCGACAAAAAAAAAATGCCGCGTCTACGTTTTCTTCTGAAAACGACCCAACTTTTTTCATTCCTTTCTAAATTAGCGCATATGCACCGCCTATGAAATTCCGGACACAACTGAACATAGTTTCTGGGCATTCCCTTCAAGTTAGCATTCCCGCAAACTCAGGACGAATTCCCTGAATGATCTCTATCTATCCCAACCAACTATTTCTCCCTTTTATTTCCTACCCACACGGGCCAAGCCGCACTACACCATAGCGTCTGGCTACCCTTTGGGGTAACTGAGCATTGATAAGAGACGTCTGGGTTTCTCGCGATTTGAATAAACGTAATATACGTTAAAAATTCGCTAAATACACCTTAAACTCAGCAGCAACTTCAGTTCAGGCCCCAATTCGTATAAACACCATTCGCTCCGTGCATCTTGAATTTACTCGCAACTTCGTTAGTGGAAATTTCGTCCGCATTCGAATGTAAAAGTTACCAGCAGAAAAAAATCTTTCGTCTATGTGCTTCAAAAGTTTACACCATATTTTGAACCTCTGTATAGGCCCCGTAATAGAACGCCCCAGGAACAATGGCTATCATGAATTGAATTAAGGTTATTCCTGATTGACAACGGCTAACACCTGTGCTACACGGGCGTTTAAAAGGGCATTTGAGTCAAACGGCCTTCAAAATTTCACATGCCATTCGGACTGAAAGGAGGAGTTCTGGCGACCTGCACGAAACAAGAAGGAAGAAAGACTTTGTTGAATGCCTGCAACAGCCACAGTGTATACACTGCGCCCGGACGAGCCACTCGTCGATGCCGACGTCACCCCTACTCGGACCATGCACTCCTTCGCTACTCGCTACGGGGTTGGACGCATTCCAGAAGCAGTTGAAAGTATCCGCGTTTGCCCGCCATGTTTTGGTGTCGCCACTGTCGCCGTGTATTATTCTTGACAAAAATTTAATTTTAGAGTTAAATTGGGCAAAAACAATTATTTGTGATCAGCTTGATAACAACCTACAAGCGCGCACAAAACATGCACTAAGGGCCAGTTTATTTTTTCGCACTGCAGGTGTTGAGAGTACCAAGTTACCCTGCGATTCTATAGGGAGTGACAGAAAAAGAAAACAAGTGAAAATACATAAAAAATACTCGTAAATAATTATTAACAGGAAACTTTTATTCCGGGATACACAGATTTCTCTAACGCCATATCCACCACGAAAGTGACAACAGTACAACAAAGTTAACAGCCTGCAAAGGGTGCACCCCTGCACACAGGGTCTTCTTGTGAGGAAGCAACCTTTATTGCAAAAGAGTACGTTATACTTGGGGTGGTTCGTTTTCGGGTTTTATATTTTAACACGAAAGTGTTTTATGCCGGGATACACCAAGTTTTCAGTGGCGTCATATCCGTCATGGAAATGACTCCAGTACACCTTTGCCGATGCGACCCTCCAGAAGGACTCGCTCGCCAAGCACACCTGCAAGACAGCTGCCGACCAGGAAATCATGCTCATTTCGCTGCATATTTCGCTGAACATTTCACTTCCGTGTCTTACCGATTCCTATGACAGAGGAATCAACGACATTTTTTTTTTGTAAATACGGCATGCAGAAAATGCATGCAAGGGTACAAACTTTCGAGAATCTCAAAGGACTTCAAAACTCGAAGGTCAGTTCTCATTCTCCTTTGACTCAAATGGCATTTCAGGCCAATGCCTTTCAAAAACGTCGTGTAGCAGCTCAAAGGTGTCATTTGAGTCAAATGACATTCGACTGAAAGGCCTTCGAAACGCTCCTGTAGCACCGGTGTAACCAATGTAACAATTAAGTGAACGAGGCTTACGGCAAAAAAGAGAAAAGCAGTGGCAGGCCAACAATGCCCAACCAGGGAGAGAGAACAAACGTTGCTCTTGAGCGTCGGGTATTTATGTGGTGCCGCGGGGCGATCATTACTTCATCCTGGCACGGAGTCCAATAGTGTTGCCACATCTCCGCTCCGTTTACGCCCGCTTGGGAAATCATCCGCGGGGTCATCGTCCAGGCGGTGCAAAATCCGCCCGCAGAACCGGAGTAGTCGAGACATGTCCATAAAGGCGCCGAAGAGGAGGCCCAAGCAACGCAGCGAGAAGGAATCGATATGCCCCTCTTGCAGCGCAAAGAAATGAACAGTCGGCACCGCGCGGGGCTCCTGCTGTGGCCATCTGTGACCGGGAGGCCATCAAACGTAAAGAAAGACCAGCCTGACCATACAATTAGGGAGAGAAAGATGGGTACCCGACCGCTCATCTGGTGGGTGGCGAAAAGGAAGAAACTTTCGGGCTCGTAGTGAGCCTAAAGGCGAGTCGTTAAACATCGCGGGTGCCTCTGTGTCGAAATGTTACCGTCTAGCGCGACTTCCCCAGAGGTCTGAGAATGTTTCATGGTTGTTAGTGCATCGTGTACTTCGTACTCGCGCGTTTTGTTCCCCCTGTATTGGTTTCGAAATTGAAAATGTTCAGATATATTTTGCCTACCTCATTGGCTTCTGGACCCATGCTGGTAATATCAATTTGCTGACGTCAATGTAGCCTTAGATGGGTACTAGGAGAGAACACTCCGTGGTTTAAAAACGCCATATTTCCGCATACAAATACTTAAATATGCGTTGAAAATTGTCAGGATACATAACTCCTCATGATGCAGTGAATTCGAAAGCATCAGTTATCCAATCGCCCAATTTGTCCTCCCTTTATCATCTCCATCATTTCCCTTTAGCGACTTTCCTTCTCCGAGTTACTATGACCGAGAGTCTTGGAAAATTGCCACTGTTAGTCCTTTATAATTTGCTCTTACTCATTGATATGGGGAGCGACCCCTGCCAGAGTAGGCATTGAAAGAATCATGAGCCATTCTATTCTGTGTAGGTGGCTGAACATCGAAGGTGAGGTGGCACAAAATTTTGAACAAAAGTACCAACTCATTTATTAACAGCGAAGCTGTTTAGCAAGTCGTAATATTTCGTGTCCGCAGTTAAAAATACCAAGAAATTGCCGAGCACGCGCACTGAGCGCGGGCCTCGCGGCTACCACCCGGCACTAAATAAAACCTAGAAAATGCCTAGCGCTGCTGTGTGCGTGCCTCGTGACCACCGCCCAGCGTTCCCTGCGCACGGTTGCCAAGCCAAGCATACCCACTTTGGGATATTGGCCAAGACTGGTAAAAAAGAAAGCACCAGCGTTCGCCGTAATAGTGGCAACACTTGCTCGGAACGAGAAAGACATGTCATAGGGTATGCCGCTCCAAGGTGATGTTCAATGATTATCACTTAGCAAAAGTTAAATAATGTCACACTTGAAGCAACAATGATGGTGTAAAGGTCGTTGCGGCAATAAAGAAGCAGCAAATCGGCTGCGATCGTGGACTTAACCTTCGTGATGGTCTTGAAGGTTGCGTAGGCAGGTATACCTTCAAGTCTTACGCGCTGGTGTGAGCTTCATTCATTTTTATGTCTTAATCGGTTGTGGTCGTTGCGTGCAAGCACATACACATTCGTAGGCACTTCTTTTTTCATATCCATTCGTGTGGACGACTAGCTCCGCCCGAGGAAGCGGACGAAAGCAGAGACACGTGATGTTTCGACGTGCCGGGGGTCTCCACCGGGAGAAAACTATGCACGCGCATCGTGCTATTTTTGCGAAGCTGGTGCGGTGGAACTCTTCGCAGTCGCGTGGGTGCCATTGTCAGCTTCCGACGTGAATACTGGTGCCGGCGTTTTTGTTCGATAGGCCAATGAATGCTTACGCATTATAAACGAGCCGTTAAGAGAACGCGCGCGACACGGCCGCTCATGTCCTTTTTGAGGGTAAGGCATCTTGCTGCCAACCAACCAACAAAAGAAAAAAAGTCTGCAGAAATACAGAGAATTGCCTACTATTACGTAGTATTCTGATGCCGCTTGCTATAATGTGAGTTCTTTGCAGCAAATATTTCTGGTTTTTCTAAATCCTGTTTGACCGATCATTTCAATTTACGGTATTATAACAATAACAGTTGGAACTTTCGCGAAATCTGCCTTTTTATAGAAACGCAGGGCGTTATACGGTTTGCCATTTTCTGTAACTTTTTATAGTTTTGTTATTTTTTAGGTTTTCCACAGTTAGTTCGACCAATTATCTCAATTTACGCTAATATAACCATTAAAGGTAGAACTTCCGCAAAATCTGCATCATTGTGGAAATGCAGGGCGTCGTACTGTTTGTGGTTGTACGGTTTTCTATATTTTTCTTACCTTTTAGTTTTTTCTAAATTTCCTTCGACCATTTATTTCCATTCACGCTATTGTAACGAGTACATTTGGTGGCGGCGGTGGGGGCTAGAGCACGCGGTGGCGGCGGAGTTCGGCGCGCCGAGTCAAGTGCTGCGTTACCCAGGCTACGCCGCATCTGCGGTGAAATAAAGGTCATATTGCTCGCGACGGCGAAACTTGGCTCGATTAGGTTAGTAAAGCTTTGCTATAAAATTCCTCGGTGCACTTAAGTTTTCTTACGCACCTTCCGTGGTGGCCCTGTGGCTAAGTCGATATGCTGCTGAGCACGACGACGTGGGTTCGATTCCCGGCCGCGGCGGCCGCTTTTTTTATGGAGGTGAAAAGCAAAAATGCTCGTGTGTACGATATTTCGGCGCACGTTAAAGATCCCCAGCTGGTCAAAATTAATCCGGAGCCCTCCACTACGGCGCGCCTCATCGACTGCGTTGCGCCGGCGCATTAAACCATACAATCAATCTCTATTCCACAACATCTACGTTTCTAATTTATACTTTTGTGAATATTGTGAAATTGGGACATTGTCCCCCCAAAGCTCACGATTCTTTGCCAGTTCCCCTACTCGGTATATTCCGCGAAGAACGGAACCCCAACGGCACAACGTATTTTGTTCCACCATCGGCAACGGGCGGAAATAGCGCATTTGGTAAAGCATTGGGATGCTGTACCCGGGTTAAAATCCCATCTGTTCGCGCGCGTGTTTTTTATTTGCACGTTACAGCCGCCGTTGTCTTTACCGAGCAACCACAACTACAACAACAATAACGACGATGGCTGTTTTTCGATGAATGACGCACGTATAAAGCTTTCACCTTCCAGACGTTCCGGATAGCTGTGAAGGGGAACTTCATCCGCAGGGACCACTACACGCCGGATAACGTCCGATAAAAAGCAAAACATTTCACGGAAGTTTTGCCTTTAGGGGCTCGGGCTGTCGTCGTCTAATGTCGGCGTCGTAACCATCGGCTCATGTAGTCACGGTAGTCATGCACCGGGACACTCTTTTACGCCTCGCGCTAGAACGTAACGCGTACTAAAAAAACACCGGGGCACTCGTTTACGCATCGCGCTCAAACGCTTCGTAACGCGTACTAAAAAGACACCGGTACACTCGTTTACGCCTCGCACTAGAGAGCTTCGTGCTTCAAGACAAGGGGCTCTCACAGCAAAGCTGTATACCTCTACCCCTCAGCGGTTTCATCTCCGTTGGCAAAAACGCCAAGGCGCCAAGAATACACTTATACGCTGCATGCTTCGCTCCTCCCCAGGTTTCATGTTAGTGAAGATGGCCCGAGATATTTTTTATTGAATATTGGGAAGACGGTGTAGGCGGATACCTTTCGGTGTTCATCGGTACCGAAATCCTCTGCCGCATACTCTCGTCCACAGGGCACTGAATTCATTGCACAATGACTCGCGCAGAACGCACGCTGCCGGGAGACGTAGTGAACAGGCCCGGCCATAAGAGAGCGCACGAGGGGCCATCGATCCATGCACGCACATCTGGCGCTGATGGTCCGCTTCCTTTTTGGCGCTCGAAGGAAATATGCGCCACCGAAGACAAGGCCCTGGCAGCGCGTTCCTCCCTGCCTTCCCCCTTCCTCCGCGGAGCTGGCGAGACAGGAATGCGCTCCCAACTGCAGGGGGGAGGGCGCCAACACCAAGAGCCGCGCAGGAGAGAAACAGCTGAGCTAGACTCCCGGCAGCGTTGCGAGATTCGACCCGCCGCGAAGGCGCGACACTGAGGCGGCCACGTTACCCGAGCCGAATCCGCTCTCAATTACCGCTCACGCGCGCGCCACTCCTCCGCTCCCGCCAGGCTGGTGCGACGTCTTTCGCAACCTGACTTCACAAACGGAGATTTGTTTCACTTATCCCGCCCACACAAAGCCGATATCTAATTGGCCACCATAAAAGAGGCCGAGGGTGGCGTCTCAGCTGCTGATCGTTGTGTGCCTCGCTCCCGCAGTCTGGACGCAAGCTGTAGCCACCAGTGCCCACCGCCCAGTCGCGATGCCATTTCGAAGCGTGCAATCCGTATACCTGTGGGCGTCAAAGCTGCCGTCACCATGTGCCGATTTCTGCTGAAAGAACGAGCACGGCAGGCTTCGTCCGCAATAGAATTGGTGCTTCTGGCAATAGCGTGTACCAGCGTGTACCAATTTTATGGCCAAGGGCTCCTCTAGGATCCTCCACTGAAGCACCGGACGAGCCCGAAAGTTCGTCGAGTGACTCGACCCCATTCTGGTGCTTTGAGGACGGCTCGTTTGTCTAAACAACCCTGCCATCACAAAGTGCGCTTTGCCATAGAGTTTAAAATATTATATACTAGAGGGAAATCTGGCGCTGCAATCGCGGGTCATCATGGGCGCCGCCATTGCAGCTACGACGTTCCTCGGCTACTTGGCTTGGTTATCCACATGGCTTCTTTGTTGTCTCGAAGCCAAAAGCAACAAAAAAGGGCAAAATTTTTTATTTCTTTTTCAACTTTATTGAAGCTTCTAAACAATCTGACAAAAAAAATCTTTTTGGAGCTTCAACTTCATAATAGCAAAACAAATTTGAATAATTTTCTACAGTAAATATTGCGGCGTTTTTGCAGCCAGAGGCAACAACTTTCCAGCTTGTGAATGAGTCATGCCAAGGACAAGTGGAACGTGCCTCCCCGGTACATGACGGAACGCTCGCTGAAGCCTGGCTTCCCTAAACAGTGGCGCCAGATTTCCCTCTAGTGTATATTAGTATGCAACTCTATGCGCTGTGCCCCTCAGAGGAGGTGCGATACCAACGCCGATGGTTACGACAGTGGCGTAATGAGGGGCTGTCCCTCAGCGCTCAAGTGTTGCTCGCACCCTGTTTATTGTCAAGAATTGGTTCTATCCAAACAGGCGCAATGTGCTTTCCCGTTGGAAAATAGCGAAGGAAACATTCGTACAAATTTTGTACTTTCCTTTATTTGCCACTCCCATCCACATTATATTTGTTCCGAGCCCTCGGGGGGCACGCCATGTTTACACAAAGAAACTTTATGCGCCCTCATGATAACCAAAACAAGAAGTTGTTTTGTCGAGCACGCAAGCTGATTACGTTTTCCTTATTCCGACTTTCTCTTACTTATTCACTCAAGCAGCGGGCGCCTCACCCAACATCTGCGCCCTGCTGGCTTCGTTGTGTCTTCTTCACCCGTGCAGATTCAGCACGCTTTGCAAAGGCAAGCGGAACAGCCATTAGCGTGCGCGAAGCCTCCGCAGTGAAAAGCGCGGCTCAAGAGTTTCTTGTTTCAACCGCATTTCGCGTCGTCTCTCGTATTGTGGCTTTCTGCTGGGCTCTCTGGGCATTCACGCCGTGTCGGAGATGCGGCTGGGTACCGTAGAAAGCGCGTCAAACACACACAAAAAAAGGCAGGAATGAGCGGGGAACTGTCGCTCGCCCCGTAGCAGGGGCCCTAATTGCGGCCGACACGCGGAGGTCCATTACCCAGTGCGCGAGTCAGCGATGCAGCACGACAGCCCCATTCGTTGCACGCATATCTCCTTCGCTGATCGGGCCGCCCCGGCAGCACCCACGCGCTGGAAGCCAGGGCGTCGTCAAGCTCCTAAAATGCGCCTGCAGTGTCAGCAGCCTCAAGATAACGACGGATTCGACAGTTACGTACCTCCGTCGCAGCCTGCGGTGTTCGCGTTGGCAGTTTTTACATCAGCAGCTCACCAACACTCATCAGCATCAACCTTGTACAAACTCTAATTTTCACGCCCACCTCTTGGGCAAGATTGGCTTTTCTATGGTATTTGTAGAACAGGCTTGCATCTTCGCGCGCGACTATCTTTCATTGGGAAGTGGTATCTCACCGACCGTTCAGGCGAGATATTAGTTGCATCTGCGCCCCGCTTGTCCGGAACAGCGCTTCTAATAGGTAGGGGGGGGGGGCACACTATTTATCACTTTTATTTACAATATCATGGTGGCGTCAGACCGGTTAAAACGTGGGCCTGGTTGGTGCATAAGACGGGGCGAGAAGAAGGGGAGGCAAAGGCGTGCGCTCACTAGCAACTAAATTATTTTAGTGGATGGGGCGCCTTTATACAGGGCGAACGCAACACCACGAGGAGGAACAAAGGAAGAGTTTGAAAGGGGTCGGTGGATGAAAATGGCAAAAAACAAATAGTTCTGAGAATACAAAAGAAAGGGGTACTAACGTACAATTAAGGACACACAGGCGTGCAGGGAGTCATGGTAAAGGTAACCACAATGTTGTAAGCCCACCTCACAAGCCTAGAGCAGCTTAATTGTTTTGCCTTCCTGCTCAGACTCGGTAAGGCAGGCTTTGGGTGCACTTGTAAATTTTAGAGAATATGTCGAATTGCTTGCTGGACAGTTGCTTAGCATGCTCAACATTAGCCACAAGGCCATGGTTCGATTATGGTTTTACATCTGCTTATCCCGGCGGCTGAGCGCCCTCTCCTGCAAAGCAAATGCTCAGCGGCGTTTCGATTGTATTCGCCAATCGATTCAAATACGATCTCCCCTCCCCCACCCTCGCCTTCCCTCTCTCCCAGGCAACGCTTCGGGGCAGAGCTGCTAACCTCTGCGCTTGGTCTGCGACAACCGACGAACCACGACCGCACAATCGCGAATTCCTTCGCGAATATAGTCTAAAAACGTTCCTGCTGCAAAGAGAACGGCCAGCACACCTTCTCCTCATTGCCTTGGCGGTCATTGTTTCCTTTTCCATTAGGCCTTACCGTGGCGACAATTCCCCACGAACAAAGCACGCCGTCTGCGAGCCGGGTGGCCGTAGATCAGGACGGCGCAAAGTGCCAGCGAACTTGGACCGCGTATTGTTTCCACGCTGTGAGGGATGGAGCCCGCGGGCGGCCCGCAATGACTTCGCCACCACCCGCATTTTTTACCCCGTGCTATTTTGACTGGCGCGCTAACGAGAAAGGAAAACGGTCACGTACAGTGCTAGCTTAAATGGGCCATCCAAAGCATTACACCAGCTCCAGAGGTCAGAAATAAACTGGCATCGCCCTTAGCGTCTGTGCACGACCCTCACCCCCACCCTGTGCTTTTTTTACGCCTGTACACACTGGCTCATGCGGCGAAGTTTTCAGTTCGCAACAGCGTCGCAAAGGGGCGCCACGGATAAAAATGGCTGTAAGGCAGTGGTTACTTGCGCGGAAACTGCGAACATGCTTAAGTGAATGGTTACTGTTGTTACGACAACAATTTGGGCCCTACAGTTAATTTTATTTCCTTTTCTTCAAGCCCCTGCGACGGTTTTTTAGATAAGGGGTGGGTTGCGCAAAAGAAACCAGCGTTCACGTCACCAACCGGACAAGTTTACTACGGAGGGCTGTGGTTGCTGCATGATAATTACTAGGAAAAAAGAGCGCTAAGAAACGAGAGCTACGGGAGAAAGCGTGGCGTATGTCTCTTCTCCAGTTCGTATCCCTGTTTAGCGCTGTTATGTATTTTTTTCTAGTAGTAGCTAAATATTAATGCAGCAAAATGCTTTTGTTGCAACAATAACGAAAATGCCATGGCGTTTTCTGCCCAGGATAATCGACAGATAATATTGGCTATGCACTCAATGTTTTTCGACAAATCCTGTAAGAATTTGAGAACTTGGTGGCATTAAGGTATTGCAACGGGGTCACACTCATTGTAATAAAGTGTCAACGCCCTTATTTTCAGTTTCACACCCGTTCTGAGTGGCGAAAAGGGTGCACGGCAGACTGAACACCTTCGGTGGAAGGGTGGGAAATTGGAGTTGAGCAAATTATAGATTGATTAAGGCCATGGCATTATATATTAGAGTTGTACATACAAATTAAAGCGACGGTTTAGGTCTTCTATAACGGTAAAACTTTTCTTAAGGCTGCGTACTCGCGTAATGCACAGCGTTTGGAGTATACGTAGCATCAGATTTTTGCAACAAGCACCCAACCCTGGAGAAAAGTTTTTTTTATTATGGATGTAAAAGTACGCAGCTAGGGTAGACATTTTGTAAGGCAACGCACTTACGTGTATTCTTTGTCCCTTTTGCGTTATGCCGATTCGTTCGCTTGCTGGTGCTCCAAGGGCCCAAGAATGCTTTGGTACAAATATCTCTCTCCCGCGGTAACGCTGAAGCGAAGCGCGCACGAGCACACAGCACGTGTTCACTGTCCTCCCTAACACCTCAAACGGAGCACAAAGGTCATTTCATCAGTGTGATTTCGAAGAAAACGGTTTTTTAATGCAACGTCTACGCACAGATGCTCGGGGGCCCCAAATTGGCGATGGTATTCTACTTTTGGTCAAACATGGTATTAATATGAGGGTAATTTTACGATAATAATGGTTTCAATTGCAGATGAAACAATGTTAGCAGCGTATGTTCCGTGAGAGATCGTCACACCGAGTGGCGCCCAAGTACTTATGTAGCACAACATTTCCTAAAGTGCGCATTAACTTTTATACAGATGAGGGGAAGGCCATCGAGCCCAAAAGTTGTTGCATTCAGGTTGTGTGCGAAAGGTCGTGAAAATCGTAAGGCGTGGTTAGGAATTTAAAAGAAAAAAAAAAGCAGTGGCAGATGAGTGATTGGTAGAGAATAGTCAGTACTGAGAAAGAGATCACTATAAAAAAATACAACAAATTACATGACGCATTGACAATCTTTAATGGGCAGTGACATGCAGCGTGGCATTGGGGACTGTAGTTTCATGATGGATGACAGCCATGTTGCTTGCCTTTAGTTCAGTTCTAGAAGCGCTTTTTTTCGGCATTTGGGCAAGGATCTAGAGTTTTCTTTTTATACTATACCACGTATCATTTTTTTTGCTGCAATCTAAGTGTTTACAAAATTGTATGTACTACGTAAGTAATAGAGTGACACACTCAGCGTAAGCAATGCAAATTCCTTGGTCATTCTCTAGTTGCACACGAGTGGGTATAGAAGCTCTAAAGCCTTTCACTACTGCTGTCATCCGGCGCTATGGAGGGGCTTTAATTAAGAAGCCCCATTAGCGAGGAACGGTTCTACTATGTTGAGCCTTCTGAGCGAGAAAGAGGGCGCGTCTTCGTTGTTAGGCAATGCCTAGGCATGCGGAGAGGGGTTCACTTGCTGAGGATACCGAGCAAAGAGAAAAAAAAATTAAAGCTGTTCCAATCAACCTGGAAGCTGTCGGAAGTTCAAATCAGTGATTAGCCATAATGGGATGTAGCGCCGTTATCCGCTCACTGCTACCACCTTCTGCAATTCAAATTTCCCACCTCCGCAGTGCTCGCACGCCCCCTGCCTGAAACTGCGCCCGGGAGTTCTGTTCTCTTTGTGCTCGCTTTTCTTCCCGCACGTGCCAGCGTTGCACTTCCAATTTTTTTCCGCTTGAAAAACCAACTCAATAGCGTTCCTAACGAAAGGAACGCGGGTGCTGCCGGTTAAATACGTATATTTTGCCTCAAATGCACCTACACTTTTCTTTGCGCTAAACAACGGAAAGATGTATGACAAGCGCCAGCAGTTCGCGAGTTTCGAACGGTTATTACTATATAACCCGCTTGGTCCTCAAAGCCTCTGGGTTACGCCGCTACGACGGAACGCCGTGGGACTCTACTTGGGTCCAGCGAGCGAGCTACGACGACAAGGCGAGCCCCTAAAGGGATCTGAACTTAACAGGAGGCCACACCCTTCTTGCTGGCAGAAATGTCCATGGCGCTGCTGCTGTGAGCCGTCTCGTCTGGCTCTCGCCGATGTGCGTGTAGTGCGCGGGGTAGTGATGTTGGTGCGGGCGTGAAATGGCGTGCAAAACCAGGGCTCAATTAAAACATTTAGTGTCTTTTCAAATCGTCTGTCTTACAGCTCCGTTTCTTATAGCTAGCCGAATTTTTCGTCTAACTTACGTGTCGTCAGCGTTGTTTAACTTTTCCTAATAGTTTATCCTTGAGGAAAAGGGGCTAACGAAGGTGTTTATCCCAAGCTGAAACAAATTGTATGCAGTGGCAACGTCTTCGCTAATACGTACCTGTGAAGCACAGCTACAAACTTGATGAACGAAGAACGACCAAGAATCACCAAGGAAAATCATCCATGGTGCCGCCTTGCTGAGTCAAACAAGGCGCCTGTTGTAATTTACAAAGGCGACAACAGGATACTTATGGTGCGTTTGTTTATTAACGAGCGTACGATAATTGCAAACGTTTACAAAACGCTAAAGAGCACGTAGTCAGCCTGCAACTCGACGTTGTCTCCTCGTTCACACTGTCAATGCGTATAGCGTACTATCGACGTGTTTGATGACATTAGGCTATCTATACGTGCACTGCTTCCATTAACGTTTTGCAACCGCGTGACGTGCTGTCATTATGAACGGGAATAAAAAAATACCTACCATTTTTTCCGTGCTTGTGGTGACGCCGTTGGACACTCCTCCCCTTCGCCTGCCACCCACTAACGTAACGCGGTGAACTATGAATCCTAATTTCCAGCTCCCTCTACGGAGTGATGTCCGAAAACAAGTCGAGCTGTGTACAGTAAAACCTACTTATAACGAATTAGTATCGGGGCAGTAAATTAGTTCGTTGTATCCGATACTCGTCGTAACAGGAGAGGTAAAATTCGGCTCTAACAAATCGACAATCTGGCACACGGAAAACCTTAGTTAATAAACGCATTATTGTAGTCTTCGAACTCGCTATACATCAGGTAGTCCTTAGTTGCTTCGTTTTGGCATTTCAAACTAAATGGGCCGGAACGTGGCAACGGGAAATTACTACAAGACATAGCGTGTTTGACAAAAAACAGGCCTGCGTTCTAATTTATTTGAAGAAGGATGTGCTGTTAGCCTCCAGCTATTCACAGCACTGCCGGATGCACTTTTCCACGGTGTCCACGCACGAAAGAGCCTTTTCTACTTTTCTACTTCTACAAACTGCTATCTTCTATATTTTATATGTTGCTTTTTTAAACCAGCTATGGAGTTTAAAGCCTCGCGTGAACCACATATTTCTTCGTTATAGCCGATATCGCGCGCGGCTGTGGCAGTTTTCGTTTCGTTGTGAAAAGAATAAGCGTCACTTAAATGAATCGTGACCAACCAAAGTTCAAATTTAGTTCGCTATCGCCGATAATTCGCTTTATCAGTGTTCGTTATAACGAGGTTCGGCTGTGTACGTACAAAACATCCGTCAGAGCTAGAAAAAGTGACTCGCGCTGGCGCGTTCCCGAACCGTTCCGAGGTCCCGTCCTCTTCATTCCGCACGAAGCGCGGCGTGCGAGGGACAAGATCGATTTTCCTGCAACCGGAGCACGCAAACAAAGCGTCGTGCAAACAAAGCAACCGAAAGTGACAAAGGAAAGACGAGAGAAAGAAGGCAGAGCATCGCCCCGGCTGCCCCCATCCGAAATCAAAAGCTAGTGAAAAGCTCGTAAAATGTGTCGACCTCCGGCTTCGACAGCTGCCGACGTGGCCGAAAAGAAAGGAAGCGTGGGAGGACGCATTCCTGCGATGGCGGGGACACCCGGCCACTTCGCCTCTCACGCTCGGCCGAGGCGGCAACAGCAGCAGCTAAACGTTGATCCTCGCAGGGACGAGACAAAATGCAAGAAGGGCGGGAAATTCAAAAGCCAATGCGCAAACGAATAAACGATGGCCACAGCCTTTTTTTTTTTTCTTCTTGTTCGTCGCGTTCTTCGTATAGCAGCCTCACCTCCTCGGAGTGGCTACCCGAGGATTCCATAAAAAAAGACAGGGAAGTTCGCAAATGCACCGCAAGCCTTTCTGCGTGTTTTGCTTACGCGGGAAAATTGAAAGCGGGCCCGACGTCTTTTTATAGCTTTTTTTGTTTTTCGAAACGCTGTCAATACGTTTCGGGATTTTCGCAGGAAGGGCATGGGAAACAACATACCAAAGAAAGCACCTGTAAAATACACCTTGACTTGCATTCAAGTAACGTGGTTGCTTTTCAAGAAATAACAATATTTTCGCAAGCGGACTGCAGCTTCTTTATACACAAATGGTGTTATAATTACAGTACAAGCGAAATAATTGCGGAAATTATCTAAATGGCAATTGTCAAATAAATGCTCGAGCCCCGGCCTCTGCGATACAAGACCATCGAAAGTAGGCTTTACTACTAAACACGCATGCATTGCTGAAACGACATTTCTTTAGACGCCATGTAAGCAGTCCTATCTGAAAATAGGAGGGGCCTAAGTCATTTTACCCCCTCCCCCTAATAAATGATAAATACAGTAAAAGCTCCTGAATTCGAACTCCAAGGGTACGATAACATTGTTCGAATTAAGCGGAGTTCGAATATGCGGGCGGGCGCTTGAACCAATCGACATCGCGCCACACAGCGCGGGCAGAACACAACGAAGCCACTTCTGAACTCGTTATCGCGAATGAGGCACTACTACATGTTTGTGGCAGGTGATTTCGTAAGTAATGTTCATGGAGCTTGAACAGCGCACGAAATTAACTGATCAGTCAGTTATGCGAAAGCGAAACAAGCTGTTGCAGCAGCGTAGCGCGCGCGCTACGCTGTCTGCATTTTTGTTTTGTTGATTTGCATCTCTAGTAAATTTGGTTTGGTTTGGATTTTCAACACATTGCAATCACTCTGGGCCGACGTCTGCGAGGAGCGATGGAAGCGAGGGTATCCATTTCGAATTAACCGTTCTAGATACCGACGCGTTCGAAGTATCCGGAGTTTTCCCCCATTGAAATATACAGAGCTGTGCCGGGACCGTGGCGTCAGTTCGAATTCAGCGGAAGTTCGAATTTACGAGCTTTTACTACCCTCATATGAACCCTTAACTTACAGGACACAAGGAACCAAGCCCCTAAACCGCGGACAATTATAGCGAAATGCTTTATAGGCAGACATTTTTACTTGCGATAGGAGTGCTTATATGAAGACATGAAGGACCATGAGTTTTTTTTTTTGTTAATTACCCCCCTAAAACCACTTGCATCACTATCACGCGCTATACAGGGATACCCTTTAATGTCGGCTTCGCTGCATACGCTAAGGTATTGAAATCACATCGAGAACATTGCATGCCTCATCAAAAATCAGAAGTTGTCCACTTCGGTTGGTTTGGGTAGTATTAGTTTTAAAATGGTGCAAATATCAATTTTCTGTGTTTAACAAAATTCCGTAGCTTATAGTCAAGCAGTCCTGATACTCGGAGCAACCCCGCAGTGAACAGATAATGGCTACTGTCGTACCCGAATCGAAAACTAGAAATAAAATCACCCCGGAAAATTTTGGCCCAAATTTATTGACTTCCATTTGCTGTAAGCTCATCGAGCGTAAAATTGATTCCCATGTCTGTAACCAACTGCGGTCTAATCGCTTTTCAGTTTATTTTTAAATCAACATGTTTTTAGGAACGGTTTATCACGCGAGACGCACTCACTTGAATTTACAACTGACCGCCAGGTTAACATCAACAATAAGCATCAGTTGCAAAACTGCGCGTAGGAGACAAGACAATAAGAAGGCACAGGACGGGCGCCCGTCCTGTCCCTTTCTTATTGTCTTGTCTATCACGAGCAGATTACCCTCAAAAATGCAAAAAATTACACCATCTTCCCATAGGGGAACCATGAGTAGGATGCGAAGCAGCACGGGGGTTCACTCAATTTCCTATTTGTGGGTGCCGTTGGTTCCATCCGAACTCATCCTACAGCACCGGAGCAGAACCGGCGAAGGCGGTGCCTCGGAGCATACTGAACACCGCGCAGCGCGCGACCTGCTTTTATACAGCTGTGGAGAGGAGAATGGAGGAGAGGCGCGCATGCGCAGTGTTATGCAGCTAGAGGAGAGGAGAATGGAGGAGAGACGGGTGGGTGCCGTTGGTTCGGGGCTGTTGGTTCCATTCGAACTCATCCTACAGCACCGGAGCAGAACCGGCGCAGGCGGTGCCTCGGAGCAGACTGAACGCCGCGCCACTGGTCGGCGACTTTGGCTAGTTTCGGTTTCCGAAATTGTGGCGATCCTAGCGGCACGGTGCTGCGGCGTGGCCCTTCCCTTTCCCTCAGTGTTTCTTTCTTTCCACACCGTCAACGCTTCCGCTCCTCCTCACGCATGCGCAACAGCTCACCGGCGCCAATATTTTTTTTTTCTTTCTCTCGGCGCGCACGGCGGGCCCGTTCGGTACGTGCGTGAACGAGCCGGCGTGCGAAGGGTTGCGCGGGTTGCCTAAGCGCTTCCACGGGCGGAAAGTTTCGCTGCATTATAAAATACATTAGAATGTATTCTAAATATGGGGCAGCGGAGGAAGGAGTGTTACCACTCCTGCGCAGCTCTGTGGTGCAGCAACACAGGGCGGTACAGTTCGACCAAGTTTCTCGCCTTCTCCAAAGACGACAGGTAAGCAAATTAGCTTTATACAAGTTATAGTGAATTCCTTAAAAGCCGACTAATTGCACTCTTCTGTTTTCAAAATAATTCGCGCATGTAACGTGAAGTTAATGAGACATGTCACTCGTCTTGGAGTGGAAACTAATGTGCAAATATATCCCAGCTGTGCAGGTACGCAAAGTTTTAGTAGAAGTAAACGCGTCTTTGGCACGCACACACTTGCTCGCAAGATCAATTTGTGGTGGCATTGCCGCTTTTTGATGATTGCCTTAGTAACTGCTGGAACGTAGATTCAGTATACTTATCAAGGTATTTTTTGTTGTTTCGTGCAGCAGGTATGAGTCTAGGTTTGGGCCCCAAGTCGAGGATGGTTTGCGACTTCATTGGACGTTTCCTCCGATGACTCTCCTCAATCCATCCAATGTCATCACGACGCACCTGCTCACAAAGAAGGCAAGCTCAACTGTACGCGCTTCTTGCCTTTCATGGCGTACATACTACCACATCGATTGATGGCGTGGAGGTGCTGCGCCCTAAGCATTTTTTCCTCCCCCGTCTTGCTCCAAAACGTATATTTGCGGCGAAACTACTGCCAAGCGTTGCTTCAGAGCTCCGAAAAATCTGACGTAACTCCGCGGTGTTCAATGCAAGTCGATTTTCACATGAAGCAGTGGAAGGCCAAACCGAAATACATGCGTTGTCTTCAGCCGCCATTGCAAGAGTTTCGCTCATTAAAAAATAAATAAAACCAAGTAGCATTGCCAGCTTTGCTGTTCAATCTAAACTGCGCGCCCGCGCCTTGTCATCTTATCGCGAATGGGTTTGGTGTTCCATAGTTCTGAAGTTAGAATGGTCATGCCGTATCGGACAGGATGAGATAAGAGGCGCTGCCCAGGCGCGAGTTAGAGGGTAGCTTCTAATAACCTGGCCGATATCTGCGGCTTAAAATACAGGAAAGCTTCTTTTTTTTCTGGGTGTCTTCTCCCCCCCACCTTCCCTCCCACCCCCGGTAAGCAGACTGTTAATTCACGCGCCATTAAAAGAAAAGACGGGTGCGTTCGATTTGTGTTCTGTGTTCTACGACGTGCACATGGTTGGGCATTGTTTTTGTACGTAGATATAAACCAGCAAAGAGTGCCTGCAGTGCGGTCATTGTGTTGCAACAGTTTTTTATGGCTGCATTTTGTTGGTGTGAACATGATTTCTCGGAAGTGTATATAGGTTAATGGGCGGGTCAACGCTTTCTTTCAGAGTTTGCGTTAACTCGCCCGAAAGGCAGGGCTTGGAGCATACGTGTGCGTGCTTTCTTTTAACATATAGATTCCCAATTATTGTGTCTCTGAACTGAAACGAATTTTTTTAATGTCTAAAGAAAATTCCTGTCTCGAGGTGAGCCCAAGAAATAACTATACATTGAGTGGAACTTTCAAGTTCTTTTCTTCTCCCGCCGCGGTGTGCGCGAAAAAAAAATCTGTGTAGGGACTAGAACTTTCGAAGTTCTTCTTTCGTAATCAAGTATTGTGTACCTAAATGTGTATTCATGGCTGTAACTTTTGCGCAACTTTAGACGGAGACCGATACAAAAAGTGATTCGAAGACCTGTACCTGTCACCGTGTAAAGTTGCGCAAAAGTTACAGCCATGAATTCAGAATACCAACTAGCCCGCCTAACCGTGTTATTTTAAATGTGTATGTAGCACGTTTTTTCCCTATTGTACAATGTTGTATGCCTAAATTTGCATATGTCATATTTTTGCTTAGTCCAATACTGTGTACATAAAATGTATGTGCAATATATTGGTATAGTACATGTGTTTTCATGACTTCGAATCAAAGACGTCCTCATATGAATTTTGAATAAATGCATAGCAAAAATAATGTTTGTGTAACACTCCAATTATTATCGCCACAAAGACAACAATTTGACACCAGAAAACGTACTATTACCTATATGTTTTCTTCGTTCAATTATTCAACACGTTACTGCACACATAACAAATGACGGGCGGCGGCCATTTCGAGTCATCGGCGCCGCTCCTCCAACTTTCGCGCCTGGTGCCATTGCCGAGCAGCCCATGAGGCAGCGACCGGCGGCAGACGCGAAAGTTGGACGAGCGTCGGTTTCGGGGGCCGGCGCGCGGCGGCACGGCCTGGCTGACGCGGGATAAATGACGTCAGCAGCGTCCGCGACGTCAGCAAACGCCCTTTCCCCCCTCGCCACTCGTTGCCATGGCGATTAATGCAACGTTTCTCAGAGGCCACGTACTACTAGGGGAGGATTTGGCGCTGCTGGCGCGAATTACGTGGGACCACGGTGGATGCGAGAGAGGCCGCCCCGTGGCCGCGCTTGGCGCGCACCTGCTTTCATACAGCTGGGGAGAGGAGAATGGAGGAGAGGCGCGCATGCGCAGTGTTATGCGGCTGGAGGAGAGACGCGCATGCGCAGTGGAGTGCGCACGGCGCACGCGGGACATAGCCCCGACCATGAGATGCTTCGCATCTAATACCAACTAGCCCAACAACACGCTGTAATAAGCAGCATCCCGACGGCGTTTCTCAAGACTTCTCGACAATTTTTTTCAAATTTTCTTGCATAAAATTCCACCCACTTCATGAAGAAGGGTCGAGAGGTGGAGCCTAAAACTGGTCACGTGAGCGGGCTCCGCGGGCCTGAAAGATGGGATTTCTCCGTCGTGTGAATCCCTGGCGTGGGTATACAGATGGCGTGCGCCCGCCGGTGCTGGTATAGAGACGCGTCCGTGTCCCTCGCTGTCTGGTGGTCGCCGTATTTCGATTGCATAGCTCGTCGCCTAGCGAAGCGTCTGGCTTTGTTGTAAACGAGATGCGTGTTTTTAGGTATTGGGGCTGCTCGAGTGGCTCGCGGGATGTATAGGGGTATGCCTTCCTTGTGTTCTCCCAGAGGTGGTATTTTAGTGCCAAATCGTCGTAGGATTCTTCTTCGTGTTTGTGTAAGTTTGAGACGGTCCAGTTGGACATGTAATGCGCCTCTTGCATCTCTTCCCATGTATGATGCACTCTTAACTCCAGCATTTTTTTCTCGTGGGGGTTAACGCTAAAGGAGTCTTGTATGCGAGTCGTAGGGCGACTTTCAGCTTTCCATAAGCTGTTTCTTTCCTCGTCTTAAGGGCCAAATACAGGATCTAATATGCGACCAGGCTAATGATTAATGTTTGAACAATGGGTAGACTGTTAACGTCTTGCATACCAAATCATTCGATGTAAAACACGCTGGATGAAATGCATGAGTTGAGATAGCGTTCTGTGTAGAGGTGCGACGTGCGGACACTTGACTCGTATTGGGGAACCTTAAGACCTGGAATGCGGAGGTGAGGGACGTTTGGAAGTGGTTCCCCGGCTATAGTGCGCGCCGGGTCCGAGATGGTTTGCCTTACGTTGTTTCACCGTTTTAGTGCAGTCAGTAAGGAGGGATGGCATGTCCGGAGCGCGCTCGATGCCCCTAGCACGTATACAGATAACGGCGTGCTTCTTAAATGGCGTTTTGCGTTAGATATCGCAGCCCACCTTTGGATGCTGAGGGGTGAAGCAGAGCGGGTGCCGTTAGTCGGGGATGTGGTCCAGTAGGGGGGCGCTTAAGAGCGCTGAAATGACGAAGCCTTGAGGGTAACTTTAGGAATGGTCTTGGAGGTGGCCGGTGGTTGTGGGGCGGTTGGTGAGAAACGCCGTTACATAATCGTGTTTTCGCAGTCCATAATTGATGGAGGCCGGTCCCTGTAGGATGGCGTAGTGGGCGACATTATCGAACGGCCTATAGGCGTCCAGGGCGAGAATGCAACGCTCGTATGCGCTTCTGAGTCGACCTATCATTTCCTCTTTTAACTGTACCAGTATTCCCTTGGTGGAAAGGTTCGGTCGGAAGCCGAACATGGCATTCAGAAAATGTTCACAGTCCTCAAGACTTAAACGATGATGCGACATATATACGTTCCACAAGCTTTCCAATCTTGCATCTACCTTCCACAGTATGCTAAAGAGGTGGGGTAGGGGGGGTAGGGGGAGACGATTTGTGCACGGGGCGGGAGTGGGGGGGGCAGGCTGTTCATCGGGATTCGGAGCAATAGTTAGGTCGGTATTCTACCACTGAAGGGGTACTGTGCCGACAGCTTCATCATCAGCAGCAGTGGCATGTCTACGCCCACTGCAGAGCAAAGCCTTTCCCATAGATCTCCAATGATCCCGGTCCTGTGCTAACTGCGACCAATTTATCCCCGCAAACTTCTCGATCTCGTCTGCCCACCTAACTTTCTGCCGCCCACTGCCACGCTTGCCTTCTCTAGGGATCCACCCTGTTTCCCTTAATGACCAACGGTTATCTTGCCTTCGCATTAGATGCACTGCCCAAGCTCATTTATTTTTCTTAATTTCTAATAATATGTTTTTAACACGCGTCCAGTCCAGTAGCCTCTAACGCCGCGATGTCGAGGTTCCGGAAGAGCCCATTGAACATCTTATCCTCCCAGCCTGGCGTGATGTTTCAGGTTGGGTAGCGGACCACCGCTGCTTCTATTCATGCTCTCTATCGTAGGGAGCACTCGTGCATGCATTGGGAGATGGTTGGTATCTGACCTCGTACTGAGGTCTTCTCATGGTTTTTTGAGCTTTTCGAGGGGTTTTTCTCCCTATCCGGGGTAATTATGAACGAGTCTGTGGAGTTTGTGGATCCCTGTGTGGATCCCTGTCTTTGGATCCACACAGGGTGTGGATCCCTGTCTGTGGATCCCTGTCTGTGGAACGAGTCTGTCGATCCCTGCCATCGTCGCTGTGAAAAGTGCTGGGTGGGTCGCTGGGCGCTTGATGCTTGGTCTTGGGGTGTGTTCTGAGTTTGGCGACTTGGTATGCTTCCTGTCGTCTTTCGAGCTCAGCCAAACCACGGTCTTTTGTACGGCCCGCATCATGAGAAGTTCTAAAGTTTTGCCCTATTTACAAGTTTTGACGGTAACTTACTCCAACGGCCTGTAAACTGACATGTTTGCCTATTAGTGATGACAACAGAACTAGCTTTAGGCAAATCTGGATTCATCTGTCCGGGTCACCGCTAGGGACGCGGGAATTTCGTGAACCGGGAGGGTGTCGCGTATACGGCCTTCGCGGAAACGCAAAGCCATCCATCGTTGTTCCACCAAGCTAAAAAGGGAAAAAATGAACCGCATACACGGGGGGTAAACGCTTCCTTTTTTCCTTTACACTGCTTGCGGGCTATCGGGTGAGTCATCACGTACGGAGGAGCCAGTCCTCGGGAGCGCCGGCTCGCTTCAAAAACAGGCACAACGCAAAGCTGTCCGCGCGGACCGCCGGGCACGCGGCTAGGCGTGAAAGATAAGCGCGTAAGATCCGCCGAAAATCCCTCCGCACTTTCTTTCCCTGGCACAATAACCTGCAGTCGGCTGGCCGGTCCGCTTCGACGCTTCGCTTTGTTCCGTTCGCCGTTTCGTGTGCTCGCGCTGCAGTGGACGACACAAACAGGCCCGGCTCGGGTTTGGCCGTTATCGCTTCGCGCAGTCGTCTTCTCGATTGAGATGATGGCTTTCCTATGCGGGCGTCCGGAAATGAGGCGACTGGGCTCACTAAGCAGGCCTATCTTGGTCCTTTCCTCCCGGACGCCGGGGTTCGCTGACCCCGTTTTGCCATCGTGATGCGCCGTTTGACGAAATTTCGGGCCGCTCGTATTTGCCTACTTGAACAGGCGTATCGGGTTGTTCCGGGTGCCGCTCGGGATGCGTGGCCCGAATTGAGAACTCGTGTCCTCGCTAGCGGCATCTTTCGCCGTTCCCGTCGTTTGATGAATGGCCCGATGATTTGTTAACACGAAAGTGTTTTATTCCGGGATTGACGAAGATTTAACTTACGTCATATCCGTTACGGAAATGACGCCAGTGCAACGAAGCAAGCGGCCTGTAAAGGGTGCACCACTGCACACACGGTCTTCTTGCGGGGAAGCAGCCTTTAGTACTAAAGAGTGCTTTGCTTTGCAGGGCAGTGCTTTGCTTTTTGAGGCTAGAGCAGGTTGCCTGCGAACTAAGAGTTTTGTGGGGAAGTATTCACAAAATGATGGGGTATGCGTGGTCTGCGGAAAAGAAACAGAAACTATGCGGCACATCGTGTTAGAATGTGAGGGTATCCATCCAAATCTACATGAAGGGAATATTGGGCTTTCAGAAGCCCTAGGATTTAAGGGTATCACAGAGGAAGTTACCTTCAAGGCTGTCGAGGGGACGAAAAGAAGATTAGAATGCTGGTGGACGAAAAGCAGAGAGGGGAATATTGCCTAGGACAGTTACCACCTGTAACAGAAAAAAAAAGTATTTTGTGCCTAATAAGCTTTTTGTGCCTGCCCTAAGCAGCGCTAGTATTGAACCAAAAGTGTAAAACATATGTATATTAGTCCTTTTTGGTAAGATGACATGTCATCACCCCGATACAAAGGGGATACCAATAGAAATCATCATCATCATCATCATCATCAGTACGTTACACTTCGGGTTGTTCGTTTTCGGGTTTTATATATTAACACGATAGTGTTTCATGCCGAGATACACCAAGATTTCAATCACGTCATATCCGTCACGGAAATTACGCCAGTAAACCTTTGCGGAAACAACCCGCCAGAAGGACGTCGCTCACCAAGCACACCCACAAGACAGCCACCGACCTGCAAATCATGCTCAGCTGCAGATTTCGGTGCACACTTCACTTTCGTGTTTTACCGGTTCCTATGACAGAGGAATCAACCACAGTTTCTTTATTGTTTGTAGTAGTATTTAAACGGGCTCTAAAATACTTTGCAGAATACGGAAAAACTATATGCAGTGGTGTGACAGAAGTGCTTTCTTATTAAACTGAGCCTGAGACTCATTCAGTCGCTTTCTTTTCCGAATCGAATAGGTATATGAGAGAGAGAAAGAGAGAGAAAGAGAGAGAGAGAGAGAGAGAGAGAGAGAGAGAGAGAGGAGGGAGAGGGAGAAAGATGGGGAAAGAGATAGAGAATAATTTATTGAGCGTCTAAATTGGGATTGGTTCCTTATTCACTGGAGTTCATGTGACTCCATGGCCGCCTGCGCCCGGTCGACCAGCGCTAGCTGGGTCGCCAGTGAGGAGCTACACATCAAAATCTCCCAGTTCTCTCTAAAAGAGGTGGTGGGATGATGGAGGAGGGGTGGATTTTCTGAGCTAAAGTTGCACTCCCAAATTATGTAGCGGAGTGATCCTGGTTTTTTTACAAAATTTCCATTCGGCCGAGTATTGCTCCGGGAACATGAAGTGTAGCCTTGTTGTGTGGGGGAAGGATCCAGATTCAGATCCTCGATCAGATGTGATCCAGATGGTTAAAAATACAGGAACAAACTCGTGACTGGGTAAAAACTGTGGCTCTCCTCGGACGAACCAGCATCAACACATCACATAACTTAGGCGGTACTGCAGCTATGAGCTGTCTATACTGAAAGAACGAAAACTGCAACGGAAATTTCCCCTTCATCCTATCACTGCAACCTTGAAATGCTTTTCCCGCGACTCCCTAAATGTCCATCACTTGAGCTTGACCGTGGTCGAACGCCTCTGTCAACACACCTTGTAGAAGTGTTTCCTGCCACCGTAGCGATTCGTAAAACGACTTTTAGCTACCATCCTCGAACAAATGGACGGTGCGGGAGATGCCATCGTACCCTTTTTGAGATGATTTATTTTCACATTCACACGGACCACAACAACGTAGACACTATTCCCCTGTTTGTCACTTTCGCGTACAATGACACAGTTTACAGCACCACTGGATTGTCTTGTCTGTCTATCAACTTGGCAAGATCCCTTCCCAACCACCTTTTCTCTTACCCGAATAAACACAGAAACCTCTCAAGCAGTACGCAAGTCTCAATACAACGAAATCCACCCCTCTGTTTCCCTGTAACCGGGAGATGAAGTTCTACTTTATTCACCACTATTCTCTACCCCCGTTTTATTTGGTCATACACCCCCCTCGAAAAGACCTCCCTAGACAACAGCCGTGTGGCTGCGGCTTTGGCAGAATCACCGGCCACCGCTACCGCTGAACGAAGGTTGTACGCGTCTCTTGTTGTACGCGAAGGTTGTTCATGCCGGGGAAATATTCCTATCCCTTCACTACCCAATCGGACCTGATCTTCAGCGCCACCTACCTACTCACACACCGCGTTCGGAACTTACCTTACTTTGTCTCCTGTGACTAAGAGTTGACTTCACCAGTGCTTACGCCAGGCAGGCATGCAGGCAGGCTTTAACTAACGGTTCAGAAACCCTTCAAACCATTTCTCATGGGTGGGAACTGGGCCGTCGTGAGTCCTGTGGCGTACATATTGTTTCGTTTTACTTTGAAAGCCCCGAAGTTGTCAGGAGCTCTGGAATAAAATTTGTAAGAGAATAC
The DNA here is from genome assembly GCF_048455015.1 of Haemaphysalis longicornis. Classification (NCBI taxonomy): domain Eukaryota; kingdom Metazoa; phylum Arthropoda; class Arachnida; order Ixodida; family Ixodidae; genus Haemaphysalis; species Haemaphysalis longicornis. Next base: position 84,032,976 of record NW_027526225.1, on the reverse strand, counting down.
TGACAGCAGTGACTGTCACCGCACCTCCTGGGTTCCATTCCCTTCCCTGCCATGGTTTCTTTGGTAAGGTGACACCGCGCGTGTTTTTGATACCAATCATTGCTCAGAACGCCGAACTTCTCGCCCCATGGGCCACGCGATGCTTTGGCATGGCTGAAAAAGTGCTGCAATCACAATATTCCGTGCACTCTAGAAGTCGCCGTAGAGCGTTTTCATCGCAATACTCCAGAACGACTAATCGAAGTGGCCTAGTGTGTAAATTCGATGATTGACGTGGCCTAGCATTCAACTTGAGTGCAAAAGGGCATCTGCGTAGGGACACTGCGCAATGCAAAACTTAATTGACGCCCTGCGTGTTGTCCCTGCGAACATGCATATTTTAGTCAAATCATGTTGGGCTTCGTAATTCGCTAAATTAGCACACGTGGTCTCTTCAATAGGTAATTCCGGAGCACTGTGGTGAAGACGACCTTCGGGAACTTCCTAGGGTGCGTTCCAATATACCCTTTAGACGGCTTCGTTGCCGTCTTCGCGGACAGTCCGCCATATTAAGCCCCGTTCCAATTCGAAGGAAGCAGTCAACGAAGACCGCTTCGAAGAGACAGAATCGAAGTCAGCAACGATGCAGGCTACCTTCCTGTCTAAATTGAAAAAGAACGCCAGCGCCACCTTTTGGCATATTAACGTTGTTATAAATAAACTTGTTCTTTTATTGAAATATTTAATACAATTTACTAGTGGTAAAGATGATTTTGGTTAATTTTTATATCACGTAATGTTTGTAATATTAACGGTAATATTATTTACGAAACCTGCGGCTCGCATTTCGCAACATGACTGCTACGAGGTTGTCGTCTGCGTTGATGTTGCGTTCGTGACTGTTGCGCCATTGCAATTCTTATTCCTTTAGACTACTCGTTAGACTACTTCTTAAGCTGCCTACCAAGCTGCCCGTGAATTGGAACGCACCCTTAGAGTGTGGTAGAAATCGCCGGGTGACAAAGTGCCATCGCTGAGAAAATTTATTGCGAAGAAGCAGTGAATTAAGCCATGATGGCAGACAGAATACGTGTGTCAATTAAAGCACAGAAGCTATTATCTGCGGCAAAGAAAAAACAAAGACAAAGAGAAATACCAGAACGGACGGCGTAAAGTTCAAGGGGGAACTTCTCTCCCTGGCACATGTTCGAAACCCGAATCGGCCATTAATCACGGCTCGTTCTGCTCCCTCAGGCGAAAAATTCGGCCGCGCGCTTCCAGAGGCTCATTAATTAAGCGCGCATTACCATTATAAAAGCACGCGAGTTCAACTGGGGTAGATTGGTTGATGCAAATGGGCCTCATTGGGGATTAGGGCCCGAGGGAAGAGGTTGGCCCAAACAGGATTGTTCGCGATTATTGTCTGGGAACTCGGCTGGAAGCGTCGGCATATTCTACACTTGTAGCGGCACCGAGAAATCCCTGGGCGTCTTGCTACACTCGGTTTACGCCTATTCATGAACAGACTGCTTCGGTCAAATGAGAATAACTTGACGTGCAATGCATTGTCCGGGCTGCTAGCTTATTCACGCTGCAAGTGAACCACGTGTACATTGTTCTCCACTGAAATTTGGTCGGATGCGCAGGCTGTATGGGTTCCTTCATCTAGTCACCTACTGCACTTTGTCGTAACACACGTACGATTAACGAAGGAACCGTATGGCAAAAAGTGCGGTGCCGACGGATTTGTTTTAAAGAAAAGCTTCAGCCAAACGCACTAATTTTACACACCACGCCACACACGCTCGCCGAGCGCCAAGCAATTTTATTTTAGCCGTAGAGCCTCGCGTCACTCATATGGTGATGCTACTCGGAGCAGAGGCTCGTGCATAAGCCCGACCTTGTTTCGTAAGGCGGCAGTGCCACCGTTAGGGGCCCAAGCTAAGGGAACACTTCTCGGACCATTTTTTGAAGACACCGCAAGGGCCGTCAGTACTGAACTTCCACCGCTGTATTTTCTTTTAGTAAAGGCGAGCCTTGGGGCTAATAAATTTCCGGAGAGACAAATTTCTGTTGAGGTCTAAACCAAAGCCCGCCCCGGGATGGTCATGGGAGCAACTGGGCGCAAGGAAGTCATCGTCCCGTGGCGCCATGTTTTTTCTCTCATCTTAACCGTGGCTTAATTTATGGCGTAGCTAAACCTTTTCTGTAATCCAAGCCAAACTCTGCGATCACCTGGAATGAAAACTCGCGACTCACGTACTTGCGAGTCGCGTACCCGCAACTTGCGTACTCAAGTCTTGCGTACTCGCAACTTGCGTACTCGCGACTCACGTACTCGCGACAGCCTGGTGTTTACCAGTCCAGACCAGATCCTTAGTACAGTCGCCCGTTGTAGCGCTGAAAGTCAAAGTAGCCAGCACGGCATGGAGCAGCACCGCACAGCCGCCTTCCCGCTTGGCTTTCTTTTGTACGGCCTCGCACAGCGTAATGCGATTAACAGTCACAACGCAACGAACTTCAAGTAGCCTATTTTTGAGATTTCAACGGGACCTCCGGTGCAACGCCGGGAACTCGTGCGGAAGCCAGATGGTTAGGGCTGGGTAATTAAGTCAGAAACGGGAAAAAGGGCTGTCCCGAGAGGAACGAAAATAAACTCGAGAGAGTTCACGACGGTTGTTCCAACGTTCCTTCCCGTTGCGCGCAAAGCTCTTAGTCTAGGGCAGCGGTCGATACAGCTCCTGAAATTGCGCGCCCTATTTTGGGAAAGGCCTCACAGGGTAAAAAATACGCGCCCTTGGGAACCAAAAAATAAAAGGACGGATGCGAATCCACCTTAATACAGTCTAACCGCTTGACTTATGCAGTTTGCAGCTTTCCCTGGCGCAAAAAGAAAATAAGGAAAGTAAACGCCAGAGTAGGAGCATAGTTAGCGGCTGAAAGCCAGCACACAACTATGGTCGCAGCCTAAGAATAAATAAAGGAAGCCAGTGAAACAGAAGACTGATGTGTGTGAGGTTAGAAATAAATGGCACAAGAGCAGGGATCCTGCAGGGAAGGATGATAAGCCAGCCTCACTGTAAAGAACAATGTGAGAAAGAAGCGGCGCCGCGTCTGCTGTTTAACGAAAATTTAGTTATCGTCCAACGTTTCCGGATTCTGAAGTTTTTTCTCTCCTTGCTGTTCGGTAGTTGCTCTTTATTCTGAACGGGATTGCAAAACCCACAGGAAGAGTCATTAAAGGCATGAAGATTCCCTCTCAGAGACCACGAACTGGCACAAGAAAAAAAAAAGCTCAATAACAGGGGAACTTGGGCCACAACATTTATCAAAACTTCTAAGAACGTTTTTTTTTACCAGTCACTGCGCCCGATACGCTAACGAGGGATCGGCCAGTCGGGAATGAGCTTCAAGGCTGTGTTTTTTGTTTACAGTGGAGCTTTTATAGACTCACTCCCAGGTTTTTAAAGACGATAGTATTTCTTGAACTACTTAAACCCGGAAATTTTGGTCTGTCAGTCAGTCTGTCTGTCTGTCTGTCTGTCTGTCTGTCTGTCTGTCTGTCTGTCTGTCTGTCTGTCCGTCTGTTCGTCTGTCCGTCTGTCCGTCCGTCCGTCCATCCGTCCGTCCGTCCGTCCGTCCGTCCGTCTGTCTGTCTGTCTGTCTGTCTGTCTGTCTGTCCGTCCGTCCGTCTGTCTGTCTGTCTGTCTGTCTGTCTGTCTGTCTGTCTGTCTGTCTGTGACTCGATTCAGCCAACCGGCCAAAGTCAACGTTCATACTTGTAAACTTTGTTGAACAAGAACAAGAAATTACGCAAGCATAAGGCAGAACATCAACACCTGAGTCATATTTGCAGTGTTCCTTTATTAAAATATTCGTGGACTCTTGGTTTTTGCGATAGCGAATGATATACTACATCTACTGCAGAAAATTACCCCACCTTCCCGCGAGGGTAACCCTGTGGAGATGCGACGCATCTTGGGGGTTCACTTGGTGTTTCCGTTGGGTTGATTCTCTAATTGCGTGAAACGTGTGAGGAACGCGTATGATGTATTCTTTATTTAACACGCGGCGTAACGTTAACGATGACGGCCTTGTGGTCGCTGGAGTGTACGGGTAGTGGATGGTGAAGTAACAGGACCACCGTGCAATTTGCAGCGAAGATCAAGTCTATGCACGTGCCTCGTATCGTTGTTGGGGCACTAGTCGCAATCCACTCCAGCGAATACTTGACCGCCATGTGACGCACGAACCAATCGTGCCTGCGCACGTCCGCGTTAAAGTCTCCGGCCAAGAGGAACGGTGTGGTCGAGTTGACGCTGTAGTGAGACTCCTCCAACGCGTTGTGCAGGTACTCTTCGATTTGAGCGCGTGAGAGGTTGGGTGCGAGGTACACGGTCGTGACCGTAACGCTGCCACTGCCGATGGAGACCGCGCAGTGCTCACCCATGCTAGACTGGCCCACTGCCACCGAGTGATGTTGTGGGAGGAAGGTGGGGTTGGTCTGCAGAATTGTTAGGCTCCATTCAACGCATCGATGGAAATCGGAACGCCGGTGCTGGAATGACCGCGGCTATGACGCAACGTGGTGCGGCTATGACGCAACACAATCCAACACAATCCACTTTAATCCAATCCAATCCAAATCCAATCCAATCTAATCCAATCCAATCCAAGCCGACCCAATCGAATTCAATCCAATGCCCCTCGCGAGAGAGTGTTCGCTATCGGAGAGGAGAGGGGGTGAGCGGCGGAGAGCGCAGCTCGCGCGGCGAGAAGAAGTTGGGAGGGTTGTGGACGGACAACAACAACGCCGTATGGAGGGACAAGGCGAGTGAATGAGATGCAGTCGCATCTAAAACCGTCGACTGCTGTTGTTGACGCTCCTGGAGGAATTGAAGAAATTACACGGAAACAGCAACGAAGGGTTCCACTAGATTGGTTCCACGTTCTGCTTGGAACGCACGTAGCGCAACATGGTTCTATAAACGTTGAAGTAGGGCGCCTCGATTCACGCGCGTCTCCGCCGTACGGCAGCGTTGGCATCGAGGAACGTGGCCTGTAGCAGTAGAACGCGGTAAATTTAAATTGACTTGAGCAAACCTTTAGTGTGTTTACCCTGGGAGGAGCGCACCGGAACAGTAACAGCATGAGTTGTGAGCGGGAAAGCAAAGGAAGGCATTTACTTGGCAAATGTCGATCGTCTTTTGTCGAGATTTTCAACGAAAGAAGCTCATACGTAGCCAATTTTTGTGTGTCTGTTTCCGTAGGAAAATAACCGGTCCCCTCCCCTCACTTCTGTTCACCCTCTCCCTTCATCCACCTTTTCGCCTCCGGTGCTTCATACTTGGAATGAGATGACGCATATTTCTCCTGAAAACATATCTTCCAAGCAATACAATTTGGGTTCAGAAGTAAAGATGTCTTTAAGAAAACCGCTGTGAGTTTGGTCTTTGCTTGCTGGCTTTCCCAGAATGTTGTTGCACAGTGAAGTCTACTGACAAACCCACTGAACGCTTCCCTGGCGTGACAGCGCGGTCTAAGCGGGCGTTTGTGGTCAGTAAGTGACCCAAAAACACCTCCGCTTTTCGCCCACCTTCACAGAGTGGAATGGCGCTGACTATTTAAAACGAAAGTGTCTTATTCCGGGATTCACGGAGATTACACTGACGCCAGTATTACGAAGCAAGCGGCCTGTAAATGGTGCACCTCTGCACACAGAGTCATCTTGCGGGGAAGCAACCTTTAGTACTGAAGTGTACGTTATACTTCGGGTTGCTCGTTTTCGGGTTCTATATTTCAACACAAAAGTGTTTTATGCCGGGATAGACCAAGATTTGACTGACGTCACGTCCGTCAAGGAAATGACATCAGTACAACTTTGCCGAAGCGATCCGACAGCAGGACGTTACTTGTCAAGCACACCCACAGGATTGATCTATTGATTGATTGATTGATTGTAGGGTTTAACGCACCGACGCAACGCAGGGGATGGGGCACGTACGCCGAAGTGGAGGGCTCCGGATTAATTTTGAACACCTTGGGATCTTTAAAGTGCGCCTAAATCTCGTACACACGGGTGTTTTTGCTTTTCGCCTCCCTCAGAAAAGCGGCCGCACACCCACAAGAAGCTGCAGAGTTCGCTGCACATTTCACTTTAGTGTTTTACCGATTCTAATTACAGAGGAATCAACCGCAGTCTTTCTTGGGCTACGTAAACCCAGAAATTTTGGTCTGTCTGTAAGTCTGTCTGTCTGTCTGTCTGTCCGTCTGTCTGTCTGTAACTCGATTCAGCCACCCGGCCAAAGTAAAATGCTTTCTGCGCTATAGTCTTATATACTCACAGCCAAATGTAAACGTCTAAGCCCGCTTTATATGCTCATACTTGTCAACTTTGTGGAACAAGAACAAGACACTACGCAAATGTAAGACAGAAAATTGGTACACAAGGGATATCTGCAGTGTTCCTCTATTAAAAAATTCCTGGATGCTTGGTTTTTCGATAGCAAATGATATTCTACATCTACTGCAGAACAACGCCCACCGCCTGCTGTTGCCCGCGCCACCTCCTGGCGGCATATGAGAAATCACGCGGCAACAGCAAAGAAAGGTTCCAGTAGCTAGGTTTCACCTTCTGCTTGGAACGCACGTGGAGCACGGCAACGCGGTTCTATAAACCTTGAAGTCGGCCGCCTCGATTCACGCGCGTCTCCGCTGTACTGCAGCGCTGGCATCGAGGAACCCCGCCTGTAGCAGTGGAACGCGGTAAATTCAAATCGCCTTGAGAAAACCTTTAGTGTGTTTACTTTGGGATGAGCGCGACGGAACATGAACAGCATGAGAGGTGAGCGGGAAAGCAAAAAGGGGCATTTCCTTGGCAAATATCTACAAAGACTATCGTCTTTTGACGACATTTGCAACGAAAGGAGCAGATACGCGGCCAATTTTTTTTAACTACTGGCCTACCAACCTGGATTTTCCTCTGTCTGTATGAAGCTTCTTTTCAGGGTAGTTGCTACGAAAGCCTAAACTAGCCCTTCTATATGAATAAAAAGTCCTTTGTTGATATCAAGTCCTTTGATACCAACAAAAGTCCTTTGTTGATTCTTCATATATAAACAAGCTGCCTAGTTGCCCTATAAAAGTCTTTCTAGCAGTGCGCGTGTAGCCCACTCTAAAAAAAACTACCTAACGACAATAGCTCAAACGCTCAGCTTTTTTATGAGGGACTCATTCGCTGTTGTGGTGTTTTAGTAGGTGACAGTTGGTGACGGGCCGGTCGCCATAGTGATATCAACAAAGAATTCCAAACTGCTTCGGCGGTGTCGGAATGTCGCAATCGTATAGACGTCGGCTTCATAACGCGAGGGGGACAGGTTCGATTCCGACCACGGGTTGCGTTTTTTCTTGAGGCGCTTAATGTTCCTTCGCTTATCATCATCATCATCGTTTTGTGAAACCCATCGTATAAAGTCGGCCTTTCTGCAGTGCGTTGTTGAGACGGGACGGTCGCCATCAGAAGCACCAAAGCTTCGCATTAAAAACTACGTAATATTTCTTTTTGTAAGCTGGCTTTGCAAAAATCATTATTGCAGTGAAGCCTACTAATGAAGAAAAGAACTGACTATGGGCAACAAAACAGCAGTTAACTTAGCAACGACATGACAAGGACAGAGCATTTAATTACGGACTGCAGAAGCAATGGCCCCGAAATACTCAACAACCGGAGCAAGAAAATGGTTTATCTGATGCAAGCCAACGTGCTCTCGCACATTGGCGCACTCAACCCGCCGGCCGGTTTACATTCCATCTCACAAGCGCTTATCAACCTACTGTTCTCGAAGCGCCTTGTAAAACCATTATTATTTGCGATATAGGACAAAGGCACCGCTGGAGAGCGACAAAAAAAAATTGGCTCATATCTGCCCCTTTCGTTGCAAATGTCGACGAAAGACGATAGTCGTTGGTCGACATTTGCAAAGTAAATGCCTCCCTTCGCTTTCCCGCTCACCTCTCATGCTGTTCCTCTCCGGTCACGCTCCTCCCAAAGTAAACACGATAGAGATTTGCTCAAGTCAATTTAAATTTACCGCGTTCAACTGCTCCTGGCCGGGTGCCGCTATACCAGCGCTTCCGTGCGCCGGAGACGCCGGTGAATCGAGGCGCACTTCTTCAACGTCTACAGAACCACGTTGCCCTTCTACACGTGCGTTCCAAGCGGAACGTTGAATCTATCTAGTTCAACTTTTGTTACCGTTGCCATTTGTTTTCTTAAAACGCCGCCAGAAGCTATACTAGTGACGCGGGCGACAGCAGGCGACGGAGTGTACTTTTTGCGCAGTGGATGTAGTATTTCATTTGCTACCGCAAAGATCAAGGATTCAAATTTTTTTTATAATGGAACTCTGCAAATATCACTTATTTGTTGATTTTTTGCCTGCTATTTGCGTAATGTTTTGCTCTTATTCAACAATGTTGACAAGTATGAACATTACCAGCGGACTTAGCCGTTTCGATTTGTCTGTGGGTATAAATAGTGCAGCTTCTGCCTCACTTTCGCCGGTTAGCTGAATCGAGTCACAGACAGACAGACAGACAGACAGAAAGACAGACAGACAGACAGACAGACCAAAATTCTTGCGTTTAAGTAGCCCAAGAAGGACTATCCTATTTAAAAAGAAATAAACCTGACAGCGGTATTTTCCGCGGCAACTGGAGAGAGGGCCTGGTGCTGGGAGGCTGAATCACTTCAAAACGATCTACCTAAGCAGCAAGTGAATACAAACTGCCAACTAAATATAAAATACCCCGGACGAAAGCGGAAGAAGAGCTCATTGCTGAGCCCACGGGCTGACCCTAATCGCCACAAGTTTCACCTTCAACCCAGTTTCTGCAGAGCGCTGTACAGATTTTTGAATATCAGTGCCTCGCGAAGCCCGCCCGCACATTTAATTCTCGGCTCATTAGCCTCGGCTTCGCTTTGGAGCCGCGCTGCGGGAGAGGACCACCACGGCTTTCTAACGTACTTTGAAGGAACCGCCAAAGCGCAGCCTCCCCGGCTAATGACTGCGGTGGGCCGCACAGGGGTTCATCCGTTATCCTGCATGTCCAGATTACCTGGAAACCTGAACAGTGCGCCAAAACCCTGCTGGAAGTGCGAAAATAATAAAGCGGAAAGTCACTTCACGTTCGCTCCGAAATAGATTGCACGCGAAGCACTCAGACTTTTAAAGACGATAGTCTTTCTTGGGCTACTGAAACCCAGAAATTTTGGTCTGTCTGTCTGTCTGTGACTCGATTCAGCCACCCGGCCAAAGCAAAATTGATATTGCGCAATAGTCTTATATACTCACAGGCAAATGTAAACGTCTAAGCCCGGTTTATATGTTCATACTTGTCAACTTTGTTGAACGAGAACAAGATATTCTACTGCAGAAAAGCGCCGCCTCCTGGCGTCATACGAAAAACCACAGGGCAACAGCAACGAAACGTTCCACTAGCTAGGTTCCACCTTCTTCTTGGAACGCACGTAGAGCACGGCCGCGCGCTTCTATAAACCTTGTAGTCGGCCGCCTCCATTCACGCGCGTCTCCGCCGTACTGCAGCGCTGGCATCGAGGAACCCGGCTTGTAGCAGTGGAACGCGGTAAATTCAAATCGCCTTGCGCAAACCTTTAGTGTGTTTACCTTGGGATGAGCGCGACGGTACAGGAACAGCATGAGAGGTGAGCGGAAAAGCAAAGGGGGACATTTCCTTGGCAAATGTCTACAAAGACTATCGTCTTTTGACGACATTTGCAACGAAAGGAGCAGATACGCGGCCAATTCTTGCTCCCGTGCACTTTATATGCACAAAGAAGGAACGCTACGATAAAAGGTCCTAGAGGGAATTTGGCAACCCTTCCGTAGACGTCTGCTTTAGCCACAAAAATGATAAAAATAAAATATAAGAGTTCCTTCCCACGGAGAGCTTCCTGAGAGACGCCAGAATCTCACAGGGGCGAGTTCCGTGTGTGATCATCGATCAGGTGTGATAAAGCAAGGCGGCTGCGTGATTCGAATGACCATCGGCAGCCGTCTGTTACCCGTTGTAGGGCGAGGAGACCTCAACCGCTGCGCTGCCTGAGTCCGTTCACTGTATCCGTGTTTCCTTACTTTGTGTTTGTGGTCTTTCTAAGACACATCCAATGAAAATTGGGATTATTATCCACACAAGCCCCATTGTGCGCAAGATGCAGCACCGTTCTAGGGGTGAAGCACCTTACGGCCGCGGGGCTTGTCCGTCATCCGGCGTCCGTGCTTCACAATAGGCTAACAAGAACAAAATAAAAGGTTCACAAAAGGTTACACACACACACACACACACACACACACACACACACACACAGAGAGAGAGAGAGAGAGAGAGAGAGAGAGAGAGAGAGAGAGAGAGAGAGAGAGAGGGAGAGAGAGAGTCTGGAGAGCCGCTCTACGCATGCGCGAGGAGAACTGGAATGAATTGGATAGGATTGGATTGAATTGGATTGGATCAGACCGGATTGGATTGAATTGGATTGGATTGGATTGAATTAAATTGAATTGGATTGGATTAGATTGGAAAGCGTTTTAGCAGCAGTAAGCACTCTCACGGGTGATTTACGGTAAGAACGATCCTTAGTGCTTCGCCCACTCGTCATGATTCACTTCGGGGAGATGCGTGAGTTTTTTGTGACAGTCGAGGAGAGCTGTGGCCACGCGTGGTCAGTTGAATGCACCTCTTGCTACCATGAACTTCGGGTGGTGTCGCGACTATTTCGTTCATCCCAATGGCTAGTAGCACATACCATGCTTAGTTCTATTCCAACTTTCTCCCGTTATGCTACAAAATAGGTGTACCGGTTGTATGCCACGTTGTCAGGCGCGAGGGCAGTGACGGCGGCGCCGTGCTTAACCTGCAGGCAGCTCGGCCATCGACCGCCTGCAGCGCTTCAGACGTCAGGAGCGCTCCTCCTTATCGGTCCGCAGATTTGCCCGAGCGAGGCAAGAGTAATGCCCCTGAGCCGTGCTCCCTTCCTCGGCGCGATCGCAGTAGGCGGCCCCGAAAGAAAAAGAAACGCGAACGGGATCAAAGGGATCCTCCTCCGCGCCCGTTTCGAAACTCCGATCGACGGGCCGTTGTTTAGCGCGCCGTAGAAGACGTGTGCGCGCTCCTTGGCTGTTGGGATGTTGGTGACGACGCCAGTGCAGACACGCGCCTCGGAATGTGCACAGTCCTTCAGCCCGGCATTGTCTCAGGCGGAACAGCTATTACTGACGTCGCCGTCGCCGTCATTTTAATCCACTGCAGGGCAAAGTCCTCCCCTATTGGCCTCCGAACACTCCTGTTTTGCGCTGTCCGCGTCGCGTATAGGCGTTTCCTAATCAGCACAGCCAAGCGACGCATGGCGCCATCTAGGGGCATGTTTGAAGCTCCGTCCACGTGCTTGTGGCCCTCAATTTAACCGCTCAGAACCGCTTGCTCTCCCAGTGTAGTAGTTCCGCTCTTGCAAACATCCAAACCCGGGTGCAAATCCCATTACCGCTTTTCACACGAAACAGAATTCACACGAAATAAGTCACTGCGTGGTCTTGAAATCATACACATTGGTGTAATGATGATATGCAAAATCGCAAAAGGGCTAGAGGCATACTGTTTTAGATAGAAATAAAGTGTGCGCTGTACAGTTGACCGAGGTACAGTGGAAACAACATGTCAATGCTCAATGTTGCGCACAAGGATGCGCTTTCCCCTATTCACTGTCCCCCGCCTAGCCAAAAAGGGCGCGCGTTATTTGAATTCAAAATCAGACACCAGCATTGTCCAGCATGGAGTCCAGGCCCAAGTGCGCGCTAAAATTTTAACCACGCAAACTTTCCTTTGGTGTGCCGTATTGGCTCTCCTTCGCTTCTTTATTACGCCCGCGTTTATGGTAAGCCAGTGACCGCAGCTGTGCGGTGCCTTTTGAGACGTTTCAATTACGCACTGGTAGGTCGTTAAATGCTTGAAACGCAACGGAAAGTATTACGCATTCTTCATTATGTGAACCGCAGAGGTATAGTCAGACCGTGCGAATTTATTTCGACGTAGAAGTACTATCAAAAGCCGCGAAATGAGTACAGTACATCACAACCCTGCCAATAACTCGGCCACGTTTTGAACCCGGAGTTAAATTTAGCCGAAAGATAGCCGGCGACGCTCCTGTCTTCCGCAGCCTTTCGATTGACCGTTTGTTGTTTCTGGACGAACGCTCAGTCAAAAAAAAAGGAGAGGAGGTGGTCATCGTCCAACACTTCGTTTCGACCTGTTGCCCCCTCCCATCGAGACGCGCACCCGGTAGTTGTCATTGCCGATCACCTCGACACTCCCGGACGACGTCCGGCGCACGGCGTAGCGGCCGTCGTCGTCGTCTTCGTCGTCCTCATCGATGCCGCGGCCGCGCGCTCCGCGGCCGTACACGCGGCGCTCGTCCAGCTCCCGGTAGCTCTCACGGTTTGAGCCGACACGGGACATGCGGCCAACCGCGCAGTCCTCAAGCTCGTACTCCTGCGTGAGGTGGCGCTCCTCCGAGAGTAGCCGGTCCCTGGCGCGCTCGTGGTGACTCTGCGGTCGGGGCGCCGGGTACCCCCGGCCGTAGCAGCAGGTGGGCGCGTGGGGAGCGGAGGATGACCCCGGAGCACCTGCCGCCGCCGGCTGCTGCTGCTGCTGCTTCTCGAGGCAGTTGCAGGTGAACTGGATGTGCGAGTTGGTGGAGGGAATGGCCAGGTTCACGGTCCCACCAGCGCAGGGGCCGCTGGTCGACGCTGAAGTTCCTGCAGCTGCGGGGGCCTTCGGGTCGGCGGGGGCCTTCGGGTCGGCGGGTCCGGAGGACTTTTTAGCCGGATCCGCTATTTGCTCAGCTCCACACTTGCCGCAGCTGATCCTGGAAAAGAGAGCAGGACAGTTTGTTCGCAAGCTCCGAATCCTCGGCTGAGCACTGCACGCACCCTTCGCGATCCTTCGCCACACCCCGAGTCGCCCTGGGGCGCCTTTTCTTCCACACGCGCACAGTGCGCACTACGGCAATCCTTCTAACCCGCCCACTTCAGCCATACCCAATTCTGGCTGAGAAATTCGAACTTGCTTCCCTGGACTAAACGCGGTCATTCAAATGCAACCAACGTACGCTTTGGATTGAAAGATCAGTAGTAACATATGTTACATACTTAAATTTTACCTGAAATGAACTCGCATGATTACATCCGCACTGAAAGTGCTTGCATCAGTGAGATTAGCCTGTAGTTTGGAAGGAGATTTGACTTATCACGGCTGGTCTGGAGAGGCACGCGTACTGGAGAGACGCTGAAGAGGCGCTGGAGAGGCGCGGCCGTTCTTGCTTGCCTATCCAGTCTGGTGGTGACTTTATATACACTTTGTCATAGGTAGTTTTGTTGAACGATAGGGCTTTTAAAGACGATACTCTTTCTTGAACTGCTACTTAAACGCGAAACTTTTGGTCTGTCTGTCTGTCTGTCTGTCTGTCTGTCTGTCTGTCTGTCTGTCTGTCTGTCTGTCTGTCTGTCTGTCTGTCTGTCTGTCTGTCTGTCTGTCTGTCTCTCTGTCTGTCTGTCTGCCTGTCTCTCTGTCTGTCTGTCCGCCAATCCGTATGTGTGTCTGTCTGTCCGTCCGTCCATCCGTCCGTCCGTCCGCCCACCCGTTCTTTGATTCAGCCGCCCGAACAAAAGTTACAATAATTCTTGAACGAGTCGTTTATATGCGCAAAACATTTCCTAACTACTAAATTTTGTAGCATAATTCGTACTTGTCAACCTTGTTCAGCAAAAAATAAAACGTTAGGCATAGTTGCGACAAAACATAAATAACTGATACCACCATTGTTCTTTTTAACGAATAGACGCGGGCGTAATTTTTGCAATAGCAGAAAAGGAAAACGCGCTCGAAGCAATGTTTAAAGGGACAGACAACCGATTTTGCCGACTATATATTCTCTATCCCAAATGGAAGGACATCACTTAAAGCCCCTTCACGAGAAACGGTTTTGCTGATACCGCCCTAGACGTTTTAAATCGAAATTTTCAGATCTACGAGCCATATGTCCTCCCAGAAATAATGCTGGCAACCATGGCATACAGTAGCGGGGCAACATACTTTTGCCCGTGTGCGAGATGAAAAGCGATATTTAAAAACTTGTCCTTACCTAAAAAAAAGTGTGAATCACGAGCTTTTTTGTTCCTTTATGTGTCTTTTTTTTCTACTTCACTAGTCTATTTCGCACGAAGATGCCATCTACTGGGATGGACGATAAGTAGAATCTGGCTTCAGGTGGTGGAGGCCGGCAGTTCGATTCTCCCCGAACGCGACCTTTTTTTTTTTTTTTAAGCTGCCGTTGGCGTACTTGGAAACTGAAACCGAATATTTCGGCAGAAGAAACGCCTCTGACTCAGGCAGAATCGTCAAAGCTTCTTCACTGGGTCTGTTTACTGAACGCTGCCTTTGATTCTGGGCATGGAGGCTCAGTTAGCCACACTGAGACCAACCCAGCGGCGGCAGGCGGCTTTGTCCTCAAAATTTTCAAAATGTTTAAAAGTACACATGCAATCTAAATTAATACAAGTACTTGTTTTAGAAGGTTTTCAATAAGTGAATAAATGTTCCAGCAGTTAAAGTAGCTGCTTGGGTTGCAGGTCACGTGACCGGGACAAACATTGTTGTGTCAAATTTCTACAATACGAACCGCCACCCTTCAGATTTCAGAAAGTTTGGTGCCAAATTAAAATTATTTCCGCCTATTTGTTTATAAATTGCTTGTGGTTACCGGGCTATATAAAACGTTTGCTTTCATATGAGCTAGAGAACATATACGCTACAAAATATTGGTCGCGTATCTGCTCCTTTCGTTACAAACGTCGACAAAAGACGATAGTCTTTGTCGACATTTGCAACTAAGTGCCTACCTTCACTTTCCCGCTCACCGCTCATGCTGTTACTCTCCCGTCGCGCACCTACCAAGGTAAACACACCAAAGGTTTGCTCAAGTCAGTTTAAATTTACCGCGTTCCACTGCTCCAGGCCGGGCGCCTCGATGCTAGCGCTGCCATACGGCGGAGACGCGCGTGAATCGAGGCGCCCTACTTAAACGTTTATAAAACAGGGTTGCCCTAGTCCACGTGTGTTCCAAGCAGAACGTGGAACCTATCTAGTTCAACCTCTCGTAACTGTTGCCGCTCGATTTCTTCAAATGCCGCCAGAAGCTATAGTAGCGCGGGTGACAGCAGGCGACAGTGTTAATTTTCTTCTGCAGTCGATTTATAGTATTTCATTTCTCAAAAATCAAGCATCCATGAATTTTTTTATAAATGAGCGCTGTAAATGCCCCTCGCATATTAATTTTTGGTCTTATATTTGCTTATTGTCTTGTTCTTGTTCAACAATGTTAACAAGTATGAACACATAAACCACCCGGACAGAGGATGAAAGAAATATGAAGACGGACTAATATAGGCAAAAGATTTCCAAACCACTCAATCTGGTACAATAGTTTCTACTTGTCAGCATTGTTGAGCAAAAAGAGAGCATTGGGCATGATAGTACATAACTGGTACTAGGCAGTCTTCTTTTATTTGAAAATAGGTGTGCGCTAGGTGCTTGCGGTGTTAAAAAAATGTGCGCCAATCCACCCTGTGAAGGAGGTCGGAAAGCGAAGCTGTTAACGACACCCATAACGATTACCCATGCGACGCCCCTTGAATTTACACACTTAGCTCTACAAAGAGCGAAACCAGTCAAGTTAAATGCACTTAACCACAACCTTTATTACTTCAAAAAAGATATTATTTGCTAGGGTAAGTCAATGCGTTCATAAACGGTGGTTTGTTGAGTTGTGTGGGGAATCACATGAGTGGAAACTATTTTTTTTTATAAAATAAAGGGAAGCGCATACCCGGTGTTACACGATTTCACTTCTTCTCCGTCTCCGCCACCACCGACGGAGGCGACGAGATCGGCGGCAGAGACGGAAGAAAATTGCAATGCCATGCGTTGGTGTGAACTGCCTTCATTTTTAGTATTCATAGTGCATGCGCAAGGTGCGCACACGGCCACTACACGTGCCTTGGGTGGAGCGCACAGCGACGCGAGAGGTCGCATGACGAAATCACATGGCATTCAGCGAGAATGCAATGAGTAAACCCGCAGATGTGCTCGGTGTGCACACCGTCTGTGTCCCCCGTCTCCATGTGGGCTCGTAGCTCAATCGGTAAGACCACGGGCTCTTGCTCCGTTTCCCTCTTCGTTCCAGCTTCGGTTCCTGGCGGCGCCAGTAACTTCTTGTATTTGTTCGCGGGAGTTTTCTGTTGACGCCAACGGTCGCGAGAGAACCCTTGGGGGGCACAGGTAAAAAGTTCGCTTTAAAACGTTAATTTGACCCAAATTTTCAGAAAGGGGTAGTGGCAGCATTCCAAGTTTAAAACTAACATATTATAACAGATGTCGCTCGAGCAATGGAACACGAGAAAATTAAATTGACTTGAGCGACCATCGTGGAAGGGCACGAGCGTGAGAGGTGGGGGGGAGGGGGGGGGAGAGAGAAGAGAGACATTTACTCGGCGAGGGCAACAGAAGACTATCGTCTTTCGACGACATGTGCGTGAAAGTGAGCAAATACGCGGCTAATTTTTTGTACCTCGCTCCTTCAATGCTCTCGCTTAGCATGTAAGGTATTATAAATTTAATAAAGCCAGGCACGCCTCCGTCTAACGATGGCAATGGTTGAACGCAAATCTCTCTCGCGAGGGATTCCTTGGATGTCTAAATTTATACTTCTACTCGCAGAGCACTTGGTATTCGACTCTTCGACCTCTTACTTTGACTCACGCAGTTTGGACTTTTGACCGTGGCGGCTTTGACTTTGACACTTCGCCATTTTATCTTGCACGAAGAAAGCTTCGCGTTCAACTGCAGTCGTCGTTAGACGAGGGGTGCATGATTTTTCTCTACTTTTGCGCGTCCTCTCCAGCTGTTTTTAACCATGTAGCAATAGTAACGCAATCAATAGACGTCAGGCTTCATAACGTGAGGAACCCAGGTTCGATTACGACCACGGGAAGTTTTTTTTTTACTTCACCCACGAGCATCATCATCATCACCAGTATCATCATCAGAAAAACTTGGTTTGCTGCAGTGCGTTCTCGACGCGACATACGCCCTCAGTGAGACATAAAAGGCTTCGTGGTCACGGGTTTTCCCAACTTTTTTTGTTTTCAACTAAAGGCCTCTTCAGCCTGATGTCACAGCTCGCCGAGACGCGCGGGTCACGTGACGTCACGAATTCCTGCCAAACGTTGGAGAGACTCGGCTAGGGCAGCTTGATTTACTTTATACGGGAAGACGTCACGCCTATGTACTTAAGTACGTTTAGCACGTATTTGCGTACTTCACGCTTAGGTACATTTTCTGCGTTCCGCTTTCTGGTCTGTTCCGTGGCCGCAACAAAAACGATCAAGTGATGTATCTTCCCCACGTGCTGCAAGCTGTTCACACTTCTGGAGAGCAAAGGAAGCGGCTGTATAAGAATACCAACCAGGAAAGTTGGTACCAGTACCCCTTCACGGTTACATAGCAACTCCGCAAGCTAAACCTACATCCTGGCACTTCGCATATCAACTTCAGACTCTAAAACGAGTGCCACCATTGAGGGTAACATTGTCCACAGAACGCAGTGGCATCCGAGCGTGTCAGGATCGGCCATTGAATTACCTGATGAAGGACAGCTGCTTCGTAATGGTATCCGGCATTGGAGGCGCGTGCGGCGGGATCGGGCAGTTCTGCATCATCGTGAGCGACTGAGGCTGGAACGGGCACGGCTGCTGGAGGGACACGTTCGAGATGGGCGTCTGCACCATGGCCTGCGTGGATATGCGCCTGGCCTCCTCCTTCAGCTCGGCCATGCAGTCCACGCACGGCACCATGGCCTCGGGGGGCTCCGGGGCCGGGTCGTTGCAGGGGCAGCGCTCGACGAGCCGGGCGACCGCGGGCCGCACCTTCTTCACCAGGCCGATGGCCGATTCGCGCGGGATCTTGAGCGTCTCGCAGCCCTGGGATGTGCCGTCCAGTTGCTCGACGCCCGGAAAGTGAAAAATGACGTAATCCTTGTCCACCTCGCTCGCGCCCTCCTTGGGCTTCTCCGATGCGTCCTTGGGCTTCTCTGATATGTTCGATGCGTCCTTGGGCTTGTCCGCCATGGCTGTCCTTCAGCCACTCGATCTTCGTCGGACTGTGTGAACCTTGCGGACGCTCCGCTCCCAGCCCAAATCCAGGCCGAGGCAATTTTTTGAGGACCCACGAATTTCGGGCCGGGTGCCCTAGCCGAGCGCTGCCTAAGGGAATTGGCGGGGCACCACCCTTCCTCTTCTTCGCTTCTCCGGACCTGACTACTAAACGTGACTCCGGCATTGGTGTAAGCTCTAGAGTGAGCTTAAACGGAGTGAGCAGTTTTTCATGCTGTTCAAGGGCCGGAAACGTTTGCAATGTGAAAAAGCGGGAACTTCGACCATGTCATTGAGTGACTAGCTTGGACGTGGTGGTGAAACGAGAAAGAAGGTGCAGCCCATCGCGTGACCCCTTTGAACTTTCTCTCTTAAATTTACGTACTAAATTCTTTCGTCGGCTTCACTGTTTTGCCTTATCTGGTTCTTTTTAATGAAAAAAAAATCTTCTTGGCCAATCCCCCTGAGTCGGTATGCGCCAGTTTATGGGCAAACACCACTACTAGCCATTCATTCAAAAATTTGTTTTTAGCCTATTCTCCCAAGAATAGCATCAATCACTGATTCTTCTCTAGTTCTATTATATAATTTGGTAACTGTTTCTCCAATTCAATTCTACAGGCTGATTGTATCGGGCTATGAGGTGGACGTTTTAGCCCCCAAAAGCCACCCCGTTATTTGGCCAATCCCCCACGTGGGTATGTGCCATCAGAAAATGTGCAACAGCAACAACAACAACTTAGCCATCAGCCGAGGTTACAAACCAAGCAACCTTTGGCCTTACCGCGCCTTACCGCACCTATAGCCTGCGAGGCGCGACGGATCGGCAGGGAATAATTTGGGCTTAAGAAATGATGTAGGGAGAGTTGGTTCGGGTTTCTATTGCAATTGAGAGCGGGAAAGTGACACTGCAGGACATAGGAAGAATAGACGGGACTATAGCTGTGTTTAATTCGAACATACTTTGCTACTCCGAACTTTCGCTCACGCTGCTGTTTGGTGGTTTCGTCTCTTGTCGCCCTCCGCGCACAGCAATCGCGCATGCGCCACCCCGAACATGCCACGCCCATCGATTAGGAGCAGCTGCCATGTTCCAGCGGCATGCCCCTTCAGCTTGTTTGGGACTGGCGCTCCGAACCGTCGCTCTAGCGCGCAGGTGCAGAAATATTACTGTGACAAAGTTCACTACTCGGCACAGGAAAACACGCATGACGGCACTGCACATGTCGCGCAGAGCTCCTCCTCTGGGTGCAAGGTGGGCACCCCTGACATTACCGTCTTGATGGCGTCAACGGGCTCTATTTTTCACAGGCAGCCACACAGGCAGCGTAAGCAAGCTATAGAAGAAACAGGACGGAAACCGCCGCGGAGAAAACCAATTCAAGGCGATAGCCTTACACCGCATTGTTTCATGGAATGCGTGAGCTAGTGTCACTAGAAAATGTTGCAGAGTATCGGCACTCTTTTCTCCTATCGTTCCGTGCCGCCGCCGTGATCAATGGTGAGTTCGCATCACGTGACATTTGTTTACACTGCGACGGTTCATGGGTGCAGCCATTTTGTTTATGCGTTTCCGGTCGGTCAACTGTGGTAGCCCCAGCTTGTCCTCCCTGCTCTGCGGCTGCGCCCAATTGGCGTCGTTCCTAACGCCAATCAAAGATGACGCGCTTCGCAGCATTTCGGCTGCAAAAGTGTGTCCGAAGATGCCGTGTTGCTGCGTCTTCGGCAGTGTTGTTTACAAATGAGCTCGTCAAAAGTAGCGGCTCGTCAAAAGTAGCGGTATGCTCATCTAAATGCCGCCCATGCGGCTTCGCAAAACGCCATCAATGGACGGGCTGCAAGGCCGGCCTGACGTTGTCGAGAGAGAGAGAGAGAGAGAGAGAGAGACGTTTATTTGAGATTTCTGAAGTGGGAGTGGATCCCTAGTCCGGGAATTCATGAGGTGAGCAGACAGCCTTCGCTCTGGATGCCAGATGGCCGCTGGTCCCCAGGTTCTCCCACAGCTCAGGGGTGGGAAGAGGGGATCGGAGAGGCGGAAGTTTGGGATTGCGAGCACGCTGTATTACAACATGAGGTAGAGTTCCGGGTTGTGAACAGAACTGGCATTTAGCAGAGTATTGAGACTTGGAAACATACGATGCAGGCGAACTGGGTGAGGAAGGGTATTAGTTTGTCGCCTGTGGAGCAGCGATTCTTCTCCCTTGGAGAGTGCAGGGTGAGGGGGAGGAAAGTGTAGTCTGTCGGACCGGTGATATTGCGTTATGTCTTGTTGTGCTACGAGCGGGATGGACGATGTGGCCAATGGCGCTCGGGCCTCGCGGACCCGATTTTAGTGTTAGCGGCACGGCGGCGGTGGGCGGGCTGCCGGTGCTCCCGGCACTGTTCGCGGCGCAGTTCTTTGTACGTGATGTTCCTTCTTCTTTTGCTCCCTTCCGCTTAGCGCATGCGCACTCCCAGCACGCTGCGAGAGCACCAGACCTTCTCTGTTATCTTGCTCCCTCATACTTCGTGCGCGTACCATCCATACCAACGCTGCGAGAGAGCATGTACGCCACCAACACCGATTACTCCGAGGAGAAAGACCCAGAAACTGTCATTCCCAAGTGAGGGCGGACCAAGCAATGCTTCCGTATTGGGGCGAAGCCCCTTAGGGGCTCGGGCGGTCGGTGTCTCATGTCGTCGTTGTTGTCGTAACCGACGACTCATGTAGTCACGGTATTAAACACCGGGCACTCGTTTACGCCTCACGCTAGAACGTAACACGTATAAAAACACCGGGACACTCGTTTACGCCTCGCGCTAGAGAGCTTCATGCTTCAAAGACGCGAGACTTTTACAGCAAAGCTGCATACCTCTACCCCCCAACGGTTTCATCTCCGTTGGCAAAAACTCCATGGCGCCAAGAATACACTTATACACTGCATGCTTCCCCCCTGTCCAGGTTTCTCGTTAGTGGAGATGGTCCGGGATTCTCTGACTTGGTGCCTCCTCAAGGCTTAGTTCATACCATGGCTTGACATCTCAAAACTGCGCTAACCGAGCTTGCACGTCAAAATGGGTTCTGTGCCATGCGGCCGGCCTGTTTCTGTATAGCGCTCAGCAATACGGCGCTTCGGGCGCGCCCTAACCGTCTCTGCGTTTCAAGCTTGGAGCAGAAACTCTCTCCGATCTCATTTTGTACTCGTTACAAGACCAAGACAGTTCACACTAATTCCACACTTGGCCCTTTGAACTGATCCCGCATATTAAAGTCGACGCATGCGCGTGCACGGCTCAGTTCGTAAGGTGAACGATATATACTGGCGTCGTTGTGCTGCACGCAAGTATACGAGTCAACGCTGTACGCTCAATAACTGCCCCCTGACGGCGAAGGGAAGGGAGTTCCCGTCTGGAGACAGGTGGCAGTTTCTCTGTTTGGATGCCGCGGTGCCGTAACAACAAGGACCGACACGGCAAACTTGTGCGTCATGGCGTCGCGCTTCTTTCGTCGTTCTTTAATACGAGCACACCTCGCTCCCTCCCCGCCGTTTCGGTTGTTTTTGTTCGTTTCCCGCACTGGGTACTTGGAGTCGGGTATCATCGACCGCGCGATATTGAGCACAGCAGCGAAAAGCAAGAACGAGCCTGACGTCGTGTAATCACATTCCCCGCGAAACAAAAACAAACGGAGAAATGGCGCGCGATCGTGGAGAGCTAGGGGAGGAGGGGACGCGAACACGCCGGCACGACACGACATCGTAGTTGAAGCTTTTAGTGGCCCACTGCAGCAAGCGCCGTTAATGCGCTGTATGTAGCGGGGAACTAATTTAAAGGAGAGAGAAATGGAAAGCGGCAATCCTTGTCTGAAACAGAGCCAACGGGCTCTGCAATACGCCGTACCGAGCTTTCGAGTACAGAGAAGAAGTTATCCCAGAAAAAAAGAAGGGAATCCTGCGCAGGGCTAACAAACGGCAAGAAAGAAGACAGAAGCAAGTGAAAGGGATGAGCTGCTGTGTTCGTGTTTATCTTTCTGTGAGGATCACCAAACCGTCGAAGTTGGATGGGAAGCGAAAACGGCGCGAATGAAACGACGGTAGCTCCGGTGACGTCGGGTTGCGGACGGAGCTCCTGCGTCACTGGGAGGCCTGCGTTTAGTGATTCACTATACCCAAAACTTTAATTTTTTGCTTAAGATTGTGAACAATTTTTTGTGATCTAAAAGAACTTTTTAGATCACAAATATGAAGTCAGAAAAACATTTGGTTCATTAGGACGCACACAATGACCCACTGGGCGCTGGGAAACACCGAGAACTGGCTGCCCATACATCACTTGAACAAGAAAGCTACCTTGATAAGCATGATTTGTGGTTCAAGTGGAGACAATAACGTAAAGTTCGTATTGATATCATTTGTAATAACAACGAAATTGCCCAAGTTTGCTTACCTGTCACTAGCCCATTGAGCCATCGGGCTCGATGCGAGTTGACAGGCATAAACAAGACTTTTTTTCAGCACATGGAAGCAGGTGCTGCCCTACCTTTTTGAAGTTTTCAAGGTCCGGGATCCCTTGTCTGTAGATGGTGTTAAATGTCGAAAAAGACCCAAAGTTCGGGGAGGAGGAATAAACATTTAATTGAGAAGTCAATGTTGTTGGGTTGACCGCCAGGTGGGGGACCTCCTTAGTCCAGGAAGCCCCTGGTCTTGGCAGCCTGTCTCGCCCGGTCTTGGTGATCCGGGTTGGAGCTGGTCAACCGACCCTCCCACTGCTCAAATGAGGGAGTTGGATTTGGGGCAAGGGATGGTGTGTGGCGGCACTCCCATACCATGCGGTAGAGAGTGCATGGCTCTATGCAGAATTTACAAGTGTATGTGTAAATTGGCGGATGCACTGAGTGTAGTAATGCGAGATAAAAAAAAATATTGTTTGAGTTGTTGCTCCTGAGCAAGATTGGGGCATCAAAGTGTCTGGAAATTTTCCGGGTAAGTTGGAGAGGATCGGTAGAGCAAAGAAAGCGCCGCGCGCCACCTAAGGATGGGGTAAAGAACTCCTGCTTACGCTTTGTTTTTTGTTTTTTTATGCGTGGGCAATAGACAGGCATGTCGGCGAAAGTTTGTTGGTCCGTCCCAATAGCGACCGAACAGAGAACGAAAGAGTGTGTGGCTGCGTCTCCCCTGCCAACGTTGCTTGAGAGACCGCCTTCCGCCTCTGATGCATCCGTTGCATGCCGTCTCGACGAGCCCGTGACTCCAGTGGCCGCTTTCATGCGTCCAAAAATGGACTGCGGTCAGTGAAAGGCGGAAAATATAGACTTTCTTACTATTTACACTAGAGAGAAATCTGGCACTAGCGTCTATGCAGCTCACATCAAGGGCGTCTGTGTCGTCATGGGCCGCCATTATACCGTACGTTCGTCTTACTTTCGTGGTTGGCTGGGA
Organism: Haemaphysalis longicornis; assembly: GCF_048455015.1. Classification (NCBI taxonomy): domain Eukaryota; kingdom Metazoa; phylum Arthropoda; class Arachnida; order Ixodida; family Ixodidae; genus Haemaphysalis; species Haemaphysalis longicornis. The sequence continues at coordinate 84,009,302 of NW_027526225.1, read as the reverse complement.
TTGAAACGTTTTAGTGATCGTAAATTCAAACTCAGTGCCACAAAAACGCCAAGAAGTGCCTTGTTATATATGTAGAAAAAAAACACGCTGTTTTAATGCTAGGGAAAAGGAAGGGAAGCGTATTCCTTTCAATGAGAGTCTTTTGGAACTGTTGTCTTTGTATATCAGTGCATATTGAAGAAAGCAAACCAAAGATATGCTTCAGAATCCAATTGTCATGACAAGCCCGAACCAGCAGCACCGACCTTCCCATAACCCCCCACGCCGACATGGATTCCCAGGCGCAGTTTCCTCTCTAGTATACTTACTCAGACACTCTATGGCGGCACCCGCCGTGGTGGCTCAGTGGCTAAGGCGTTGCGCTGCTGAGCACGAGGTCGCGGGCTCGATTCCCGGCCACGGCGGCCGCTTTTCTGATGGAGGCGAAAAGCAACAACGCCCGTGTGTACTAGATTTCGGCGCACGTTACAGATCCCCAGGGGGTCAAAATTAATCCGGAGCCCTCCACTACGGCGTGCCTCATCGCCTGCGTTGCGTCGGCGCGTTAAACCCCCACAATCAATCAATCAATCAACTCTATGGCAGCAAAGGGGGAGCGGACGGAATGCCGGCATCAACGGGCCGATACTGGTTCAAATCTAAAAGCAGCGACAGGCGGCTAGTGCCACTGTTAAAACGAGTGAACGTGTCCACTGAGGCGATTAGGGCGCAAAGCACGGCTGGCACGGTGTACGAGGGGCGTGCGAGAAACGCCGTGCTTGCGAACTTGTAAAACCAGAGCAAGGTATGCACGTCGGAGTGAAACTCACGTTCTCAAGAGAGAGAGGGACGAGAGGCTCAAGCACTCTTAAAGATCCATCAATGGACATTCAATAACTCTTCTCTATTTGCATGGTGCGTTCCTTCTCACTAAAACTCAAAGGGACGAGTCCCGTTCGTCGAAAAGAACTTCGCACTCCGCCGTCCCCTCTCGCCCATCGGCGCAGCAGTCAGTAACGAGAAAGGGGGTCCTGCGAGGCGCAAAACGTACTGCGTCTCCGTACTGCAGACGAAGTGGATTTCCTCCGTAAATTCACTGTGCGAACGTGGTTGTACAGCGAAGTCAAACGAGCGCACCGCAGAGAACACGACTGGCGAGCCGCAGTCCAACGAGTGCAAAAACAAGTTTGTTTGTAATTTATTATTTAGCCTACTTTCTACCCTGGCTCAATTGCCAACGGTTTTATACTATCCGACAAACAGGGGCAGTTCCTCTCGTGGGGGCTTTGTAATGCGGAGGGCTTTGTAACATTCTTATTCATGCATCGAGCGCCACGGTGCAGGTGCAGGGCATCCTCAGTGCAGGCTACCCCGGCTATGGCTGGCTGTCGTTGAAACAGAGTTACACTCGCCGCGGTGGGTCAGCGGCTAAGCCGTTGTGCTGCTAAGCCTGAGGAAACGGGCTCGATCCCATCCGCGGCGGCTGCTTTTCTGATGGAGGGGAAAAGTGAAAACTCCCGTGTTTGTCGACATTTCGGAGGACCTAAAGGTCCCCAGGTGGTCAAAATTAATCCGGAGCCCTGATAGCTTTCGTGCGCTAAACCCCGCAATAAATCAATGAAGCAGAGCTATCGCTCGGAAAACTTAGGTTCACGTACTGCGGCGGCAAATTTATAGTTACATTCTACGTTACCATTATGCCATGAGCTAAGAAGCTTCAAAGAGTGGGATGGTTCCTAATTCCTTACCTTCATGCGTGAAGGTGTCTCCTGGAGTGCGCGGTTGGCGATTCACAATACTTTATCCTATGCCTGTGATTGGTGATTCGGTGACTCAGTGCTTCGACAGCGGACACGGAATGCCAGCCAGAATCTGTTCCAACTTGCTCGCATCCGCCATCCGAGCGAGCCGCCAAACTACCCACGCCTGCTGCCGCGAGCGCAGATTAGGGCCGTCGGTTAGCAGTTGTGTGGGCTCTCCTGTCTTTCGCCAACCGGGTGCGCATTTCCTGGACGTCGCAGCTGAGTCCAGGCTTTCACCAAACTACGCAAATAACACTTTCTATTTTCAAAGAAACAGAACTAAACCAGCGATTATTCTGGCCTGGAACCGTGGCTCTGTCGCCCGTAAATACAACACAAGCGAAGGAGACCTTGTCAGTGAAGCCTCATTGCGTTTTTAATAGCGCAGCCTTCTTCTGTCCGCGCGGATCGTTAACACAAAATTTAGCTCGGTGAAGTAGAGAGGGAAAAAGTACTAGACAAAGAAGTGTGAGGAAAAGTGGCTAGGAGGCAAGGAGCTCACGCGCAGGTGTTGGGAGTGCGCTCCTCAAAAAAAAAAAAAAAAAAAAAACGCTTCCTGCGGTTGGAATCAAACCTGGGTCCTTCGCGTTATGATACAGGAGTCGATCAGATTGCGCTATCATTTTTTAGATGCGACTAAATCTCATTCACTCGCCTTGTCCCTCTTTACGGCGTTGTTGTCCGTCCACACCCCTCCCCATTCTCCTCGCCCCGTAAGCTGCGCCATTCTCCTCGCCGCGCGAGCTGCGCTCTCCGCCGCTCACCCCCTCTCCTCTCCGATAGCGAACACTCTCTCGCGAGGGGCATTGGATTGGATTTGGATTGGATTGGATTTGGATTGGAGTGGGTAAAAGTGGATTGTGTTGAATTGTGTTGCGTCATAGCCGCGCCACGTTGCGTCATAGCCGCGGCAGGGGGTGCACGGCACGTTTCACGCGATGGGAGAATCAACCTAACGGAAACAACAACGGAACCCCCTATGCGTCGCATCTACACAGGGGTTCCCGTGAGGGGAGGTGGGAGAAATTTTGGCCTTCTTTACTTTTTTTTTTACATTTTTACAAGTAAACGATGTAATAAAAGCGCCTACCATGTTTTGGTTGGCGTAAACTATTAAAATCGTCAAGTGATGTCGCATTCTCGGTGCGCAGCATTTCCTTTCGGTTCGTAGCGCGGGCGTTGGCGTTGGACATCGGCTGAGTTGTAGTGGACTTTGGCATCGGAATTCAGCAGTTCGGATTTTGGACTTAAGAAGGGGGGATTTTGGACTATGACTTCAACCATCTTTCTCTTAGTTTAAGAAAGAAACAGACCTCAGAAAAGCCAAATTAAAGCTAATCATGACCCCCCGCTCCGCTGTCTTCCTAGTCTTCGCATCTTGTTTTTACGTAGCCAATTTCTAAGCCACAACACGAGTTATCACCTGGACTGCTGTCATAAAGGGGTCGAGCGGTTTGGATTGGTGTGTTACACCGACAGTAAGATGCGCATGTTTGTAAAAGTGCAGTTTTTTTCTGTTTCCTTCAGCTAGTTAGCTAGAAAGTGGGCTCACTCGCAAACTGAAAAAAAAAGTGTTTTGTTTTGTCAATTTTTTGCACTGGAGCCAAGCTTTGCTGGTCATCCTTCTTCACAAAGAAAAAGGTCGGTGATTTTTTTATCGTTTTATTTTATTTTATTTGTCCTTGGTGTTTTCTGTGTTTGTTTGTTTGTTTGCTTGTTTGCTTGTTTGTTTGTTTGTTTGTTTGTTTGTTTGTTTGTTTGTTTGTTTGTTTGTTTGTTTGTTTGTTTGTTTGTTTGTTTGTTTGTTTGTTTGTTTGTTTGTTTGTTTGTTTGTTTGTTTGTTTGTTTGTTTGTTTGTTTGTTTGTTTGTTTGTTTGTTTTCGGACGAGGCAAACATTCTGGGACTTCACGCACGCGTGATTACAAAGGTTGCACGATTGCGAAGGATGCATGATTGCATGACTACGAAGAATAAATGATGTCAGGGGCTCTTCAAGCACAAGAGACACGAAAGTTCTCAAGAGACTGCGTGCAAGCTGTTCGAACGCGGGAAAATTGAATTGAGCTAACTTTTATGGCGTTCGCTATGGCTGGAGAGCATGCTGGAGAGGGTAATGCAATGCAATGGCGGCCGAATACTAAGCGCTTTAGACGAAATTAGCCGCGAAGCAGCCAGTCACGCGGCCAAATCCGGCCGGGCAGTTTAATCGAGTAATACCCGTGCTACACGAACGCTTCGAAGGCCACTGAGTCGAATGTTGTTTGACTCAATGGCACCTTTGAGCTGCTACACGACGTTTTGCAAAGGCCTTCGGTTGAAACGCCATTTGAGTCAAAGGAGCACCATCAACGGCCTTTGAGGTTCTCAAAGGCCTTTGAAACGCGAACGCTCGTACTCTCGTGAGCAGTCTCTGATTGCCGTAATTACAAAAACAGCTATTTACGAGTAAAAAATTCGGGTTTAAAGTGCACTATGTTCATCATTTCTCACTTGTTTTTTTTTTTGTTGTTTTGTTTTCTACCACTCGCTCTAAGATCCCAAAGTAACGTGGTATCCTCAACGCCGCCTCTGCGAAAAAAGGAAAAAAAAAAACAAAACTGGCTGTCAGTGCATGTTTTGTGCGCGCTTGCAGATTGTTAATAATTTTATCGCTAATAACTGTTTTGGTGCTCATTTTAACTCTAAAATTAAATTTGTGTTAATAACAGAACAAGGCAGCAGTGGCGACACCAAAACATGGCGGGCGAACGCGGAAACTTTCAACTGCCTTTTAGAATTGTCGTGTAGATCGGCGGAACTTCTTCGAGTTCGAATGGCACTTGAAATTTCGAAGGTCATTCGACTGAAATGTCCTTTCAACGTTCGTGTTGCGCAAGCGTAAGAGACAGACAGGACATACGGACAGGCGGACCAGAAGTTTCCCGTTTAGGAAGCCTGCATAAGAGTTCCGTCTTTAGGCAAGCGTATACAGTTGCCATGGCCACACCAAATGACCCCCCTGGTGGAATAAGAGCTCCTCCAAGAAACCGGGGATGGGACCGACGGCGAGGTGAGCCGATCTCGGCAATCGTGGCGGCGACACCTCGCGAGACGGATGCCTCAGGGAATGAAATCGAAGGCGCGCGGAGCAATTAGCGCTCCCCTTACCGTGTCGCTTCTCTCTTTGTTCCACCCGACGCCCAGAAGGATCGACAACAACTCGGCGCCGAATTCAATTACCGCGCGCCCCTATCTCCGTCCTTCCTGCGGCCAATCAGAGGAGGCGACGCCGGATTGCGCCACCGGCGTTCGAGGTCTCGTGGAGGAGCGAGACCTCGGCAGAGTAGCACGGGAGTGTGACAGTTCTCTCGTTACGCCCTCGGACTATGCGCGCCACGCGGAAAAATGCTCACCCACATCGGCGTGGTTGGTAGAAACGCCGCACGTGACATTGCTTGGTAGGACATTACCCTCATTGCTCAATAGTATGGCCGATGGCCAATGCCTTGCGCCATTAATTCCCGGCGGCAGAACTTCTGCCGGGATACACGTCGCTGTAATCCCCGTCCGGAGACCGCGGGAGGCCGCGGGAATATATATACACGTCACTGTAATCCCGTCCGAAACCAATTATCCCCCGCAACCTGCGAGTGGTGGTTCAGAGGGAAGTTCGAACGAGACCGGCACTACATCCGACGATTTCAATTTTTAAAGGATCGGCTAAGTGTTGCACTTTCTCGAGAAACAGCATCGTCGCAGTGCTGGCGGAGCACGGTAAAATATACTGTTAAGGCTGCATGTCGCAGCATCACGCAACACAGTAGCTTGCCTGCGTGCTGGTTTAAGTCGTCGTGATAGCAGTTAGTAGGACAGTTTACGGTTTCGCGCCCTCGTCTGCGCACCCATGTCGACGCCGGCCATGTTTGGCACTCCAATGATTAAACATTCGACGAGCCGCTCAAGGACGTAACGAAGCACGTGGATTTTGCAATCTCGCTGGTAAACAGCTCTGAAAAGCGCATGTTGTGGAAACTAGGAGATGTACAAACGAAAGAGAAAGAGAACGTGCAATATGTATGATGAGCGAAACAATCCCCACCGGGAAGTGTATTTCTAAACGCTTCGCCGTACAGAACACCCACATGACATGTCTGTTCGCGCGATGGAGAACGGTAATTTAACGTGGTCATTGGCTGCACCACCAAACCTAAAGCGAGCTAAACCATACCAAATCACCATCATTAGCACAAACAACGCGTATATTTGAGTTTAGAAAAAAAAATTTAAAAATTATTGAGCAATGAAAAAAAAAAACGCAAGCTGTTAGCGCCAGTACTCAGTAGTGTACATCGGGGCTACAGAGCCCGAATGGTGGACTCGTCTTAGCAGGCGCTCATAATAATAGCGCGCGTAGTGACATCATGCATGCCCCGTGGGTGCTCTGTGCAGCGAAGTGTTTGACAACACGCCACTGGGAAATCTCGAAATATTGCGCTGGGGTAGGTGTCTATGTGAAACGAAATAACTACAAACAGCATGTGAAGTGCCTCAGAATTCTGGGACGTGTTCTGTATCGAAGAAAGAGGGAAACCAGTGCGTCCCCGCCTCGTCAACGCGTCCAACAGACACAGAGTTTTGTTTCCCAAACGACGGCATTAATATATATAGCGTGAGTTTGTTTAAGAGCATCATTGTTCAAAAAACTGCCGTCTGCCCGGTCAGGGAAATGGCCGGCGCTGGAAAGAGCAAATAAAGAACACATTTGAGCTCGCGTGGAATTGGAACTCGGGCCTCCACAGTAAGAGTACAGGGTGCTACCACTAAGCTATCTCTTTTTTTTTTCTTTATTTATCTACACGCTCCCAGCGTCGAAACAACAGTTATCGTTGTTGTTGTTGTTCCTGTTTTCGTGGCACATATTACTTGGGGGAATAGACAGAAATCGGTAGCTTTGAGGGGCTTGTGTGCCGCTAAGAAAACTGTAAATCGAAGTGTAAAGGCAGCTGGTTCCTTTCCTGCGGCAGAAATTATTCAACAAAGATGAAAGGGGCACCGTTACTGGGGAATACGTGTCTTGCGCCTAGACGTTGGCGCCGGGTTGAGGTTTCACTGAGTCAAAGATTTTCGTTCGCACGCTGACCACTCAGGCGCTTGCGTGCGCGTGTGCTTCTCCATGCTTCATACGATTCCTCGTTTCGTATTCTGAACTTGGTGCGGTCGAACTTGCAAGTAAGAACCACCTTACACCGAATGACCAGGTATTAAGGCCGAAGCCATCAAGGCCATTAAAGCGCGTAGTGGGGAAACATATGCCCATTCATTCCGTACTTTGCATGCAATGAAAAACGCGTGTCAGTTTCAACATGGTAAAAAATACTGGCCGCACAACGCGAATTGAATGAAGAGTAGTTTCAGCAAGAAAACGGTTTCTCAAGCTGCGTATCTTTCTTCGGGAGAACGTTTTCAAAACGGCGCTTAAGCACCAGTTATTCTAAAGCTTTAAAGGCCAATTAAGCGCCACAGGGTGCTCCTTCGAGTTTTGCTGCGGGCTATCTGCGGCGTACTGGGGCGGCCACCCTTCACTACCGCCGAGGTTGCTGCCTCCGACGATTTGGATGCTTGAGACTCCATAGCCGCGCAGAGCGGCCTGGCTTATGCTGCTAATTACTGTTTCGACCACTGGGTAAGGCGAGCATGTTCCGCTCTGTCGATGTACGAACACTTTGTGAGTACTGTCACCGGCATGAAACATAGTATCCAAGGGAGAGAGTTGTCCCATGAACATTTGCGAGAATATGGTACTGCTTTTGTCTGCCTTAACGTCGTCGTCGTCGTCATCTCATCACCACCACCCCCACCCCCACCACCCCCACCACCACCACCACCATCATTATCATATATACGCCCACTGCAGGGCAAAGGTCTCTCCCAAAGATCTCCAACTATCCCGGTCCTGTGCTAACTGCGACCAATTTATCCCCGCAAACTTCTTGATTTCATCTGCCCATCTAACCTTCTGCCATGCTTGCCATCTCTAGGGATCCACTCTGTTACACTTCACGCCCAACGGTTATCTTGACTTCGCATTACATGCCCTGCCCACACCCATTTCTTCTTCTTAATTTCTACTATGTCCTTAACACGCGTTTGTTCCCAGACCCACTCCGCTCTCTTCTTGTCCCTTAATGTTACGCCTTAACGTAAGTAGCCGTAGGGTTGGGCCTAGCAACGCGCCGAGCAAAGTCAAACTCATTAAACGTCAAGCGACGGGCACTTGTTAACGTTGCCCAGAGCGTAAGTTCTTGCATAACCTCGGGACAATCTCGGGAAAGCGGTGGCCATCGCGCTTCTGCAGGTACAGAAAAAGCATGGAAACAAGTGGGGAGTTTTGGAGCCATCTTGCTGCTACAGACGCTGGTGCTAGATGGAGAACGCGGGCTTTGTAACTCAAATGGCCATTTATGAGCCTTTGTATTTGTAACCTGAACGCATGCCCAAAGAAGAGGGAAGGGAATGGTTCGGATTAAGCCTCGATAAGATGCACGAAAGAAAGAGCAGCACTTTTCAGACCGCCGCGGGTCTCTCTTTAAGTCGCAGTGTTTCCGCTGACATTGCCCTTAGGGCGTCCCTTCGGTCACCTCGTTTGTTCCTGCCCGGAGCAGCTGCTTCGCTGCTCTTTTGTGGCGGGGGAAAATAGGAAGAGGACTTATTTTGGGCCACAGTGGGGGCACGCAAGAGCAACGCGGAGGTGGAAGATAATTTTTCTCCGACCCCGGGCCACCGGAGTCAGCGGACACCTCCCCCGCGGCTTCGATTTTCCAATACGCCCGCGGCTGCTCAAGTAAGGGTCCTTCCTGTCGACGCGACCTTGTTTTTGCAGACAAAGAATAAAAGCGCCAGAAACCAGAGCCAATCGATGGAGGATGAACATTTCACACAGACAGCCACACCAGTGGGTACGTTGCTTTGAAACACTTCATTATTTAAGCCCCACGTTCTTGGCGAAGGCACGTTCATCACAGATCAACCACTCCGTTTAAGTTGGTTTCTATCGGCAGTACTTTTTTCCCAGGGGGCTATTTTGCAGAAAGGTGAGCTCTGAATCGCCGACGACCTTGCAGCGTCTTCTCGCTGCGTAAGGGACGTGGTCTAAAGAAGCTTCTCTACTTTAGAAGAAAGGGTTGTCCAGGCTTGTTCGTTTAATATGTGAGGCAGTGGCGTACGCATGCACATGATCCCGAAATCCCATCTTTCCATAAACCAGAATTTTTCACTGGGAGGAGAGGAATCAAATAACGACGGTGGATGACCATTGTTCTGTCACAAACTACGCACCCACCTTACGCGAACTAATATATATATATATATATATATATATATATATATATATATATATATATATATATATATATATATATATATATATATATATATATATATATATATCAGCGTGTCGAACCGAAAAAAATACGGGTTCAGTTATGGTTCTGGTTCAGGCGAAATCATTTCGTTCCGGTTCAGTTCCGGTTCGACAAAATCACGTACCGACGAACCGGTTCGCGAACCGGTTCGATGCGTTGAATTATCACTGAAATTAGAAAAAAAAACATTAAGTAGTTCAAAACAACAGTAAAATCAAAATACGAACAAAAATTCAGAATGCTGCTGTTCCCCAAGGGCAGTGACGCAATTGCAGAGCAAAATTAAACAATTGCGAGATATTAGAAAAACAGATGAAGTGGCGACGATTTACCACCTACTTTCTCGCCCAGACTTTATGTTGTCCTAGCGACTATTCATAAAGCCACCTCCAAGAGATATGACGGTGGGATATATTTTCTGCCCTTTCCCGTTTTGTTGAAATCGCAATCGTCTCTATGGAATCGCCCATAACGCTAACCTTGAAGGCTTAAATTTAGGCCTGCGTACTGGCGCGCTCAAATACCAGCGCTTAATACCAATGGCGCACATTTTTTATACTTGTAACAAAACAGAAATATCCTACAACAGGCACAATAAATACTACCAATGAATTAGATTATTTGGTCACCCTGAATAATTTGTTAGCTGTCACCTTATCGAATGTGTTAGCCACACTTTTGTTAAAAGTAAGGTTTAGTTAACGCCCAGTCACTGCATTATTGCTCTCACCACTGCTATTTCTTTTGCGATAGCTATACCGGATGTGTGCATTATGATCAATATGTCATCGTACTGCCTGACCCCCGGCCATCATTCCGTATGTTACATTGCGGAATGTTATAACAGATTATGCTGTTACAAAATGAAAGGGAAATTTGACGCGCGACGCATGAGATGGGACTTTTTTGTGTAGACGCTCTTTAATTCGTCCACAGCAGTACTCCCCTCCGGAACGAGTAGCAGTAGAAGTAATGTAGCGAGTTCATTGCTACATTGGTGCTCTTGCATTTCCCCTGTTGTTACATAGAGCGGGATAGTGTTCAATTGTCTGGAGGGGAAAGTGCGCGAGCAGAAAAAAAGGCCTGAATTGCATTGACTGCGCAATCTCAACAACGGAGGGTCGAACCGTTTCGGCATGAACCGGTAACGGTTATTTCTTTTTTTGGTTCAGTTCCGGTTCGGTTCCGGTTCCGGTTCGGCACTTTGATATATATATATATATATATATATATATATATATATATATATATATATATATATATATATATATATATATATATATATATATATATATATATATATATATATATATATATATATATATATATATAGTCGAACAGAGGAAGTTTCCAATGGTCCAGAAAAAATATCAAAAAGTAGAGTCCGACGCAAGTCTCAAAAAACAAAAACAAACATGTTTACTAACGTTTCGACTGGTGGTCCAGTCTTCATCGGAGTAACATTTACAGTACACTGCAGAACGCTTTTATAGGTGCGTGTGGAGAGAGGAGGAAGTTGCGCTACAGTGCGCCCTCTTTGAAAGAAATCATACGTCATCATTCAGCAAAACAAGAAAAAACGCATGACATACACATGAGAGGGAATGCACTGCCCTCCCTCTTTTTTGGGAGAAAAGGTGCGCTACAATGCGCCCTGTTTAGAAGTAGTTATTGGCAAGTGGTACAACAAAGAGAAAAGAAAAATGCAAAGGGGCGTCTAGGAAGGAGGTGAATTGGCGCCTCTCCTCATAGGAATTAACAGAAGAAGCGGGGGCGGGGAAGAGAAAGGAGTAAAGGCGGCAGAACGAGATAAGGAAGTGGGGAACGCGCGTCAGCACGTCATTGCTTTTCGTCTTAGGAATGTGTCAACAGAAGAGGGAAGGGGGGAAGCGGCAGAACGAGATTATATATATATGTATATATATATATATATATATATATATATATATATATATATATATATATATATATATATATATATATATATATATATATATATATATATATATATATATATATATATATATATATATATATATATATATATATATATATATTATTACGAATTTCAGTTATTCTTTGATTTTGATAAACGTAAAGAAAAACAAAGGTGAACAAAGCGATCGGAGGGTTATGTATGAAGAGTACAAGCGCCTGGACCCGAAGTTTATTTCTTTTTTTTTACTTTCAAATTTTTTTTCTTGCTTGCCTCAATTTTTTTCATTTGTTTTCTAATCTTTTTTCAGTTTTCTTGCTATCCCCGTGCGTTTGTTTCTTAAGATTAGCAAAGAACGAAGGAAAACCATTGTTAGTAGATGCAACCAAGCGTTGAATGAACGTCTGAAGCGGGACCAGTTGGCTCAGACGTTAGATGGCCATGGCCAGACGGACATCTAACGTCTGAACTAACTACATGTCTGGCCGCCTAACGTCAGACGTCCAGGCATCGCAGAAAACGAGGACCAAAAGTGAAGGATAGAGAGAGAGAGAACTCTTTAATGTGGGCTGGAAAAGTCAGCTCTGCTAGCGGCAGTGCTTGCTACGCCAGATGGGGGTGATTACAATCCAGTGAAGTGAATGTGAGAAATCGGGAAAGCAACAATAGAGAGAGAACAAAAGTTAAATAAAAGAATGGCACGCAATAAAATTCAAGACAGAAAACTCGAAATAAAGTTAAGTAAAAGAAAAAAAAGTAGAGGGAATGGAGCCCAGGAAGCGCAGAGCGCCTAACAATAAAAAGGAGTCAAAACGTACATGACGACGCAAACGCGTACAGACGTAGCCATGCACACAATGGAAGGATTACAAAGTTTTGTCTAGTCCTGAAAGGGACACACAGACAAGCACTGCCTGTGTATCCCTTCCCTGTTAGTCCTCGCTGTTTCCTGCGCAGAATCGGCGCTTGTCCGTGTATCGCTTCACTCTTCGTCCTTGTTTTCTGCGCTGCTTTCTGTGAAACGAAGCATTTGCTGAAAGCAAGGCTGGCGAACCGACTCATATCAGAAATATTAAAAAAATATCCGTGCAACCCCCGAGCTTTCCACAAGGCAAGGACAAACTCTAAAACAATAGGCGTTGTAAAACAACAAAATTTTGAAATTTGTGTAAGCAGCTAACTTCCAGTCACGTCTAAGTGACCCCTCGACACCCACTTCGTGTGGATGCATCGAATCGTAACATCTATAAACTTTAGAGTAGTGCAAATGCACAGGAAATTGCTCAGCTCTGTTTACGCTCTTTGAGGTAATCTCCTGAAGCCGGTTTGTTCCTGCTTGAATTGAAGCATTGATATTATATTTAACCCTTAACGGGAACGGCGCATCAACTATGTATGGAATAGCTCTGCCTTTCTACCTTTTGTTATTTCCAGTGTTTTTTATTAGAAAAACCCTCCTCAGGTCAGTTCTACGCATTCTTTTTGTACCAAAGGCTGGTTTAGTAACTTTTAGGTCGGTTCAGATGCATAGACGCCCATCGGCCCGTTTAATTTAGGTTTTGAGGAAGCGCCCGATGGCACTGACTTGGAAACGGAATGTCACATTGGGCATCCAGCCGTAACGTTTGACTTTTAATTAAGGCCGGACGGCTGAGGCGGAATTTAAAAATAAGGCTCAGTCAATCATTTCTATAACACGTTATGTCAGCACAGAATCGCGCATGTAGAAATGAAAACCACAAGTGAGGTCACATAAAACTAGATTGCGAAACCCCCCGGCGTCTGTGAGAAGATTGTCAAGAAAATTTAAAAGGCTACCTGAGAAACTCGAAGCAAGAGTGCAGAGCGCTACACGAAATAAAAAAGCAGTATTACGATCCCAGCACATTGAACAGCGACACGCAGGACGAACACAAAAAACTGTGGTTGATTACTCTGTCATAGGAATCGGTAAAACACGAAAGTGAAATGTGCAGCGAAATCTGCAGCTGAGCATGATTTACGGATCGGCGGCTGTCTTGCGAGTGTGCTTGGCGAGCGACGTCCTGCTGGCGAGTCGCTTCGGAAAAGGTTTACTGGCGTCGTTTCCGTGACGGATATTATGTCAGTGAAATCTTGGGGTATCCCGGCATAAAACACTTTCGTGTTAAAATATAAAACCCGAAAACGAACAACCCTAAGTATAACGTACTCTTTAGTACTGAAGGTTGCTTCCCCGCAAGGAGACCCTGTATGCAGGGGTGCACCCTTTACAGGCCGCTTGCTTCATTGTACTAGTGTCACTTCCGTGACGGATATGACGTAAGTGAAATATTCGTGAATCCCGGAATAAAACACTTTCGTGTTCAAAACTCCGCGTGCGTCGGCGTGACGCACACAGTGACGAGTACTTCGCATCAGGCCCACTTGTAACTGCCATGCTCGCGTGTACTCACGTCAAAATGCAAAATGCAGAAGAAGAAAAGCAGTCCTTTGCTTTGTTTTAACAGCGGAGCTGCTTAAGCTTCAGCTTGGTATGTTGGCTTTCGCAAAAAAAATACCAAGAAAAAAAAACTCCTTTAGCGCGCGCTGCCCGGCATGACCTTCGCTCAGCCCGGTAGGCGAAACCAAGCCTCACGTAGCTATGACGTCATCGCAGTTACGTCATCACGTAACCTAATGACGTCATCATTAGGTTACGTGAAGATTCTCTATACGCTTTGCAGGTTTGTAATTTCGACCATCAGCCATGGAAGCCGGATCATCGCTACAATAAACAGGATCCGAGAGAGGACGGACCCTTGCGGTGTCCCTCTATTTTTTAACTTGATATTTTCGAGTGACTGTCCTCCCAAGCTGATGGTTGCAGTCCGATTCGAGAGAAAATCCCTTGCTTAGTTATACGTCTTCACACCTACGTTTAGCGCACAAAGGTTCTCGAGTATTGCTGCGTGTTTTACATTATCGAAAGCCTCGGAGACGTCCAGTCTCACAATTCTTTTTCCCTTCCCTCGGTGCTCCCTCCCTCATGTTCGGTGCGGCGCGTGCTGTGTGCAGTGGCCGTGGTGGTGTCGTTCTTCATCTGCTGGACGCCGTTCCACGCGCAGCGGCTGATCGCCACGTATGCCGACCAGACGGCCGCCATGGTGCTGCTGTTCACCGTGCTCACGTACATCTCGGGCGTCACCTACTACCTCAGCGCCACCGTCAACCCCATCCTATACCAGGTGGGCCGCCCACTGCGCATGCGCGACACGCGCGGCATCCGCCCACTTAACAACATGTTAAAAATGTAGCGCAACCCAAACCGGAAACAAATTGGACAACGCCCGGCAGTCTCTCGCAACCAGAAACCACAAATGTCAACCTATAACAGCTCATATTGAAAACATTAGTTTTAAATGAAAAAAAAAGTTCTTTCGACAAAACGTCGGATTCGGCACGGTGACTTGCCTTGAGTATAGTGCTATATATATATATATATATATATATATATATATATATATATATATATATATATATATATATATATATATCAAAGTTGCAGTCCTCATTGCCAATGCTGTTTGGCATTTTAACAGTGTTTTATAGTGCCGAATGAGCTATGATTGCCTTTTTTTTTTATGCAGGAATAAATAATTGAAAATTCAAGTCGAGAAAAAATGCGCCGTTTTTTTCCGGAAGCGGGAATCGAACCCACAACCTCCGCATAACGCGTGCGGTGCTCTACCATTGAGCTAGTTCCGCGGCGACTTCTCTCTCGACTATAGCGCGGGGTTTTGTATTTACGACTGCTCAGAGCCCGGTCAACTAGCGCCGCCCCTCGACCACCGCGGGAAGACGTAGAACGTCTTTTTCCAGCGGCCGCACGTAAGACGTGGTAGGAAGTCGGGGATAGCCACAGGCATTTCAGACTGCTGAAGCCAGAACCCTCGTAATGCATTTTGTAGAACAGAGACGTACGGGACGAGGGATTCCGTAAGGACACATATCAAAGTTGCAGTCCTCATTGCCAGTGCTGTTTGGCATTTTAACAGTGTTTTATAGTGCCGAATGAGCTATGATTGCCTTTTTTTTATGCAGGAATAAATAATTGAAAATTCAAGTCGAGAAAAAATGCGCCGTTTTTTTCCGGAAGCGGGAATCGAACCCACAACCTCCGCATAACGCGTGCGGTGCTCTACCATGGAGCTAGTTCCGCGGCGACTTCTCTCTCGACTATAGCGCGGGGTTTTGTATTTACGACTGCTCAGAGCCCGGTCAACTAGCGCCGCCCCTCGACCACCGCGGGAAGACGTAGAACGTCTTTTTCCAGCGGCCGCACGTAAGACGTGGTAGGAAGTCGGGGATAGCCACAGGCATTTCAGACTGCTGAAGCCAGAACCCTCGTAATGCATTTTGTAGAACAGAGACGTACGGGACGAGGGATTCCGTAAGGACACATATCAAAGTTGCAGTCCTCATTGCCAGTGCTGTTTGGCATTTTAACAGTGTTTTATAGTGCCGAATGAGCTATGATTGCCTTTTTTTTATGCAGGAATAAATAATTGAAAATTCAAGTCGAGAAAAAATGCGCCGTTTTTTTCCGGAAGCGGGAATCGAACCCACAACCTCCGCATAACGCGTGCGGTGCTCTACCATTGAGCTAGTTCCGCGGCGACTTCTATCTCGACTATAGCGCGGGGTTTTGTATTTACGACTGCTCAGAGCCCGGTCAACTAGCGCCGCCCCTCGACCACCGCGGGAAGACGTAGAACGTCTTTTTCCAGCGGCCGCACGTAAGACGTGGCAGGAAGTCGGGGATAGCCACAGGCATTTCAGACTGCTGAAGCCAGAACCCTCGTAATGCATTTTGTAGAACAGAGACGTACGGCGCTAGTTGACCGGGCTCTGAGCAGTCGTAAATACAAAACCCCGCGCTATAGTCGAGAGAGAAGTCGCCGCGGAACTAGCTCAATGGTAGAGCACCGCACGCGTTATGCGGAGGTTGTGGGTTCGATTCCCGCTTCCGGAAAAAAACGGCGCATTTTTTCTCGACTTGAATTTTCAATTATTTATTCCTGCATAAAAAAAAGGCAATCATAGCTCATTCGGCACTATAAAACACTGTTAAAATGCCAAACAGCACTGGCAATGAGGACTGCAACTTTGATATGTGTCCTTACGGAATCCCTCGTCCCGTACGTCTCTGTTCTACAAAATGCATTACGAGGGTTCTGGCTTCAGCAGTCTGAAATGCCTGTGGCTATCCCCGACTTCCTACCACGTCTTACGTGCGGCCGCTGGAAAAAGACGTTCTACGTCTTCCCGCGGTGGTCGAGGGGCGGCGCTAGTTGACCGGGCTCTGAGCAGTCGTAAATACAAAACCCCGCGCTATAGTCGAGAGAGAAGTCGCCGCGGAACTAGCTCAATGGTAGAGCACCGCACGCGTTATGCGGAGGTTGTGGGTTCGATTCCCGCTTCCGGAAAAAAACGGCGCATTTTTTCTCGACTTGAATTTTCAATTATTTATTCCTGCATAAAAAAAAAAGGCAATCATAGCTCATTCGGCACTATAAAACACTGTTAAAATGCCAAACAGCACTGGCAATGAGGACTGCAACTTTGATATGTGTCCTTACGGAATCCCTCGTCCCGTACGTCTCTGTTCTACAAAATGCATTACGAGGGTTCTGGCTTCAGCAGTCTGAAATGCCTGTGGCTATCCCCGACTTCCTACCACGTCTTACGTGCGGCCGCTGGAAAAAGACGTTCTACGTCTTCCCGCGGTGGTCGAGGGGCGGCGCTAGTTGACCGGGCTCTGAGCAGTCGTAAATACAAAACCCCGCGCTATAGTCTAGAGAGAAGTCGCCGCGGAACTAGCTCCATGGTAGAGCACCGCACGCGTTATGCGGAGGTTGTGGGTTCGATTCCCGCTTCCGGAAAAAAACGGCGCATTTTTTCTCGACTTGAATTTTCAATTATTTATTCCTGCATAAAAAAAAAAGGCAATCATAGCTCATTCGGCACTATAAAACACTGTTAAAATGCCAAACAGCACTGGCAATGAGGACTGCAACTTTGATATGTGTCCTTACGGAATCCCTCGTCCCGTACGTCTCTGTTCTACAAAATGCATTACGAGGGTTCTGGCTTCAGCAGTCTGAAATGCCTGTGGCTATCCCCGACTTCCTACCACGTCTTACGTGCGGCCGCTGGAAAAAGACGTTCTACGTCTTCCCGCGGTGGTCGAGGGGCGGCGCTAGTTGACCGGGCTCTGAGCAGTCGTAAATACAAAACCCCGCGCTATAGTCGAGAGAGAAGTCGCCGCGGAACTAGCTCCATGGTAGAGCACCGCACGCGTTATGCGGAGGTTGTGGGTTCGATTCCCGCTTCCGGAAAAAAACGGCGCATTTTTTCTCGACTTGAATTTTCAATTATTTATTCCTGCATAAAAAAAAAGGCAATCATAGCTCATTCGGCACTATAAAACACTGTTAAAATGCCAAACAGCACTGGCAATGAGGACTGCAACTTTGATATGTGTCCTTACGGAATCCCTCGTCCCGTACGTCTCTGTTCTACAAAATGCATTACGAGGGTTCTGGCTTCAGCAGTCTGAAATGCCTGTGGCTATCCCCGACTTCCTACCACGTCTTACGTGCGGCCGCTGGAAAAAGACGTTCTACGTCTTCCCGCGGTGGTCGAGGGGCGGCGCTAGTTGACCGGGCTCTGAGCAGTCGTAAATACAAAACCCCGCGCTATAGTCGAGAGAGAAGTCGCCGCGGAACTAGCTCAATGGTAGAGCACCGCACGCGTTATGCGGAGGTTGTGGGTTCGATTCCCGCTTCCGGAAAAAAACGGCGCATTTTTTCTCGACTTGAATTTTCAATTATTTATTCCTGCATAAAAAAAAAAAGGCAATCATAGCTCATTCGGCACTATAAAACACTGTTAAAATGCCAAACAGCATTGGCAATGAGGACTGCAACTTTGATATGTGTCCTTACGGAATCCCTCGTCCCGTACGTCTCTGTTCTACAAAATGCATTACGAGGGTTCTGGCTTCAGCAGTCTGAAATGCCTGTGGCTATCCCCGACTTCCTACCACGTCTTACGTGCGGCCGCTGGAAAAAGACGTTCTACGTCTTCCCGCGGTGGTCGAGGGGCGGCGCTAGTTGACCGGGCTCTGAGCAGTCGTAAATACAAAACCCCGCGCTATAGTCGAGAGAGAAGTCGCCGCGGAACTAGCTCAATGGTAGAGCACCGCACGCGTTATGCGGAGGTTGTGGGTTCGATTCCCGCTTCCGGAAAAAAACGGCGCATTTTTTCTCGACTTGAATTTTCAATTATTTATTCCTGCATAAAAAAAAAGGCAATCATAGCTCATTCGGCACTATAAAACACTGTTAAAATGCCAAACAGCACTGGCAATGAGGACTGCAACTTTGATATGTGTCCTTACGGAATCCCTCGTCCCGTACGTCTCTGTTCTACAAAATGCATTACGAGGGTTCTGGCTTCAGCAGTCTGAAATGCCTGTGGCTATCCCCGACTTCCTACCACGTCTTACGTGCGGCCGCTGGAAAAAGACGTTCTACGTCTTCCCGCGGTGGTCGAGGGGCGGCGCTAGTTGACCGGGCTCTGAGCAGTCGTAAATACAAAACCCCGCGCTATAGTCGAGAGAGAAGTCGCCGCGGAACTAGCTCAATGGTAGAGCACCGCACGCGTTATGCGGAGGTTGTGGGTTCGATTCCCGCTTCCGGAAAAAAACGGCGCATTTTTTCTCGACTTGAATTTTCAATTATTTATTCCTGCATAAAAAAAAAGGCAATCATAGCTCATTCGGCACTATAAAACACTGTTAAAATGCCAAACAGCACTGGCAATGAGGACTGCAACTTTGATATGTGTCCTTACGGAATCCCTCGTCCCGTACGTCTCTGTTCTACTATATATATATATATATATATATATATATATATATATATATATATATATATATATATATATATATATATATATATATATATATATATATATATATATATATATATATATACTTAGTTCCTTTTTTATAAAAAAAATTATCCAACAGCAACACTCCTTAAAGACCGATGTAGCGTTCACGCTTTCCACTTTTTCCGACTTTCTTTTTCCCATACCATCTCCACATTTCACATTTCCACAACACGGCTCCCCTCGCAGTTTAGGAGAGGAGGTAGCTAAATTATTATCTTTACTGCAGAAGACGGAGATGCTTTCTTAAACTGTTCCTTCGTATTGCGTCAAGCGAAACAAGAAAAAAAAAGAAACTGGCAATAAGACGTCTACTCCGCCGAGGAGGGAGCTGGCCTACCCTTCTAAGGAAGACCACCACAGATGGGCCCACGGAGAATGGGGAGCCCATAATGACACCAAGGGTACATCAACAAAAAAGTTGATGCAACAAAATGAGGCGTACACAACGGTTGTTTGTGCTGGGCTTGAGTGGGCCAGGTGTCCTTCGTCTAGGGTTTTACTACGTGCAATTTTGACTACCCGCATGCCTTCGTACAATTTCATTTAATAAACTCGATCGTTTGGTTTGTAATTCATTACTTAGTTTTGTACAGTAACAAAAAAGGAACAACGTTACTGTTTCGCAATAACTGTAACTTTAACAGAGTTACCTCTTTGGCTTAGGTAACTGTAACTGTAAGTCTTTACTTTTTACTGGTAGCATACTTATGACTGGATCTTACCTTATCAGGCGGGCACGACCCGCGTCAGCAGTGCTGCCGTTCCATCCGATGGGCCATGCAGCGCCGTACGGTCGAAGGTTTCCTTCATTCATTCATTCATTCATTCATTCATTCATTCATTCATTCATTCATTCATTCATTCATTCATTCATTCATTTATTTTACTCTCAGGGCCGTTCAGGCGTTACAGAGAGAAGTGGGGTAAGTAAAAAAAAAGTACTTAACAAACATTGAAGGGATCAATACAGATGATTCGCGAACAGACTTGAATCCCTCCAGTTCACGTGTAGAAACGATGGCGGCAGGAAGGCTGTTCCAGTCAACACTGGTTTTCGGGACGAATGAACCAAAATGAAGGTTGGTGTTCCTACTTGGCACACCTACTTTAAATGGTGGTCAAGGCGAGAAGAAATGTATGCTGGGGGCTTGAAAAGGGACTCTTAGAATTTCATTGTTGTAAAACATTTTGTGAAAAAGGCACAATCGTGAAGGGCGGCGTCGAATAGTTAGCTGTTCGGGCGTAATTGGATAAAATGAAACCTGCCGCGCGATTCTGTACACCTTCGAGGTTTTGGATTAGTGAGGCAGTTTGTGGATCCCACACTGATGAGGCGTACTCCAATTTGTACCGAACTAGTGCCTTGTAGAGGAGCAGTTTTAGGAGCAGTGGATACCCGCTTTCGCATCGCCAACTTCGGTGCGAATGGACTTTGCCGGTACGGTGGCCGCGAGCGGTCTTTTCACTTGAGCAGAAGGCTATATTGTTCCCTCAAAGAGTCATAAGATGCATTACATGCGCTAGACAACGCAGCCACAAATATGATTTCGACAAACTCACTTCAGTGTTCCTCTAACACCGACAACCTTCTCTTTCAATCTTTAAATCCAGCCAGTGCCCATTTGGAAACAATACACCCGCTACATCCCGTTTTGAGTCGGTTTATCCTTTTATTCTGTTTGCTATTTGTTTTTACTTCAAGATTACGATGTGAGGCCTGCGTCTAGCTCTTTTATTTTGCGCCTGCAAATTGCCGTCGTATGCGTCTGCGAAAAGCACAGATACGTCGTGCGACCACCAGCGTGGCACCAGTGCAGTGGATGATGAAACGGAGCGCGAAAAACAACGACAACCAGGACGAACAAATACAACAGGTCGGAGCGCGATGTCCCGTTGAATTTGTTCGTCCTGGTTGTCGTTGTTTTTTGCGCCGCTCTGTTTCACCATGCACCCTCGCAAACTGGCCCAGCTTTGTTACTTCTTCGTTACTGGTTGCTATTTGTTACTTTGTTTTTTGTTACTTTGTTACTCTCCGTTACTTCTTTGTTACTCTTTGTTACTTCTGTGCAGTGGTTGTTCATGCAGGCTCTCTGTCTCACCCTGCGGCGCAGGTGATGTCGCTCAAGTTCCGGCAGGCGTTCGTGGACACGTTCGGCTGCTGCTGCCCGGAGGGGGCGCGGCTGAGCAAGTCCGAGCTGACGTTCGCCAGCTTCTACAACCACAACTCGGCCGCCTCGGTCCACTCGTCGGCCAGGGCCCACCGGCGACGCAGCCTGAGCACGCAAAACCTGGCCGCCGGCTCGCCCACGCCGCCCCCTGCGAGCATGGCGCCCAACGGAAGCGTGGCGGTGGGCCGCAAGCTGTCCTCATCCTGGACGGACCTCAGGAACGGCGGCACCGCCGCCGTCGCCACCGTGCCCGCGGACTCGCCGCCTCAGGTTGCCGCCGCCCAGCTCTGATCCCTCCGTGCGTGTGTGTGTCGCGGACTCGCCCCCTCGGCAAGGCGGCCACAGAACGACTCGAGAAACCAGGCGCTGTGTCGGCCCTGTGCTGTGCTTGCTTCGCCGTTCTCGCGGAGCTCGCCAGCCGAGAGAAGAGCGTCGTGTGTGTGATGTGCGGAGTTTGAGACCGCGCTGTGTAGGAGATTTCGGGAGACAAGGCATGGCGCGGGGTGTGCTGTGTCGCTTGCTCCGTACCCTTCGTGCCCAAAGTAGCAAACTGGTGCGCGCAGCGGTAGGTGATTGCGTGTGAAGGCGCCCGGGAACGCGGACACATTTCAATGCTGGCCTACAAACCGGGACTTAACCTATCGCGAATCTGGGGGCGGGTACTTTTAAAGTGTGAAAGTAGCGCCACCAAGTGCGTGCCACCCCCTCCGAGAAGTCATCCTGCACTTCAGGGTCCCTCCTTACCCTAACCAGGAGTCAGTGCGCAGCAAAAGCATCACACTGACTGTACTATAGCTGACTCTACTACAGAGTTGAGCCAGAGTTGCCGGCCCGGGAGTGCCATTTTAATGCGCGGGCAATGTGCTCTCTTGACAGCTCCCAAAACGTCACAAAAGCTGTGAGTGATATGACTACTAAAACTGGCCTCCGTGCAAGTAACCTTGGGCAGCCTTTCGCGTAGGTTTGCGCAACTTAATTCCACAGTGAAGCCTGAAGGCATCTTGTGGAAAAATTGCTGCTGGGCAGGCACCGAGAGCTTATCTCAAGTTAAGTGCTGAGGAGGCCCTGAAGGGTCAGCAAATGTTAAGTTATTTGCCCCTCGCTTTAAGGCCCTCTCTCTCGTTCGGGCCAAGCACTGCGGGCGCTCCTGGGGTCACATTTTTTCCGAATTGAACAATGAGGGTGACTGAAACAAAAACAACGCCGATATTCAGAGCGCAAGCAAACGAGACACTGTCCTGCCCTTGCGGTGGTTTTCTTACCAGCGAAATGCGCCATCTGCCCCGTCCTAACTCTCTTCCGCACCTGGGAGGGCCCGGGCTTCTTGCGTAGGCAAAAAACCACTGCAGGTGCGGACGAGCAGCGCTTCGAAAGGGTGACGCAGCACGAGTTGGCCTATTCTGATTTATTTGAAGTGAAGACCACACAGATATGACTGACGCACCCGAACAACCACACGCCGCGCAGCAGTCGGAGTTCTCCACAACTGGGGTCACCTGTTGTTATAACCCACTCGTTGTTATGTCGGGGTCACCTGTTCTGCTCTCGTGTCTTCGCGTGTGTCCTTCCCATGAACTGTCTAGGCACACTTTCAGCCAGCCATAACGCCGTGGTAGCGCTCTTGTCTCGCACCCGGTCTGTATTCCCAGTCAGACGGAATGTGCGAAATTCCCTTTTCAATGCCATTCATTTGTTTTGTTTACGGGGAATTCTATGACGCCGACTCCAGCTTTTCTAACTCTTTTCGCCATCGGTCATTTTTCCAGCGTTCACCTGCGAACGAAGGCGGTGCCGGGTTTTGGGACGCAATGCTTTCGCATCTGTAAAAAGCGGCACTCTACAGTCACATGGCCGCGGTAAAACCGTTTGACTCGACGCTACATGAACAGGCCGTCACTCGGATGCACAGGCCAAGTCATGCTAAGGAGAGTCAGGTCCGTTTATTGCTGAAGGTTGCGCATATCGATATCAGAGGTCAGCTTCTGAAGTCATGATATTTCCTTTTACTAACCTAAATCGCGTGTTGGAGGCTGTTAGGTGCACTGTTTTGTTTTCTTCTTTCTTTGCTTTGCTTCCCTGGAAGAGCTTGAACTTTCGATTTGTGCTTCGCATTACGCTCAATGCAAGTATTTAGACCAATAGATTATAACTCCGTTACTGAAGTGGTGGCGACGATTTGCAACGAATCCAACATAGTTCAAGACCCAATGAAGTATGCGGCTTGCTTGGCCGCTCCTCATTCCAATGTTTGAGCGTAATAAAATATGACATGAACGGTAACAATACTTCTCAAAAATGGAAAGAGATGTGAACAGAAGTAAGCAGACCAAGAACTAGGCAGACGTGAACGGAACTAGGAGAGCGAGGGGGCTGCAGGTTATGGTGTCAGATCTAGCCTGTGTTCGTACGCTCCGTTCCGCAAACAGGAAGTGAAGCGAGGGGGGAGAGAAAAATACCCCGTATCTGCTTAAGTGTTAAGGCATAAGTCTTCCAAGTCTAGTCTAAGTCTAACGCATAAGAAGACTTAAGGCATAAGTCTTCTAAGTCTAAGTGTAAGTCTTCTAAGTTTAAGTCTAAGTATTCTAAGTTTAAGGCATACGAGGACTTAAGGCATAGGTCTTCTAAGTCTAAGTCTTCTAACTCTAAATTTAAGTCTAAGACATAAGTAGAGTTAAGAAATGTCTTCTAAGTCTAAATCTTCTAATTCTAAATCTAAGTAAGGCATCAGGAGACTTAAGGCATAATAACTCTTCTAAGTCTAAAGTCTTCTAAGTCTAAGTCTAAGGCATAAGAAGACTTAAGGCATAAGTCTTCTGCCGCCCCTGCCACGAAACTGTCTCTCCTTTGCCCCTCCTCCACCTCCCAGGTTCTTCCACTCCCGTTTCGCTCCTACCATGAAAAACGCGATAGAGGTTCGCTCAATTCAATCCAATTTTCCCGCGTTCGCAGGGCTCGCACGCCACCGGTTGGGACATCTTGTTGCTGTTAGGCTCACGCTCGAGCCTCGAGCCCTTTTTGTGTTTATCGGTGAAAACATTGTTTCAACGCGTTCGGTTCTTTTTAATTTTTATCGCTAAAGTCAATCCCACGTCTATTTTTAATTAAAAGAACGCTGGTAGTGTCAGTTGTGTATTGATTGCCTCAAGTACGCCTAATGCTCAATGTTTTCCTTTACCTCAACGATGTTGACAAGTATAAGGTGTACTAAGAGATTTAGTAGCTTGGGAAGGTTTTTCCTCTATAAACTTATTCCAGAATTCTCAACTTTTGGCCGGGTGGCTGAATGGAGGGTCAGACCTATGGACGGACGGACGGACGGACGGGCAGACAAGAATTTTTGCGTTTAAGTAGCCCAGAAAAGACAATTGTCTTCAAAAGCGTCCCGTAATAGTTACGTTGTATTTCGCTCAGTACAGCCAACTACTTTTCAAGCCCGGCTACATACCCTATGGGCTTTTCAAAATACATTTCTTTTTTATCCTCACCACGGAACTATTTCCCCGTTCACTTTGCACGGCCACAGTGCTCGAATACTGTGGGATTTCTATGAGTTTTTGCCCTCGCAGCTGACTGGCTCCGCGACTTGTCGCGAACCGTTTGTATGTTTTTCTAAGCTCAACATAAGAAGTCTCTTTTTTCTCTTACTGGAAAGCTTCTGAGCTGAGCGTGGCACTTCTTGGTATAAAAACATTGCTTAAGGGAAGAAAACGAGACGCGCCAAAGAAAAAAACATTGTTTGAGGGAAAAAACAGACGCACCGAAGTATAAAAACATCTCCTGAGGGAAGAAAACGAGACGCGCCAAAGTATAAAAACATTGCTTGAGGGAAGAAAACAAGACTCGTCAAAGAAAAAAAACATTCTTTGAGGGAAAAAACAAACGCACCGAAGTATAAAAACATTGCCTGAGGGAAGAAAACGAGACGCGCCGAGGTTTTAATTTGATCAACGTGCTCGACCTTCATTCCCTTTCATTGTCCTTCGGAGTACCGTGGCGTATCCTGCAAGTAACGAGCAGCTTTATACGGTCAACATTACGTTTGTCAGCATTACGTGTTTATCGCGTTTGTCGTGCGGATGAGCTTTAGGCGTTTCGCAGAAAGAAGCAGCTAAAGGGAGATTTTGGTGAAAAAAGGATTACTTTCCCCCCATGTGTAGCATGTTAGACCCACAAGCCTTTTCTTTAAACGAGTGCACGGGTCACACATTGGCAATGCGCACAAAGTTCGCAAGAGAACATCTCCATGCCGGCGTAAGATGTGGCTTCAATCGTTAGGTGCAGCTGAGGCACTTGCGCTTCATCAAGTTTATGCTGAAACCTTTTGGAACCGAACGGATCGTGCTCCTCTTTGAGAAGGTGCGTATTCTTTTCTTTCTAGATCCAGCGTGGAACATATTCAAGCAGTCGCGATTAGAACTGTGGAGGGAACTGTCGACAGTTGTCTTTCTAGACTAAAATTTGAGTCCATCTCGCTGGCCACTTCTACCATTTTTCGGCCAGGCTTTCTAGACGCTGCATTTTGCTTGTTGTTCATGGCAGAGTACGGCGACCGACATAGTCAGATACATGCATGATACCAAAATTAGGCAGAGTCTGGCGACCGACACAGTCACATACATGCATGATACCAAAATTAACATTGATGCGACTACAGGTGGGACTAAAAAAATGGTAACATTCTGAAAACCTCACTCAATGTGGGAAGAGGGGCGTCTTTTCAACTGAATTTGAATACTCAATACTCCAATAAATCCAATTCCTCTTCGTCCTTGCCACTTCGTTGGGTGACTTAGTAAATGTATGATGTGCGGTTTTCGTCGAGTGTTTATAGTCTGTAGGGGCTAGAGCGTCTTCCCGGTGAAACTCGTGAGAACTTCTTGAAACACGAGGCGAGTGGTTAGCCTTAGAAAAAATGTCGAGCACCCACAGTACAAGCCGGTTCCGATGAGGATGAAGATGATGATGATTTTTTTTTTTTTTGGCGCAAGGCCTACTAAGGTCAAAGAGCGCCAACAAGCCGGTTCCAGTGTCTTTGAAATGAAACGTTCTTCTGGGATGATGGTTCAAAGGCTACGCAGGAACCTGCCCACGTGAATCTTCAGGATCGCGTGGCGGGCGTAGCTGAGAACCATGTCTTTGCACTAGGGACGCTGGAACGTTTCAAATGTGGCTGAGAACACAAAGGTCGGCCGCGAGGCATGATAGTATGTCATACATGGACGACATACGGGATAAAGGGTCGTCTTAATGTCATTAAATGGGCACGGGTAGCGTTTTTCTTTAAGTTTCATAAAAAAGTATCGATAATTTGTTATGCTTCGCCTTTTTTTATGCTTTGCCTGATAGAAAAATGCAAGTTTAAATTGTTACAACGTAATTCTTCACCCCCACCACGTCTTGAAATAGCTTGGGCGGTTGTATTTAATAAATGCATCTGGTAAAATTATGACGAAACATCGTCTACCCATGGCTTCCCTCTGCTGAATTAATTGCTGCATTTTTTGCACTTTAGGGGTTACCCGCAGAGCGGCGACCCAACTACCTTTTACGAGGTGTTCTGAATGTTGAGGCCCTGGGAGCGTGGAATATTTCAACATATACGGCCGAAGTTGTTCTCGGGCATATATCGCAACAGAGCGGGCATCGCGGTTTCACGCGCTCCTTTACACTGCGAAAAGGAGTTTGCTTAATTTGTACTACATTACATGTGCATGTCTGGCATACTGTGTCATTCAATTTTGATCATCTAAGCAGCCGAAGGCAGCACCAACCCCCTCGTTTCCCCGACCCGGTAATCCTTTGGCGCAAGGCCTTGTTGGAGGCAGGATAAACCACAAACATCAATCTATAATCCACGTGCCGGTTAAGACATTTATAAATAGTTACAGAGAAGACCAAGCTGTGTTCAGTGCACCTAGTAATTCTGCTTTAATTACATTCACTTCACATTTTGGTAACGTATTGACAATGAGCGGCAGTCACGACGGGCGTTCTCGGTGCGATGGTTGTATAATGTCTAATTATATAAAGTTAGTTAAAGTACAGCGCAAATGATTTTTGAGCAGAGAACGCTTGAATACAGCCATGGGAATTGGGCGTAAGACTAGGAGGTCATTGGGCCGGTTAGAAAATTTGGTTGATATCTTCCCTATGGGGGTTTGTGAGTAAATGGTAGATGTCATTCATTGTTGTTTCTTCCTGTAATACGTGCCGAAATGCCTGTGAGAAGTAATTTTCCATCTACTATAAAGCAAGTACAGTCGAACCTCGTTACAGCGAAGTAGTACCGAGACAGCAAGTTAGTTCGTTATATCCGAGATTCGTTGTAACAATATTGGTAAAAATTGGCTCTAGTAAATCGAAAATCTGGCTCGCACAAAAGTACTTGATACAAAAATGCATTTTTTAGGCTTCGAATTCATTATAAACAAGGCAGCCCTTACCTTTCTCCTTATTGCATTGCAACCCCAATGGCCCGGAACATGAATACGTGATACTACAACAGAACAAAGTTCCTTTGACGAAACAGGCCTGCGTCCTTATTTATTTGATGAAAGATGTTACCTTCGTCTTGTGCCTACTGAGCACTGAGCAGGATGAAGTTTTCCACAGTATCTACGAACGAAAGGGTCTATATACTTCTGCAGTTTCGGACGACGTGGGTTTTTTAACAGGATGGCAAGTTGGGCGAGTTGGTGTTGATTCATGTTGAAAATTGGCGCGGAAGGACACTGACTAAGAAGAGAAATACACAGGACGACGCCTGTCTTGTGTATTTCTCTTCTTAGTCAACGTCTTTCCGCGCCAATTTTCAAGGTGGTTTTTTTTTTTTTTAAGTAGCTTCCAACACTCCTGGTCAAATATGTCTTCGTTATATACGATATCGCGCGCGGCTATCACGGTTTCAGTTTCGTTATAAAAGAATAGGTGTCATTGAAATAAAGCGTGACCAACCAAAGTTTGTATTGTGTTCGCTATAGCCGATAATTGGCTATATCAGTGTTCGTTATAACGAGGTTCAGCTGCACACACCACTGCCGTTCTGGGGCTAGGGCGTGAAAGCTGCTGAGAACGAGTTGGCGGGTGCGAACTGCGGCGGCAGTTTTCTTACGGAGGCGGAAAGACACGTGCGGCCACATTTAGACGCAAAGTAAACATCCCCTGAAGCAAAACAGCGCGAAAAAACGAAGGACGAGGGAGAACACACACACGAGCGCTGCTCGTGTGTGTGTTCTCCCTCGTCCTTCGTTTTTTCGCGCTGTTTTGCTTCAGTTCATAATGAACCAACTGGCCCCACTTCAGACTTTAAACATCCCCGCGTGGTCAAAACGAATCCGCGGCCCCCCACTACCGCGCGCTTCATAGCCCATGGGTAGCATCGGCGTGCAAAAACGCCGCTATAAATTTGAGTAGCGCAAGTGAACACTAAAAGGAAAACTCTCACCAGTTGTAGATGTGCGAAATCGTCTAAAAAAGTTTTTCTTCCCACCCATGTCTTCTCGAGCTTATGAACTTAACAGCGACGAACATCGATGTAAATAAAATTTTTCAGTGTGCATTACTACGTTGTTGAAACAGCTCACATAGAAACAAAAGAAAACTGTGGCAGATGTCGTACGGAATGTTTGTGCGTCCAGGCATGCTTCACGTATTTTATTCCTAAGCGGAAAAAATGACTCTCCGACCCTCTATTTGGGCGTGCTACCGTCGCTCATCAATCATCGTTCCCGACATTGTTCACGTAAAGAGGCTTCCTTATTGCAGCGATGATCTGCGCGAATCTGGAATCAATTGCCAATTGTTCCGCTAGCACCTTGCTGGTTCCAACAGCGCTGTACATTGCCACGATATGAATAAATGGTTTGACAATGTTTAACTCAAGAACGCTGTTTCCATGTTTCACCCATGGTATACTCACGACAGACAGACAAACAGACAGACAGACAGACAGACAGACAGACAGACAGACAGACAGACAGACAGACAGACAGACAGACAGACAGACAGACAGACAGACAGGCAGCGAAATTTTCGCGTTTAAGTATCCCAAGCAAGGCGTCGTTTTTAAATACGCTACGACGTGTCTTTCTCGTTCCGAGCAAGTGTTGCCACGACTACGGTGAACGCTGTAGTTTTTTTTTTTCTTTTATAGCCATCTTGGCCAATCTCCCTAAGTGGGTATGCTTCACTTGACAACCATGGCCGGGGACGCTGAGCGGTCGCCGCGAGGCACGCACGCACGAGTGCTCGGCATTTTCTTTATTTATTTAAATGCCGGGCGGTCGCCGCGAGGCATGCGTGCACGTGTACGCGCTCACGTGCGCCGGGCATTTTCTCGCTATTTTTAACTGCGGACACGAAAAATAGCGATTTATTAAACATCTTCGCTATTCAAATTTTGGCAGGAACGGGAATCGAACCCAGGAACTCGCAATGACAGGCGAAAAACTGCACCACTAGTACCGAGATTGCCGGCTCTGATGTTCGAGCCGGGATTGGGTATTACAGTCCTCGGAGGTCATTACTCCGGGCCTGCAGATTGAACCGGAGGACGCGGTCAGCCCATAGGGTCTCACCGGCGAGTAAGGGCGGGGGCACTATGAATCGCAGTATTTGCTACGCTCCGGAGGGGTAGCTGGATTGCCGCCAAGCAACGGCGTCTCGGGGTTCCGGGGTCAAAGTCGATAAGCCAGTCCAGCGAAATCCCAACCGCCTAATCGCATGCCCCTGGGATGCCCCATCCATGGCCCACTCGGGATGCGGAAGGTGTTAACGCGCCCCAGACCTGCCCGCAAGGCTGCCTGCAATCGGAGACTAGCCGAGAAGCGGATACCACTTAAGCACGCAGCGGCTGACCAAGGGCGATTGTTAACAGCTCCCTCTCACGGGTCGATTTGGTTGGGCTTTGTCCGAGTCGTTACCAAGATTACCCGGCCTTGACTTGGCCGCACTATTGCACAAAATGTGCCTTGTTTTACCATACCGGGACGTGCCCCTTGCCGTACACCCCTTAGCCACCCGTACACACCATACGGCCACGGCGTTGCCCGTGGAACCCCAACTTGGGGGCGGGTGGGTTCGTGGCGCTGGGAGGGCGCCAGCGTTGGCACGTGTCAGTACGTCTTCCCGGAGTAGATGGCGTTTGCTCTGTCCGGCGTCACACTAGTACTGCGCTTATTACGAACGAATGCGTGCCAAGATAAAGAATTGAAGCCAAGGCGATGGCGAGCTCCTCATGGCTCCGTGTATTCTTTTGCTGCGCTGGAGTGCCAATTGTGGTCCGTGCCTCGTGGTGGGAGGCGCTGCAACGGCGGGTGTGCCCCCTGATTCTGCATCGTCTAAGTGCGGTCGACCACGCGTGTACGCCAACAGGGCCGAGGCAAGGAAAGCGAACGAGGTGGCTGGAAGAGCGACACCCTGCCGTGAGCGGTGAGGTGCGCGCACGAGACAGCACAAACGACAAGGCTGTCCTGCTGGTCCCATGAAGCCGCCAAAAGTGCGGACCCGTTCCTTCTCGTCGCGGATCGGCAATGGCCGCCGATCTGGGGACTGTTGCTTACGGGATGGCGTCCCACCACCGGGCTCCGTCGCCTCCGTCATGCGAGGTAGCATGGTGAAGACGGCTAACAAAATTTTCTGCCTTGGTGACGACGAGAATAAGCCGAAGGCAAACTTAACTGGTTTACTGCATGGCGAGAGGTGAGCCGAAGTAAGACAGGAACGATACCCTATAGCTTACGGGCGAGATAATGCAGTGCTGCGCTCAGGGCCACGCGTATTTATGCCCAAAGCGCTAACAGTCAAACAACGCTCCTCCTGTTTTTGCACACGGCGCGAACATAGTACAGACACACACAACAGTCTTTCCAGAGCTCGAGAGGGGTCAGTAGTAGCGGCGCACGCTGAGTCTGAAAGAGGGGAGCCGCCGGTTTGAAGTTTGCAGCCGTCAAAGTTTGAATCTCACCGATAGCGAGGCACACGCGATCCGGCCGTTCCTTGCAGGCACGCTGCGGCTTGTCCGAGGTAGCTTTCTGACACGCCGGGGGACTCCGCAAAACTTTGCAGGATGCGCGAACAAGGTTGCGTCGTGCAGAATCGTAACAGGACCAACTAAGGCAAGAAGAGGAAGACAAGAAAGAAGCGCACACACGATGTAGCCGTATTTCATTTCATTTCATTTCATTTTATTTCCTTAAAGACCCGCAAGGGGGTATTACATAAGGGGTGGGTAATTATAATGACAAACACAGAAGCCAAAGATTTAACAAAGAAAATGCTTATTGATGTTTTCTATGAAGGATGATGGGCAGGTAATGGTTGCGATTTCACTGGGAAGGCCGTTCCAATCTGGCGCGGTACGCGGAAAAAACGAGGCAGAAAAAGTAGAAGTCCGGGAACGTGGGCGAGCAACTTGAAGCAAAAAAGCAAACCCAGCTCTTGGTAACATCGGTAAGGAAAAAGTTCCTCTGCGGGGCACTTAAACCTGTTTACGAGCTAAAGTTTGGCGATTAATTTCTTTACGGCTACGTCGCATTTGCGTCTCTTCCTTCACTTTCGCTTCGCAGTCTTTTTGCGCGAATCATTTCGACCGGCTTCTTTTCTGCTACACCGTGTATGCGTCACCCTAACTGAATCTGTTATTCAGAAACTGCCCAAGCAAGAGCCCCCCAAAGAGCCCCCTCGCCAAGTCCCATCGCGACCCATCAAACAGCCACAATAGGTACACCCGCGACTGCCCTACAGTGGAACTGCAGAAGCTTCTGTCAACAAGAAAATATCCTCAAACAGAAAATAAAACAAATTCAACCACTCTATATTCTCCTCCAAGAAACGCGCTGTACCCCTCACGTAGCTGGGTATGTCACGTTTTCTAACCCCTCTATACCTCATCCCATCCGCCGTGGTTCTCTTACCACTTCTGTTCTCCCTGGTTACGCTGCAGTTCTGGTGCGTTCCTCCGTAGGTACCCCACAATTTTTTTTCTAGCGAATTCAACTCCAACAACCATGATGTCGTCGCGGTGCACACCAGCTTACCTAAGGGTAAGTCTGTTATCGTGGCCACTGCCTATTACAAACCTGTCAATGCAGCAAAACCTAACAACTCTTTCGCCTGGCTTCCTGCTCTCATGGTCCAATTTCCCGGTACCCCAATCCTCCTCAGTGGCGCCTTCAATGCACAGAGCACCCCATGGGGCTATGCCCACACTCATTCTCGTGGACAAGCGCTAGAGGACACACCGCCGAGGCCTCAAATGTCATTTTAATCGATGAACCCGGCATGACCACTCGAGTTGGCCCTCATTCTTCGCAGCAAGATACGACCCCCGACCTTACCTGGGCTACTCCTCACCTTACTCGCAAATGGTTACCATTCTCTACAACTTGGGGCAGTGATCAACTCCCAATACTTATCCATCTCCGTGGGAAGAAAATCCGCCGACGGAAGGTCATGAAGCGCATTGATTGGGATACCTTTAGGGATGTTATAATGAATGCATCTCCCCCAACCTCGTTAAGGGACTTCTGCTCCTTAACCACCACATCATCTGCCCGGGCACAGGAGGACATCGAATGTGCTACGGAAACACCCCACATGTACAACCACATGGCTAACCTTTGGAAAAGGGTCCATAAGCTCACTCGCACCTACAGATCTAACGGAAAATACCAGAAAGATCTCCAAAAGATCCGGAAACAGTACCAACTTATAAGAGCTTATCATAAAGAGCTTAACCAATATCACTGGACAACTCTCTGTGACATCCTCAGTCACGCGAGAGGGTTACCGGCACTTTGGCGCCTGTCCCGCAACCTCACTCAGAAGACTGCCAAACGAACCCTAACTTTTCGCTACCCTAACCATTAGCGCAGACCCGTCAACAGTGAAGCGGCGACTTATAAGTACCTTCTTTCTCCATTCTGCCACCTCTCCCCCCGCTCCACTTCCAATTATTGATATTCCTTAGCCTGACCCTGCTTGGAGCTATCTTTAACAGTGGCCGAGTTACGCGTCGCAATCCGCCAGGGATGGCCTGATTCTGAGTCCAGTCATGACATTGTCACGTGGCAGCACCTCCGAAACCTCCCGTCTGAAGACTTGGAATATCTATTATGTCAGATCAATGACCTTTGGGAGCATGGGCAAGTGTCAGGACACCTTAAACTAACGCTTATTTTTCCTATCCCCAAAACCAACAAGCCTTCCAGTGAAATCAAGAACCTTAGACCGATCTCTCTCACGCCCGTCATTCGCAAATTGATTGAGCGACTCATCAACAATCGGCTCACACATTATTTAGAATATGTCCAACCGTATTTTCACCCAGCCCAAACAGGCTTCCGGCCCAATGTTGGCACGCATGATAGCCTCTGGCTTCTGCGCATGGTAATTAACCATCCCCACTACCGTCGCGGCACTGCTGACCTCATCATGGCGGTTAATCTGCGAAAGGCGTTTTACAACGTTAGCCACCCGGTCATTCTAGAGGAACTGGCTCGTACCTACCCTAGTGCCCGCACGCAAAATTGGATTAGAGCATTTCTACAAAGCCGGTCTGTACGCCTTCACGGTTCGCACCCTGACTGGGAACCCACGACTTACTATCTCGACCGCGGTGTTCCCCAAGGGTCGATTTTAGGCCCTCTACTTTTCAACATGGCCATGACCAGAGTAGCTCGACAACTTGAAAAGTGACTTAGGCACCCACTTCACCATATACACCGATGATATCACGGTCTGGACGGAAGCGGCCGACTTTGATTCTTTGCGGCTAATAGCTTGAGCTCACTCTGGCCAGCTGGGTCTACAACTCGCTCCTGAAAAAACAAAATTTCTGGCAGTATACGGTTGTAAGCCACCTGACCCACCCCAAGAAATTGCAGTCAACATAGTCAACTGCGATGTATCTGCTTCAACTGAGCCCATTACACTCCTAGGCCTTCAATTGGAACAAAAAACAGTCCTGGCATTTGGCTCAAAAGATTAAAACAGAAATGGAATGCCATACTGCACTCTATCCGTCGATTGTCTAATAAATATGGTGGAGCATCGCAGAAAGTCATCTTGAATATGGCCAGGGCTGTCACTGTGAGCACCCTCACGTACGGTGCAACGGCTTACGACCTCAACAAGACCCACATGAAAACCATTCAGGTTCTACATCAGGCGACCCTCAGGACAGTCACTGACTTACCAATGCATACACCTATTGGTAAACTGGAGCAAGCTGTACCTCTTCCTCCTATTGAAGACATCATTCAGGAGGCCAAAGCACAGGCCGACTTCAAAAGACCCCTCACACACCAGGAACACGCCTTAGACGCCAGACCACCACCAGCACTTCCCGATTACCCAGTCCCCATAGCACCCTGGCGGCGACTAGCACTTGATACTTCTACGCACAGCAAACCTATAGAGCGTAGTAATACGCTATTGCGATAGCGGCGAATCCGACACCTCCAAAGGGATCACCTTCAGAACGAACTGGACATTTTCACGGACGCAAGCGTAAACCATCACGGCGCGGGCCTTGCTTGGACGTGCCCTGAGGCCCCGGTTCTCTCAGGGTACACCACCATACTTGGCAGAGAACTTTCCAGCTTCGATGCGGAGCTGCACGCTATTAACCACGCACTGTCAGCTATCGCCTTTGATTGTGACCCACCTCTACCGCCCTCCATATGCATACTCACAGATTCTTACGAGGCCCTTGCAGCTTTGCGATCATATAATTCCACCCACCCTGTCGTCCAAGAAATTCTGTTCCAAATTCAACTCCTCCTACGGAACAACACCAACATCCCCGTCGACTGGGTACCGGCACGAACCATTTTCTTCAGGCAACCAGGCGGCCCATGTGGCCGCTCAGGAGTGTTCCCCCACTTATCCTCCACTGGTGCCTGGAGTAAGGCCGTCGCGGTCCACCTCGCCCTCCTCAGCGATGCGCATTCACCAGCACATGAAGGACCTACGCACCCGTCTAAAAGCCCTAACTCCAGCTGGCTATGTCAGCCACCCACCTCTTATTCCCCGCTCAGGCGACATTTTTATTAACAAATATATTCCAAATTCAGCCTACACACCCGACACACTTCGCAAGTGGTATACCCCTCATCTGCCCCCTCGATGTCCTTACTGCCGTACCACCACTCCATCAGACCTCAAACACCTAGTTTAGTGGTACCCAGTTTTCGCCACGCACCGTACATTCAAATCGCCCCAACCCCATCCCGATCCACAACAAACTGATGCACAACTATTATATGAAATAGCAGTTTATTCAATTAAAAGCGGTCTGGCACGGGTTGTTTGAGCGGGTCCTCCAACGAACTGGCGAACCTGCACAAACCCTATTGCGATCACCACGAACTGGCCCATGAATTGCAGGTTCCAAGAACTGGCCCAGTTATTGAGTGTACTGAGAACGACTAGCATTTGTTTATTTTCTCTTACTTTCCCTCCCCCTTCCATTCGCCCATCGTGACCAGTGGTCATCCTTTTCTAATAAAGGTTCTCTCTCTCTCTCTCTCTCTCTCTCTCTCTCTCTCTCTCTCTCTCTCTCTCTCTCTCTCTCTCTCTCTCTCTCTCTCTCTCTCTCTCTCTCTATTTGCTTTAGTTTCTTCGTCTTACCACACGAATTACATCAGTAAGCACACTGGCACATGCCACGGCTAGTGTGACTAGATATGGTTACAGAGTATCAGCACTCTTTCCTCCTATTGCTCCGTGCCACCGCCACGATCATTGGTCAGTTCGCATCACGTGACCTTTGTTTACACTGCGGCGCTTCGTGGGCGCCGCCATTTTCTTGCTTCTGCGTTTTCAGTCGGGCAACTGTGGTACTCTCAGTTGGTCCTCCCCACGGAGTGGTCCTCCCAGCTCTGCGGCTTCTGGCGAATGGCGTCGCTCCGAACGCGAATCAAAGATAACGCGCTTCGCAGCATTTCAGCTGCAGAGGTGTGTCCGAAGATGCCGTGTTGCTGCGTCTTCGGCAGCGCTGTTTACAAATGACCTCGTTAAAGTTAGTGGTGAGGCAGCGGAAGCAGCAATCTGGCAACACTGATAAACACCAAAATGGCCGCCGTTGCTCACTTGCGTGCTTCAGTGACAGTACTCTGCATCTTATCTAGTGGCACTAGCCACGGCCTCCCTGGAATCAAGGGTTCTGTGCACCTACTATGCACCTCTTCCACTTACGGCATGCACTATTCTACAACTTTTACGTTTCCTATTCATAGTTCTGTGAATTTCGTGGTGGGCACATATTATCCCGTCAAAGCTAGCAATTACTGGCCAACCCCCGAGTTGGTATGTTTAACGAAGAAAGGAACAACCAATCCGACGAACATTTCTTTCTGTTTTGCCGCCGATTTCCTCCTCACGCACATTATGTGGAAATGCCAAAGAAAACCACGGAGCAAGACTCCTCTACCCCGCATAGATATCAACCACCTAGAGCACTGGGAAACCCTGCTGCGCAGCTCTGATCCTCTAACGCAGCTACGCCTTGTCCAGATGGACGAAGAAGCCGCCAGGGACCAAGATCTTCAGTTTGACTAACGCGGCAAAGAGAGTCCAAGCTCTCTACTTCTGGGCAAATAAAGTTCTCTCTCTCTCTCTCTCTCTCTCTCTCTCTCTCTCTCTCTCTCTCTCTCTCTCTCTCTCTCTCTCTCTCTCTCTCTCTCTCTCTCTCTCTCTCTCTCTCTCTCTCTCTCTCTCTCTCTCTCTCTCTCTCTCCTAATCATCGGAGAAGGCTGCTGGAGACTCCCCTGCTACGTCTTGGACTGCCTTTTACTGTACCTGTGCTTTTGTCGTTTGGGAGGTCTAGGCAGGGCCGGTGCCATAGGGATGTGTGCAACGCCAACCACACCTTCATTTCGGAGACAGCTCGTCTGCAGTGTTAAAAACATTCCGATTAGGCTGACTTTTACCTAGTTTTCCTACTCTTTTCTCTGTTGTTTTTTCGTGTTTCGCTCTCTCTCTCTCTCTTGAACTTAGACCAAATTCTTCCTTCTGCTCCATTATTTTGCATAGCATGATTGATTGCAATGGAAACACAACTCTTCTTGGCAATCCCCCTAAGTGGGTATGCGTCATTTTTCGGGCCTCCACCACCACCACCACCTTACAACTTTCGTTAGAACACTTGCAACGTGAGGCAATAGCGCAGTTGGTAGCACATTGGGCTCGCTACTGTGGAAGCCTGGATTCAAATCCTGTCAGATAACACGTGTTTCTTATTTCCTCTTTATTGCGGCAGCCATTTTCTTGACCGGACAACAACGACGATTTTTCGCAGAATGGAGGACTCGCGGTTTTCGCCTTCAATAGAAAAAAAAAAAACATTCGGCGAAGCTTGCGCTAGGGGTACAAGGCTAGAGAAACAGCAGAGCCCAACCGAACATAAAAGTCATGGGGGCAAAACAACGGCCTCCGGCTCTACAGAAGGGGGTCGGGAGGGCAGACAGACAGACATGGCGACCAAAATTTCTCCATCCGAGTAGCCCATAAAAAACTACCGCCTTCAAAAACCTAATTTTATTCGGCCATGTTAGCGTCAGATTTCCTCCCGGCGATTTTGTGCTCTAAAACGCGAAGCACCAACAGTGGAATCTCGTACGAAATCGGACTGCACACGTCCACACATTCCCCGTTTTGCTGGTCGCCTTAGTTAGAAACTACTTGAAATGTATATAACTCGATCCTGCTATCCCTTCGACCAGCAGTAGCGAGGAAAAAGGTTGTGTCAATGACGGCGTTACAGCGTCTAAATCTATTACGTTATGTCACCTCTCGGAGCTCCCGCCCAAACAGCCACTGGGAGTACATGAAAAAGAAGCAGCACACGGCAGGCACGCGACAACGGTGCAAGGACTCAATTTCGGTAAGTTTTCACTGGCTTGTCTTCATGGGAAGGCGACGACGAGAAGGCCGGGGAGAGGCAGTGCTTCAATACATCATAGAGCCCGCGGGAGGACGACCACAGGTTGGGCAGCAGGCGCCTGGGGCCCGGCCGGCTGGCCCGGAGAAGTCGGCCGCGAGGCTGGCCACGAGCCTCTTCGACTTCCTCGCGCCCTGGTTGAGCATGCGGTCGGTGCGCCTCCGCTGCACCAGCTCGGCCAGGCACTCGATGCAGTGCTCGGCAGGCCCCGGCTCGCGGCGGCGCGGCACAGCGTAGCCGGCGCCGCCGCCGAAGCGAGACGTGGAGCGGCCGGACGGCGACTTGTCGGCGGCGGGCTTGACTTCCTCCAACAGGATGGTGGTGCCCCGCGGAACGACGCGCACGATCTTGGGATCGGAGGAGGAGGCCGCGTACCCCTGGGGGGCCGCGTACCCCTGGGGCACGCGGTACACGCTGCCCCGGGACGTGCACTGGCCGCCGTACGAGACGGCCGAACCCGAGACGGCCCGGGGCTGGCCGTCCATGTACACGACGGTCTTCGGGCCCTTGCGCTGCACTCGTGTGTTGCTCATGGTGGCGGCAGCTCAGTCCGGCTGCATGCCGGGGTGCCGCGCTGCTAGCCACAATCCACAAGCACGAGCTCCTGCACTCGGCAGGCTGATGAAGACGAAGACGGCGGGGTTTCAAGCATCAGACGTCAACTCCTTGAGGTGCCGCTTCATAGCGTTGGATTAGCATTATCAGTGCCGGCTATATTATCATTTGGGGCTTCAGAAACGGGGTATTGCCGTCGGGATGTTTGCTCTGCTCTTGTGCGCTTCATAGAAGATTCCAAAAGATTCACAACGAAATTCGATTCTTATTCTGGCACCTCACCAAAGTCCTCCAAAAGCCTCCATTTCTGTATATTTTTCTAATAATCTTCTCCTCCTCCCCTTTTCCTTCTCCTTCTCTTCCTCCTTTTTATTCTTCTTCTTCTTCATCTTCTTCTTCTTCTTTATTTATTTATTTATTTATTTATTTATTTATTTATTTATTTATTTCTATCCCTTTTTTGTTTTATTTTAATATTGACGAACTTCCAAACTCGATTTCTCAAACACAAGAAGAAAAAAGCTTCCTAATTTTTCTAATTTTCCTCGAGTAATCTAACTAGGCAGTTATCTCTTTCGGTTAACGACTGATGTTTGGCCGACCCCCTGATTTGGTATGCGCCAATAATTTTAAGGAACAGCAACAACAACAACAACAGCTATAACTGTGGCACGTCTTCGTAGATATTTCTCACTCAGGGGGCGGTCCAACGGTATCCTGGATAGACCAGAGTATGCTCACCGAGAATTCAAATGGAGTTCATCGTTTTGTACTTCCCGCCAGTGTGAAGTGGGCCTCACTTCTATGAGGTGCCGTCTTCCAAAATTAAACCTATAATTGAGCAGGTCAGGATTGGCATTAACGGACGCATGCCTATTTTGTAATCAACCCGAATAATTAGTACACTATTCGTTTGAATGTCGCCGTTTCACAGAGCAAAGAAAGCTTTACCTTACTGTCCCATTCGAACGCCTTAGACTTGAACTAAAATCTTCAGTTCTTCTTTCATTCGGTGCTAGCTGCCTTGGCAAAGCAAGCAAAGAAATCTACTTCCTCCTTCACGAATT
Organism: Haemaphysalis longicornis; assembly: GCF_048455015.1. Taxonomy (NCBI): domain Eukaryota; kingdom Metazoa; phylum Arthropoda; class Arachnida; order Ixodida; family Ixodidae; genus Haemaphysalis; species Haemaphysalis longicornis. The sequence goes on along the minus strand of NW_027526225.1, from coordinate 83,969,472 downwards.
CATCATGGCTACCGGAAGGCTTATATGCTAGCTGATTCGTACGATCATTTATCTGGCCCCGCCGCTGAGGAGTTTAGTTTTTTAGAATTAATTTCACATTCTGAAAAACACTTTCTGAATTATTAGACAAACATCAATCCTTGAGCAATCTCTCTCAGTTGGTACGTGCCATTACCAAATGAAGAAGAAGAAGAAGAAGAAGAAGAAGAAGAAGAAGAAGAAGAAGAAGAAGAAGAAGAAGAAGAAGATGGTGATTATGATTATGATGATGATGATGGATGCTGTTGGCGCTGAAGCTCCCGGACAGCTAACATTATGGTCTTATTGGCGAAAATTTCAAGTCGTCCACAAGCGATGAAAAGACGAATGCCAGCATTTTCATCGCAAGGCCGATGATGCTAGACATTGGCAGAGGAACCAAGTGCGCTCATCAGACTGCCATGCATATTCCTATTGTCTAGTGTTGGCCATACGCACCTAAATAAGCCAATGCAGTGTGGGACACTCTCCTGCATTTCATATCGCAACCCACTGTTTTTCCCGCTATTTCCCACCCGCACCCACCGTTCACCATAGCGTCTTGTTACCCCTAAAGGTACGTGATGAAATAGCAAAAGACCATCTGTTTTTTTTTTGTTTTTCATTTTAATAAACCTTACCCAACAGGCTAAACGCGAGAAAGGTTCTTAGGCCCACAAACAGCGCTTCCTCATCAGAGAAGGATCTGGCCACCCTGGTGTAGTAGTTGGCCGCCACCTCCCATGACTGACCAACTCCACTCTCGGCCCTCAGTCCCCAGCAGCTGCAGAGCACCTGTCCACGGCAGCGGTCAGGCCAGCGATAAAGCAGAGGGTGCGAGGAATCTACGGGTCCGGAGAGGCGGCCTTTCGAACTTCAGCCTGGCAACGTTCAACGCGTGAATGGGGAAGCCTAGGTGTTCTATTAGAGGAGCTCTCGGACATTAGGTGGGATATTATAGGGCTAAGCGAAGTTAGAAGAACCGGAAAAGGAGTCATGGAACTGACTAGCGGACACATTCTGTGCTACCGAGGACATCAAGAAGATAGGGAGCACGGGGTGGGATTCTTAATCCACAGATAAATATCATTGCAGAAGAAGAAATGGGTGTGGGCAGGGCATGTAGTGCGAAGGCAAGATAACCGTTGGTCATTGAGGGCAACAGAGTGTAAACCTAGAGAAGGCAAGCGTGGCAGGGGGCGGCAGTAAGTTAGGTGGGCATAGGAAATCAAGAAGTTTGCGGGTGTAAATCGGTCGCAGTTAGCACAGTGCCGGGATAATTGGAGATCTATGAGGAGGCCTTTGCCCTGCAGCGTGCGTAGACAGGCTGATGATAATGATGATGAAATATCAGGAAAAGTTCAGAAATTCTTTAGCATTAACGAAAGAGTCGCAGTAGTGGTGATCACGCTAAACAAGCGATACAGGCTCAAGATAGTACAAGCCTATGCACCGACAGACGACGATGAGGCCGTACACAGCCTCTACGAGGATGTTGAATCAGCAATGAAGAAGGGAACACAGTTCACGGTTGTGACGGGAGACGACTTTTACGCAAAAGTTGGTGAGGTGCAAATGGGAGAGAGAGGTCAGTGCGAAGCTTTGAAACAGGCAGGCGCAACAGTCGATTTGAGGAGAGAAATGACCTGAGGTTAATTAACACATTCTTCTGAAACAAAAGGATAGAAAATGTACATGGGACAGTCTCAACAGTAAAACATAAATACTAAATTGACTTCATTCTAGATGACAACCAAGGTATCGTGCAGGACGCGGGGGTACTAAGCAACATTCGGAGCAGCGACCATAGGATGATTAGGCGCAAACTTTCGGCCGTGGTGGCGTCAATGGACGCCATCACCTAAATGTTCCTCTGGCGTATAGAGAACAAAACGAAAGCCTTGAAACAGGTCCGATGCCCTTGGGCAGTAAAGGCACACCTCAGGGGTCAGTCATTTCCCCTTTTCTATTCAATGTGCCTCTTTCTTAACAGCTTTGGATGAATGAAGTTATTACCACCACCACCACTGCTAGTTTTCTGGCGAATTGTTCTTAAGTGGTGCCTGTTGCAATAGATATCACTGTTGTTTCATTTTAGCGGAGCTGGACGCTACAAAGAAGAAGCGGATCCGGCGAAGACGAAATTACGACATTCAGTCGGAAAAAAATGGCGGTCTGAGTTTTCTTCCCAAGCTTGTAAATCTCTAAATACGTGCACTACAAAGCTAATTTTCTGTTTGTTGGTTCATGTAGTCTTAAGGTTTAGGAAAGTATGCAAGATCACGTCTCTGCTCAACATAAAATTTTTAATTGCCAGATGTCCTAATTAATTGCCTTATTAACAAATATGTTAATATTTGCATTTCCAGCTCTATTTCTTGTTTGTGGGCTTATGGGGCCCCAAAATTTAGGGAAACACACAGGTAACTTTGTTTTGCTTGAAATAAAAAATCGGGGCTGAAAGGGGTAATTTCAAACAAGAAAGAAGAGAACTTGCGAAAAGTAAGAAACCCAACATGGAGTCAGTTACAGCCAGGGCGCAGGACCTTAAAATAACCCTACGAAAACAAATTCGCGCTTTTAAACGGGGAGAACGAGGATATATAGTGTAAACATGCTGAACGACAACTTAACAACGCCAATCACAGAATAAGCAGCAGCTAGGGAACCTGTGAGAAACAGGCTGGAAAACTAGCTCCGAAAACGAAGGAACTAATTGCGAAACGTAAGAACATGACAGTGTCGGGAACGGCGGGACAAATTTAATTAACCGAGCTGTCCAAATTAATTAGCACAAGTAAAACGAACGACATTCGTGCGTGCAGCATGGAAGTGGTGGAGGAAATGCTGTAAATAGGAGAAGGTTAAGAGCAACTAAAGAGAACCTAGCTATTGGCAAAGACAATGTACGCACCCAGAGACAGAGTAACATCACACAACACGAACGTGAGGTTAACAGTAACAGAACGATTTTACACCAGGCTATGCGCCAGCGACGTTAGATCATGGGAAACTACTAAGCGTATCAGCATAGCTTGCGATGCCCCACTAGTAACAAAGGACTAAATAGAAAAGGCTCTTAAGGGCATCAAAAGAGGGAAAGCAGGTGACGATGTCCCAAACGTAGATATTTTAAAAGAGGGAGGGGATGTTGTACTGGAAAACCTTGCTTCACTATTTTAAGTGCGAATGCACTTTATAAGCGACCCCAAACCATCCACCGCCAGCGTCGGCGTCGGCGGCGGCGTCCGCAGTGCTCCTCTATATTTAGAGGAGAAACAGCATCCGGCGCCAGGTTTCGATCCGAGGACTTTGCGGCCGCAGCGCGACGCTCTACCGACCAAGCCACGGACGCGACGGTGATATCAGTGTTAGTGACGCGTCTTATATCTTTAACGCATTCAAACTACGTCGTCAGCGGCGTGCGTTGGCGACTCAGCGGCGTTATAGCGGCTTGATAACTGCGTGGTGTACACGTGATACTACAAACCCGATGGAAGAGATGGAAGAGAAGGCGGCGAGGCGGTGGGCTGCGGGGGCCGAGCGCAAGCGCCGCAAGCGGGCCGACAACCGTGCATTCGCACTTTCACATTCTCCCCCTCGGGGAAATGCGGGGGAATTTTTTTTTTAGAATGCTTAAGGAATCTAAAACTGCCCATAGACTGGAAAAATGTCAACATAATTCGGATTCACAAGAAGAGGGACACACCCATTAGCCTACTCTCAGTTCTATACAAGCTTTTTGCCAAAGTAATAGCTGACCGAATACGTGACAGCCTGGATTCCCAACAACCCAGAGGGCAGGCTGGGTTTAGGAAAGGATATTCTATGATAAATCACATCAGTGTTGTCAGAGTGATAGCAAAATCCGCAGAGTATAATAAACCCCTTTACATGGCATTTATAGACCGCGGAAAAGAGCTTGATTCAGTAAACACCGCAGCAGTGCTGGAAGTATTGAAAGACCAGGGAGTTGAGGAGACCTACATAAGGCTCCCAGACAACATATATAAGGGACGTACAGCAAGGATAATCCTTCTCAAGCAAAGCGACTAATTCCCGACCGGAAAGGGCTACGACATGGTGATACCATCTCGCCAAAACTGTCCACAGCTTGTCTGGAGGAGGTATTTGGGAAGCTTGACTGGAAAAACGCAGGATTAAGGATGAACGAAGAATACTTGAGCTATTTATTTTATTTATTTATTTATTTACTTATTCATTTATTTATTTTTGTTTATCTATCTATCTATCTATCTATCTATCTATCTATCTATCTATCTATCTATCTATCTATCTATCTATCTATCTATCTATCTATCTATCTATCTATCTATCTATCTATCTATCTATCTATCTATCTAATCTATCTATGTAATCTATCTATCTATCTATCTATCTATCTATCTATCTATCTATCTATCTATCTATCTATCTATCTATCTATCTATCTATCTATCTATCTATCTATCTATCTATCTATCTATCTATCTATTGTTTCATTTATTTATTTATTGAAAATATTTTCAAGGTCGATAGGGCGTAACAGAACGGAGTCGTGGTGGCAAAAAAGATCTTCATTGAGCAATGAATAGAAGGGGAAAGGGATGTGGTCAGCCTCCTGCGTCCAGGAGGCCGCGGGCCGGAGCCGAATACGGGGATCGTTGCACCAGGGCGAGTTGATTCTCAGGCCCCGAGCTGGTACACGCAGACTCTTATTGCTCAAGGGAAGGGGAGAGGAAGGGGTGGGGGTGCTGGGGACACGAATACACAAGGTGGCAAGTTGTGAAAGAGGTGTCACATTGCCGGCAGTTGTGTGGGAAAAGGGATGGAGATTTGTGGAAGGTGATAGTATGGTTGTAGACGGTTTCTGTTTGCCTGTAGACACCGATATATGCGAGCTTGGTGGTTGGAGAGACTGTGGTGTGGGGCAGGGTATGTCCTTCTGGTGTGCGTCTAGCGCGCGAGGAGGGAGGTACAATCTAGCGGAGTTAGGACTTGATGGTCTGAGATTAGACGCCGGGCGGTGTCGGTCCTTGCGAATGGGAGTGCCCGGGTGAGGAGATAGCGGGCTGCGGCATGAGCCGCCTCATTCTCTGCTAGGCCAGCATGACGTGGGGTCCAGATGATCGAAACTTCAATGCCCCTGGGGAGGTGTTGCAGCAGGGGGGCGGAGGGAGGGGGAGGGAGCTGGGGTGGTGCAAGGCCAGCTTGATAGAGACGGCAGGTTTGCTGGAAGTCTGTAATGATCGTCAAGTATGGTTGATGCTGGTGTGTGATAGTGGCATGGGCGATGACAAACGCTTCGGCTGAGGTGACGGGCAGATTTCAATAGATGACGGCTGTGGAGAGATGTCCGTTCTTGCACACGGTAACTAGGGTGGTGCAGGGACGGTCTGGAGTTAGAGCAATGTCCGTATATAGCGTTTGGGAGTTGGCGCCATAGCGTTTGTCGAGCATCTTCACACGCGCTTTGCGACGTCCCCGATTGAAGGGAGGGTGCATGTGCCTAGGTACTGGGCTAATCTTCGAGCGTTGACGAATGGACAGGAAGATGTGTTGGAATTCGTGTTTACGGAAGGGGGTGCGCCGGCCAATGTTTTGGAGAACACGTTTACCTGAGGGAGTGAGGGCTAGGAGATGACAGGCTAGGTACAGGCTAGACACAGGCTAGGGCTAGACCACACACACACACACATACACACACACGCGCACGCACACACACTCGCGCACAGACGCACGCACTCACGCGCGCACGCACGCACACACGCGCACACGCATGCACGCACGCACACGCACACGCACACGCATGCACGCACGCACGCACACACGCGCGCACCCACACGCACGCACACGCGCACACGCATGCACGCGCACACGCCCACACGCGCGCACACACACGCACGCGCACACACACGCACACGCACATACATAAACACACAAACACACAAATAACGCTAGTAAGACATGAACATTGCAGTCTGGTACATTAGCAAGCACGGTGAGAGGCATTAAAAAGTACAGGCCTCAACAAGCACTCATGTCCTAACATTCGAATGGACGTATCATATTAGAGAAAACAAATATCACTAAATACATGTCAAGTACATTGAAATGTACGGACAAAACATGCGCGCATGAACACACGCACACACATGTAAACAAAAACGGGAACTCGGAATCCCTCGCATACCATATCTGAGGGAGCACGAAGAGCTTCAGATATTTACGTCTTAAGAGCGCGTCTGAAAGACCTAGTATTGCCTGAAAAGGCGTCCAAGAATACATTAAAATCATGATTATACCCGCGTTGCACTCGGCATACAGGAGAAAGCATATGTGTGGTCGTTACATCAAAGCACATGCGGGTACGGAGTGCTCGCATCGGCACCCTTATCCGGACAGAGCTCACTAGTTTCGGGCTGTCAAATTTATAGTGGGCACACACGTGAACAGAAAAAATAAATCGCGGTTCATACGTCTACATTGTAATTCTTCCAGGTTAAGCTGCTCGAGGACGCCGTTGTAAGCGTATTTTATATTCAGGGTATAGCGGCGAAAGAAGATGCGAGCGAACCTCTTTTGCACCCTCTCTAAGCGCAAAGATGACGACGCACTCATACAGTTCCATACTGCCGACGCAAACTCCACCTTTGGGATAACAAGGGCTTTATACGGGGCTAGAAAACACGATCCACTTGAGAAGTCTTTTGTTGCACGAGAGGTCGCACCCAGAGTTCGAAGACATGTGCGGGCTAGGTGGTTAACATGAGGGGTGAACAGAAGTTTAGAATCCATCAAAACACCCAAATCGTGTGTTACGCTTGCTCTTTTCATCCACGGGCAATTGAAAGAAGAATGGAAGGAGTAACGTTAAGGGAGAAGAAACGGGGTTCCTGGGTCAGAGAACAAACTCGAGTGGAGGATGTCAGAGTAAATATAGAGAAAAGGAAACGTACTTGGGCTGGCCACGTAGTTAGGCGAAATGACAACCGCGGGGGTCCACCTGGGTATCAGATTGAATAACGAGAGACCGGTGGTTTGATGGTGGTTTGAAATAAAATAAGGAAATTCAGAGGCAAAGAATAGACTCGATCGGCACTGGACAAGAGCGGTTGGAGGTCAATATATGGGAGAGGCCGTCGTCCTGCAGTGGACCTGAGTAGGCCGATGGAGAAGAATAAGAAGAAGAAGATTGTGATGATGACGATGATGATTACGACGACTATGATGATGATGATGATGAAGATGAAGAAGAAGAAAGTGACGATGATGCGATGATGTGGTGGTGATGATGATGATGATGGTGGTGGTGGTGGTGATGATGATGCTACTGCTGATGATGATGGTTATGATGATGGTGGTGGTGGTGGTAGTGGTGGGGTTGGTGATTAATATGATGGTGGTGGAGATGATTATTATTTTTTTTAACGTAACTGCCAGACTTGCGTGTCCCAACTCGTGCTTGGGAGTGCGACAATTTGAGTGAGCCGGTGCGCATTCATTATTAACGCAGAGCGAAACACGAGAAAACGAAGCTAAGAAATACACAGGTGGAGCGCCAGTGCTCAACCGAAGGTATTTTTCTGACGACATATATGAAACCTAAAGTGATGATTTGGCACGCGACGAAGCAAAAGAGCAGGGGCAATATAAACAGAAATGTTGACATTTTCCTTCGGAAGACGTCGAGTGCGCAAAACGCAAGAATCAACCGTGGGACGGAGCGGGCCAGCAAGTGCGGATGCCGTCATCCCCGACCATCGCTCTCACGCGACGACGGTAGCTTTGTTTTGTTCTTCGAATGAGCAGCATTCTAGAGCGGCTCCTTTCCCTCTTCCCCTCCACTCCATTTCTCTCCGACGTCATGACCTTCGCTCCTCCTTTACCAATAGGAAGCTCTACCACTACTACCATCTGGCTTCTGATTACAGAAATCGGCGGACTCACCCCTATAGTCCACTCACTCAGACTCATTTGGACTGAAGCTTACGGGTGAGTTTGAGTTTGAGTGAGCGCGAGGCTATTGTGGCATGGTGAGTTTGAGAGAGAGAGATCAAACTTTATTTAAAGCGGCCCATGTCCGGGCTGCCGAAAATGTGGTTCTGGTGGGCCTGGAAGACGTTCAGGTGGGAATTCCGCAGGTGTCAGGGCCCCGCACGTGAGTTTGAGCTTGACTGAGTTTGAGCCGAGTGAGTCCGAGTGAGTTTGAGCCCGACTGAGTTTGAGTACACATGAGCCCGAGTGAGTTCTAAGTCCATTCTGAGTTCTCAGTTCATTCTGAGCTGTGAGTCCATATTTTGAGTCCTGAGTACATAGTGAGTTATGAGTCCATTTGAGTTCTGAGTTCATTTTGAGTTTGAGTCCATTTGCGTTTTGAGTTTATTTTTAGTTTTGAGCCCATTTTGAGTTATGAGTACATAGGGAGTTACGAGCTTATTTGAGTTCTGAGTTCCTTTTGAGTTCTGAGCGCGAGTGAGTTCTGGGTTTTGCGTTCGCTGTGAGTTTGAGTTTGAGTGAGCGCAGACGTGTTTCTCAGCAATGAGTCTGAGTTTGAGTGAGCTGGGCCAACTTTGCCGAGGTATGTCTCATTATGCTCTGTACTAACCAGACCAACATTCTGCCTTTAACGTAAGAAGTGCCACACATACACACGCACACTCACAGACAGACAGAAATCGAAATGAAACTTTTGGAAGCTATGGAGAAGCATCCTAGCCAACCCCTTTCTCGCATAATACAACAACCGTACTTCGAGAGACGCGACGCTCAAAGAACCTTTCCAACAAATCTGTAACCTGCCCAGGTTTCGCGACGCTTCACTGGGCTGTGGTGGAGAATCCAGGCAGTCTTCAACTTACGAGGTCTCCCCCGAGCCTATCGCTCTTCTGATGGCTGTAGACGTATACGAACGGACGTATGAACTGAGGAATGCACGCACGGACAAGATTTTGCTTACAGGCCACGCGCCGCATCCCATGACAAACGTAGTGCTTCGAGGGCTCTGTGCTCTTCGCTGCACAGAAACCAGTACTACCAGCGGTAAGGGACGGCCGGCGTCAGCGAGGAGTGCTCATGGTACGCCATTGTGCGGCAAAGAATAGCGGCGGCGTCCGTTACTCGAGCGGCGCGAGCACGCGTGCCCCTCGGGCCGCAAACAAAATATGCGCACTCGTCGTGGCGGCACGCAATTCATATTCGTTGCGCCCCAGCCGAAGCAGCAACAGCGCCGTGTTTACAGCACAAGAGCGGCACAAAGGCCGTCTCCTCCCGGCGCGCACGCAGAAAGGGCAAGAGGCGCGCCCTCCTCCTCCTCCCTCGAGCAGGCGACCACTCGAGAAGATTTGCGTCGTCTGCGGCGCTCGCCGTTCAAAATCAAGGACAACTTCCTGCCTGGCATCGTTGCACCGCGTGGAAAAACTCGAGCTCCGAACAAAGTACGACAAGAAAGCTCGCAGCGACGCCATTTATTCGCCAGAATGGTCGCCTTTAACGACGCTCCGGCGACGACGCCTCGTAGCAGCCGCCTGGTCGGAGATAAGAGCACTTTCGGCCGCCTGTTTTCTTTTTTCCTCCTCTCAGGCCATTGGCGCGATCATTCGTTTTCAGCGAAGGCCTGAAGAAATAGATAAACTAAAACAACGCTGCGCCAAACAGTAAAACGTGATAACTTAAACACGCAAGAAGATCATAATTAACAAGTGGAGTCGCCATCCCAGCCCTGCGATAGTGGATGTCCAGCGAAGCTGTGGAGAATAGCTAGTATAACTGGTGAGGGGAGTACGCAGTGCTTTTGCGTTAGAGTAATGGTTTTGGGCCTAGCGACAACCGCGTTGTCGTTGCTGTTTCTCCTGCGACTTCGGCGACATCGCTGCCAGAGCCCCATCCGAATACAATTCATATCGCGTGGTTGGTTGATTTAGGGCGTTGTTGCAGCAGGCGAGCTCAAAGACTTCCCTAGGGCCGAGAGCCCTTCCTGCTTGTGAAGCATATAGATTCATACATATTGTTGCATGAAACTCTATGTTGTCGAGTTCTGCAGTCAACATTAGGCCTGCACAACACTTGGGAGGAATCGTCTGAAGCGCACAAAACTATCCAATTGGAACGCCTAAAACTCGCCAAGATGGGAAGACACAATCCCCCGAAAACTTGGTTACGAAGTCCCGAAAGACAGCGCTAAACAACGCATCCCTCTACATGTTAGAGAGCACATCACTGTCGCCCCGGTACCAAGAAATATGCATCCGATCCACAACAGAGCCCGACGCCGACGATGAACTCTGGTGCGTCATATTCCTGTGTGGCCGGTGCAAAGTGGTTTTGCGTGAACGTGTGTTTTTTCGAAGTGATGTGTTGGTTGCACTGCGTGAGTTCTGGGCCCACACGACTCTAAAGATCCGGGGTAAGGGTTGGCCATTATACCTTTGAGGGCGTAGGGGGCATGGCCTCTGTTAGTCGTATCAGCCCCCACGCCCCAGCGGATATGGGCTGCTCCGTGGGTGTATGTAACGCACGGCGAGTTTCTGCACTCGTACGGACGCCACGAAAAAACGCGACCAACTGAAGGTCCACAGCTTTGCTGTATAGCGCTGCAGGGTACTTCGAGAATAGGACAACGGGTGACGAGATAACCCCGCGCCAAGATCCGGGTGTGGGCGTCAAGTCGCTCAGTGCAACCGCAGCCGCTGTTGTTATCTTCGGGCGGTTTCCAGGCGAAAACGCCGAGTCGTCACGTCGAATGGCTGAAAAAAATATCTCAGGCAATCTCCACTAATGTGCAACCAGGGGAGGGGCGAAGCATGCACTGTACAAGCGTATTCTTGGAGCCTTGGAATTTTTCTCAAACGGAGATGAAACCGTCGGGGGGGGGGGGGGGGGGTAAAGGAGCTTTGCTGTAAAAGTCTCGTGTCTTAAGCACGGAGCTTATAGCGCGAGCGCGAGGCAGTAAACGAGTGTCCCGGTGTTTTCTTAGTACGCGTTACGAAAGGTTCCAGCTCGAGGCGTAAATGAGTGTCCCGGTGTTTTTAGTACGCGTACAAAGTGTTCTAGCGCAAGGGGTAAACGAGTGTCCCAGTGTTTTTTAGTACGTGTTACGTTCTAGCGTAAACAAGTGTCCCGGTGTTTTAGTACCGTGACTACATGAGATGATGGTTACGACGACGAAATTAGACGCCAACAGCCCGAGCCCCTAAGGGGCTTCCGCTGTTAAACCACGTCCTGCACACCGTCATCTGACTAAAAGAATTACGCAAGAACTCCTCTGGGAGGTGTCTGAAAGATTCGCAAGCATTTGCTGGTGTTGTCAGACGCGCAGCGCCGACGCGAAGTGACCACGTTGTTTGCGTGCACTAGAAGGCTCCCTATTCCGCTCACGGCTCCCACCTCTCCGGCGCGAATCGGTAGCTTACTGGACACGCGGGAGATTCTGGGAGGATGAATGAGGCGCGCGCGTGTGAATTTGCGATGCTCTGTAAATTCGGTGTTTACTCTGTCTGACGAGCACGATCGATACGCGGTGTGTTGATGTCCGCAAGAGCTGATTTGTGCAGAAGGATAGCACCGACAACTTTCCAGCTGCCCAGTAATTCGAAAACCGTATTGCTAGAAAATTCTTTTGGCAACTGCTCCCATTTGAAGCGGGAAAAATGCATTTGTAGTTTTCAATTGGTATGGAGATAACGCAGCGGGATGGTTCTCTCTGTACAGTCAAACACCGTTATAATGAACACTGATAAGCGGATCATCGGATATAGCGAACTCAATACGAAGTTTCTTTGCTCCCGCTTCATTTCAATGACACCTATTCTTTTTTATAGCGATACCGAAACCTCGAGAGCCGCGCGATATCGGCCATAACGAAGAAGAAATATTATGTTCCCGCAAGGCCCAAAACCCGACAGCTAGCATAATAAAAGCAAAGTTTAAATAACTGAGAAAAAACTACCATTTTTAGTAGCTTGAAAAACTGCACAAGTAGAAAAGACCCTTTATTGCGGGGACACTGTGAAAAACTTCATCCCGCTCAGACTGTGAAAAGTCACCCCACGAAGGCCACATCCTCCTCCAAGTAAATAAAAACGCAGGCCTGTTTTTCCCAACGAACTTTGTTCCTGTTGTAGTTTCACGTTCTCACGTTCCGGTCTGTTTAGTTTTAAATGCCACAAAGACACAGATAAGGATTACCTCCTTTTTAGTGGGTTCGAAGCCTAGAACAACGCGTTTTTTATTTAGGATTGTTGCACGAGCCAGATTGCAGATTTATTAGAGCCAATTTTTACCTCTACGGTTACAACGAATATCGAATACAACGAACTAACTTACTGTCCAAATGCGACTTGGTTATAACGAGGTTCGACTGTAATAACCATAAGGTGTTAGTGGTATTTAGTGTTGCAGCCCCCCAGAGTGACGTGCATAGGGCGTTTAAATGTAGTTTAAAATTTCAGGTTTTACACTATGTTGTAAAAAACTTCGCATCGGTTCAATACACCGGCAACAGTAGATAATTTGTTTAGCATAACAGTGCAATGATTGCGTCAGGTTCATGCGATGTGATAGCACCACATCCAAAACTTAATGCGCTTTTGCTACGTCCAGACACGCGCGATCCCGATTTAGCGCTTAACCGATGACTGAATCTTTTTTTTTTTTTTTAACAGCAGAGCTTTTTAAGCTTCAGCTTGGTCTGGTGGCTCTGGACCAAAAGAAAACACCAAAAAAAAAGTGTGCCACCTGTAAAGGGTGCACCACCGCAGATAGAGTATTATAACGGTGAAGCCGGCTTTCACTCCTGGTTGATGAGCGAAAGTACGCGTAGTCTGCGGAAAAGAAACAGAAACTATGCAGTACATAGTGTTAGAATGTGAGGGTATCCATTCAAATCTACATGAGGTAAATATTCGGCTTCCAGAAGCCCTAGGATTTAAGGGTACCACAGAGGAAGTTAACTTCAAGGCTGTCGAGGGGACGAAAAGAAGATTGGAATGCTGGTGGACGAAACGCAGAGAAGGGAATATTGCGTAGGACAGTTACCACCTGTAACAGAAAAAAAAAAGCATTTTGTGTCTAATAAGCGTTTTGTGCCTGCCCTAAACAGCGGTAGTATTAAACCAAGAGTATAAAACATAGGTATATTAGTCCTGTTTGGTAAGATGACATGTCATCACCCCGCTACAAAGGGGAAACCAGTAGCAATTATCATCATCATCATGAGTTGGAGCACAAGGGGCATATGCGTATGCGCACACCTTAGTATACCACTTTAAAGGTGATGGTCTTTCTTGGGTTACTAAAACGAAAACAAAAGTGGCGCAGTTTGCACTAGTAGTGCAAGGCTGGAGAAACAGCGGAGGTGGGGGTCGACCTTGCTTCTCCCCCCCCCTGGGATCCGCTGTCAGTGTGCAGGACCGACCGGAACGGCCTTGTAAATTCCGGCTAAACTTGACCTCACCCCTCGACACTTAGCCAAGCCTAGCAAGAACATCTCAAAACCTAACAAAAATTTGTGAAGCCTAGCGAAAGCTAGCAAAACTGGATGAAGCTAGGTCGACCCCTATTCTCCGCTATTTCTCCAGCCTTGCACTACTAGTACAAGCTGCTACAGTTTTTCGTACAATTAACATACCCACTAGTGCAAGCTGCGCCATTTTTTTTTGTACAATTAACATAACTTCTCATTTTTCTAGATATTTTACAACAATTTCTGTCTTGCCTCTTCGTCAGTTTAGAGAGCACATAATTTGTAGCGGAAAACAAGGGAGTTCGAGTCCAAGAAGTGGCGACATGCTTTTTCTCTTTCCTTTCTTTAGAAACATTTTTTTTTCATTTAACGCGCAAAACAGCGACCAGTTGCTTCCCCTACGGCTTACGTATCATTACGGACTGCTGGTCCGGGGCTGAAAGCATGGCGGCTACCATTTTCCCTACTGAGTCAGCGCGCACGCCTTGCGCCCTTTCAGCACCCTTGAAGGAATTTCTCAACAGTTCTTGACAACTTTTTTCTTGGCTTCCACGCACACTATTTAATTTCTACGATAACAAGACAGGCTTCAAGGTACATGTTTGTTCGTCAGACACTCCAAAGTCGCTCAGCGACGGCCAGCATTCAAAAGCAGCGCGCTATTGATGGCTTTGGGTGGAGATGCGCATAGTTACGCGTCGTAAAACACTCTATACCGTCTTACAAAGCCTGCACTTACTAATTTTTTTGGAAGCTTGGCAAGGCCGTCGTCTGATGGTCTCTCCGTTACAGCGCGCACATTCTATCGAGATGCCTCGCTCGGGGTTCGCCGCCATGTTTTCCCCTCGCGTGCCCCATTAAGCGACATCGCGCTCAAAAGAACCGCGTTTACAAGATGGTGCGGCCGGCCCCTCGAACATGCTTCGACATATCGTCGTTGCGTGTCAGCGGAGCCGCTTTCAAAGGCTCGCACCAGAGAGCCTTTCTCGAGCGTGGTCGCGAGGGCCCCATACATGCCTCTCTCCACTTTCAGCAGCCCGGGGCTTGGCCTCGCCCGCTGGGGCACGCTGTCGTCGTCGCCACCGGCCTCGGCAGTTGTGTACAGCGTGAGCGCCGATGCGTCCGCGTCGCCGCGCTCACCACACCCTTAAAAAAAGGGGGAGTGCATTTACTAACAGAACACTTACCAGTTACTTGTCACAGTATCCACTCGGTACTTAGTGCTTTTACTAACTGTCCACGCATAACCTAGTAAAAAATTAGCAGTGGCTTAGATCGGCTATGGCAGGATATACGTAGCGTGAGCTAAGGTTCAGCTGGTTATTCTTAGCTCCCCTACTTGTCCAGGCTTAGCTTGATTATCATGCTTATTGCTGCTTCAATGACTCACACACGGTATACGCATTGTGTGACACATGTATATTTATCAAGCCGCTCCGGCGCAGCGTCACCAATCGCCCCAGAGCTAAGCTGGTTCCACAGGCGCACGCCGGCGTTGCTGCGACGCACGAGCCATCAGTTTCACACCCGGCCACCCCTCGCATGATCATCAAGTGGACCGGGCCGCCACGTGCGGAAAGGAGGTCGGCGAAGTCGCTGGGCGCGTGGGGTGTTTGTAGAGACGCCGGCCAGCGAGCAACTTTCTGTGCGCCGTGTGACGTCACTGCTCCTCGCGCATGCGCAGCACGACTCTCCAGGAGCCACGTGAAACTGCTCAACTTCAGCCAGTGTAGCTCACGCTACAAAAGGTTTTGCATTTACTAACAGAACACTCACCAGGTACTTGTCACAGTGTCCACTCGGTACTTAGTGCTTTTACTTACTGTCCACGCATAACCCAGTAAAAAAGCTAAGCGTGACCATGGGGATCGGCTGAGCGCGAAGCACGACATAGAGACACGTTCAGCACGTACGTATCACACTTAGACAACAAATAATTTAGTAAGGAAACCAACGGGTTGCACGGAGAGAGAGAGAGAGAGAGAGAGAGAGAGAGAGAGAGAGAGAGAGAGAGAGAGAGAGAGAGAGAGAGAGAGAGAGAGAGAGAGAGAGAGAGAGAGAGAGAGAGAGAGAGAGAGAGAGAGAGAGAGAGAGAGAGTGTGTGTGTATTTTGAAACTTGTGTCCAAAGGACTGCTCGGCTCCTTGGTTGAGTTACAGGGACTATAGCTCTGGCTATAGCCCTGGCGTGTTTTTCACGTAGTGACCTTAAAACTACTTCCGCTCTTCTTGCTTTTATACGCTGCACCGGAAAGTCCTCTGATAGAGTCGGTGGGCTTGTCATAAAAATTAAGTATTTTCGCGAAAAGTTTAGAATTACGCATTTTAATGTGACCATGCATAATGCAAAAACTTTTCAATCCTGAGTTAGAGTGGGAAAAGTGCTGTAGTTAGTATGTCCAATAACTCATGTAATTTCGTTACTACGAATGAATGTTACCATCAAACAAGCAGCAGTTACTAAGTGTACGGTCTAGACAAGTAATCATAGCATTTTAGGGTCCATACGTAGTGCAAGGACCTACGTACCGTTCTGCGGGTTAGTAAAGTTCGTATGGAGTTAGTAAATACAATCCGTTACTACCTTTTTACTAGCCTTTTTGTTAAGATCGTGGAGTCCGCGGGCAAGCGCTCCGCCACTCCGCACTTCTTGGCGAATCGTTGAAAGGAGCCGCTTTTGGTCTTGCGACCGCGGCAACAGCTGCTCCGGAGCGGGGGCGTTTATTCGCCCGAGAGCCGCAGATGCTGTGAACGAAGAAACTCACACACGGCCGCCAACTTCCACGCTTCGGCAGAACAGCAGGAGTGCCGAGTATAGGTGAAAGTGAAGCAGAGCTTGCAGTGGGTGAAATCTAAAGGGGGAGGTAAAAAGGCGCGCGGGGCGTACACATTTTCAAAATGACCATTTGGTGCAAGATAGAGCCTCCGTGATTCCAGTTCCGACGATCGAAACTGCAGTTAGTACTATCCGTAAATACCTCGACGCGAGCGCGTCCTTTTTTTTTTTTTTTTTTTTGTAGCGTTAGCTACACTGGCTGAAGTTGAGCAGTTTCGCGTGGCTCCTGGAGAATCGTGCAGCGAATGCGCAAGGACCAGTGCCATCTCACGGCGCACTGCTGGCCCGCCATAGCCGCCGCCGCCGCCGCCGCGACTGGATTGCATTGGATTGGAAATCGTTTTAGCAGCAGTAAGCATGATAATCAGCGAATCCTAAACAACCAGGAAACCCAAGAATAACCAGCTAAACCTTATCTCACGTTACGTATATCCTGGCATGGTCGCGCTAAGCCACTGCTAATTTTTTATTGACCAGTGAAAGTTGCCTTGATCTGTCACTACACCGTGCATTTCTACTGACTTCAATTTCAGTAATAATGCTCTATCGCGC
Organism: Haemaphysalis longicornis; assembly: GCF_048455015.1. Lineage (NCBI taxonomy): Eukaryota > Metazoa > Arthropoda > Arachnida > Ixodida > Ixodidae > Haemaphysalis > Haemaphysalis longicornis. The sequence continues at coordinate 83,952,606 of NW_027526225.1, read as the reverse complement.
CGGCATAGCTTCAGCGCCACATGCAATGGCGTGATAACACTACGCTCGAAGGCGTGCCGGCGATACTGCAGCGGGGGCGAGTTGATGCCCCACATCGCGCACGCCGGTCGTCCCGCTCGATCCGTGGTCGGCGCTGCTGCACCCAAGAGCGGCCGCCACGCTCGGCCGCGCTTGGCGACCAAAGTGGGATGATTAATAGCCCCGACATGGAACGCTGGAGGTCGTAATTTGAGCCCGTTTCCTGGCCGGCCGGCCTTGCCCTTTCTGTGGCATCGGCAAACAAAGCCGCGAAAACCGCGCTCCTGGCCGCTACATCTGCACCGCGATTGGCAGTGCCTGCATCCACACTTCTCAAGGACATCCAAGCTCTGCTGGGGGGCGGGCCGAGGTTGCCTGCACCGCGAAACTTAGGGGACGGGGAGGCAGTAGAGAGACCAAAATTCCTTCCCCTCACTGCATGTGCCACGCGGGGTCAAATAAAGTACGTGGTGGTCTTCCTGCGCTCAGCTGAAGCTTTGGTGCCGCCCTTTTCCTCTACGATGCGCTCTTTTCGAGAGATCAATTCAACGCTGTCGCCCGCCTATCAAGCAAAGCTGATTTCATCGCGGACACTTGTTGTAGGGTACAGCGAACCCACTGCGTTGTACCCGCGAGGGTACAACGAACTTACTGCGCAGGCGCGGCACTTGATGACATCACGTATCTCTTCCTTCGCCTGCCGGGAAGCCTACTGGCACGCCTCCTCCGCACTCCAGCAGTCACTGTGTCCGATTCCGGGTCCGAGCTGGCGCTCGCTTCTGGCCACTGCCGCCGTGGTTTTCGTTCGGTGGGGATAACGTCTTAGCGCGGACGCTCGATTAGCTCGGCTTATAAATACGGCTGCGGAGATTCGAGAGCGTACAGCCCGGGAAATATTGCTCAATGAACCCAGCAACGCTCACGCGTTAAAAACCGAAAACGCGCTAAAAATTGGCTGCGTATCTGCTCCTTTCGTTGCAAATGTCGACGCAAGGCGATAGTCGACTTTCGCCCCTGGCAAGTAAATGCATCCCTTCTCTTTCGCGCTCACCTCTCATGGTGTTCCTCTCCCGTCTCGTTCCTTCCAAGATAACGCGCCAGAAGTTTGCTCAAGTAAATTTAAATTTACCGCGTTCCACTGCTCCAAGTCGGGTGTCTCGCTGCCGTATGCTAGCGCTGCCGTATGGCGGAGATGCGAGTGAATTGAGGCACCCTACTACAACATTTACAGAACCACAATGCCCTAATGCACCAGCGTCCCAAGCGGAACGTGTCCCTTCTTGTGGAACCTTTCATTGCTATTGCCGTTTGATTTCTTAAATGCCGCCAGGAGGTAGCGCTGGCAGCAGCAGGCAATGGTTTTCTGCAGTTGATGTAGTATTTTATTTTCTATCGCAAAAAGCAAGCATCCGTAAATGTTTTAATAAAAGAACACTGCAAATATCACTCATGTATTGATTTTCTGCCTTATATTTGCGTAATGCCTTGTTCTTGTTCAACAATGTTGACAAGTGTGAACATTAACACCGGACTTAGACGTGTAGATTTTTCTGTGAGTGTATAAGACTACTGCGCAGCATCTGGTTTACTTTGGCTGGCTGGCTGAATTGAGTGACAGATAGACATACTGAGAGACAGACCAAAATTTTTCCATTCAAGCAGCACAAGAAAGATTATGCTTTTAAAAAAAGAAAAGAAATCCCATCCTCCAGCTGCGGTTTAACAGTCCCCTCTGTCACAACCAAGTTGACTTCGCCCCGTGCACCAATGCAAAGAACGAAGCACCCTTCTCAGGGGCCAGACGATGTAAAGGGAACAAAAATTGGCGGAGCTTGCAGGAAGTTGCGCAAGGCTTGGATCATGACGAAGCCGGAGAATTTCTTTTTATGTAAGCGCTGAAGGACACACCACCGCGCATTGCATTAGGTTTGAAATTGTTTATTTACATGCTCCGTCGTCGCTTTTCACTGTGGTACTAGTAGTATCGATCGCCATATCCATCTATATTGTCCTCTTCCTCATGCATGACTGGTGGGCACGGATCCTTTTGCCCGCAGGCTTTCACATTTTCTCCCAAAGTGGAACGCGTCAGCATGCGCTGGAGGCAACCGGTTTCGTGAACTGGACGTCTGTAGCGCGAGCTGTCTTGTGCTCCCCTCTTGAGGCGCGGATGCACGTGAACTATTTTTTTGTTATTTTTTGAGAGCGCCACGCGCAAGCCTGGATGCTCGCCGGGCGCTCCTCGTAAGATGCGTGCTCATGTGCGTGGTACACGGCGAGAGTAACTGTGACTCGACGTTTTTGAAGATGTTGCACAAATTAGGGCCCGCAACAACTGCTCCGCTGTAAAAAAATTCGCTATGTATCTCGCTGAGCACAAGGTCGCGGGTTCGATTCCCGGCCGCGGCGGCCGCTTTTCTGATGGAGGCGAAAAGCAAAAACGCCCGTGTGTACGAGATTTCGGCGCACGATAAAGATCCCCAGGTGGTCAAAATTAATCCGGAGCCCTCCACTACGGCGCGCCTCATCGCCTGCGTTGCGTCGGCGCGTTAAACCCCACAACCAATCAAATCAAGCTATGTATCTCCTTTCTTCCAGGCAATGTTGTCGAAAAACGAAAGCCTTGTGTCGCCCCCGCCACGTAAATGCCTCTCACCTCTCCACCGCCTCCCATCTCACGCTCTTCACTTCCCGTCTCACTCCTCCCACGTTAAACACGGTGGAGTGAGTGAGTGAGTGAGTGAGTGAGTGAGTGAGTGAGTGAGTGAGTGAGTGAGTGAGTGAGTGAGTGAGTGAGTGAGTGAGTGAGTGAGTGAGTGAGTGAGTGAGTGAGTGAGTGAGTGAGTGAGTGAGTGAGTGAGTGAGTGAGTGAGTGAGTGAGTGAGTTGTTAGCAAAAGAACACCGGCTTAGCTTTATGAACTCAATCTAACCTCATTTCCCCTGTGTCCAACGTGTGGTGTGCTTGGTGACGTCAAACACGGCGGAGGTTTGCTCACGTCAACTCAATTTTCCCGCGTTGAACTGCTCGGCGCCATCTATTGGAACCTTTCACTACTGTTTCATTTGCAATGCAGCCACTAGTTCTAGACTCGGGCGGGAACCCTCTTTCTATTTCTGAATCAGGACAGTGTTTTCAACGCATATTTTTTTATGGGCGAAGCTCCTTAGGTGCTGGGGCTGCTGGCGTCTCCTGTCGTCGTCATAATCGCATGACGGTACTAAAACACCGGGAAACGCCTCGCGCTATAACTGAAAACGCCGGGAAACGCCGTTTACGCCTCGCGCTATAACGAACGCACGCTAAAAAAACACCGATAGACTAGTTTACGCCTCGCGCTAGAGAGCTTCATGATTCAAAGACACGAGACTTTTACAGCAACGTTGTATACTGCCGTCTTTAAAATGTAACAAATTCTGGGATTGTCTACTAATGCGCAAGCATTCTTTGTGGCCACCCTGATATGTTACCGATATACTTTAAAGTGGGCTTCCCTAGTAAACATAGGTGAATTGATGGGAAGGCATTTTAACGGAGTAATGCAAGGAGTCTTGGCGACAAGCATTCCAGGCTCTTGGTGGTATTCAAGGAAAAATATCAGCAGTTACTCCAAAGCAGCTCACTTGTTCTAATTTGTTTCCTCTAACGGCATCCATTCTAACGGTGCACTGCTCTGAATCGAGGGCTTGCCGGAAGCGATCTAGATGCTGTTTTCGTCAACGTTACTGCTAGAATAAACTTCTAGTAACGTTGGTTTTCGTGAACTTGAGCTCAGTCGTTGCCGTTGACATGAGGCACCCACAGTTTGCTTCCACGGCTCATGTATCTGAGGCGCGCAACGACTGTGTGAACCACATGTCGGTTGGCTCACTCACGAGTGCCCTCGCACCCCACTCCTCAACACTCACGAGTGAGCCGTGAGTGATCCTTACCATCGTTTTAGTCTGGCAAGTGCGAGAGAGTGTGAGCACCACTCGCGGCGAGCCCCGCTCACCACCCACGATTGTGCGTTCACTCACCAGTCACCACTCGCGAGTAGTGAGCGCGACTCACCACTCATGTGTGGTAAGTGGTGAGTGAACGCACACCCGTGAGTGGGGAACGGGGCTCGCCGCGAATGGCGCTCACACTCTCTCGCACCTGCCAGACTAAAACGATGGTAAGGGTCACTCACGGCTCACTCGTGAGTGTTGAGGAGTGGGGTGTGAGTGCACTCGTGAGTGAGCCCGCCCCGCTCATCACTCACGAGTGTGCGTCCATTCACCACTCGCTAGTAGTGAGCGCAACTCACCACTCGTGAGTGGTGAGTGGTGCTCGTGACTGGTACCTGATGACATCGATCACGGCTCAGTGATATCACTGGAGTTCACATTCAAACTTTTGTAAAAAAGAACGTTGCAACTCAGCTAACTTTTTAAAATAAGTAATATAATGTTTAGTGAAAATCTGGGAGAAAAGCAAATAAAATGAAGAGTATTTATAAACGATTCTTAATATTACCGGAGAAATCGTTTCAACAAATACGCGCAGTAATAATTATGCGTGAGATAACAATAATAAAAACACAGACACACTCTTTCGAAAAATTGTTCTTACAGATCTTGTAGAGAAATAAATCAACAAAAGGGGATCGACGAACCATCCTTAATAGATAATTACAGTAGTAGTTGTGTCCGAGAAACTGAATCTATGTATGATTATGCGTAATAAAAACAATAACAGGAACACGGACAAATCTGTAATTGATTTCACCTGTTCACTTTGTTGTTGCTTTTCAGTAAATCATTGGCAGGCCAGAATCTCTTTTTGTACCAAAATATAACTGTTCATGCGCTGACATGTCCGCGCACCGAAAGTCAATGTAAAAATAGCCCACTAAAACGTGCTATAATATTCTTTATATTCCGTAGATTTTAGATTGTGTTATAAATGATTGTTTTGCTTTATTGAACTATTCGTTTTCACGTTTGTTACTTGCGAAATTGATGGAAGTGAAATCTCTTTTTAAGAGCGCAGCTGAACATCACTCGTTCATATGCATCGCTTCTTCTTGCGACCCATTAGCAAGATTGTTCAGCAGAATACGCCCTTCGGCAAAACGATGTTCCGCAGAATTTCGACACATGGGCGTTCTCGTTTATTGCCGCCATCAGAAAACAGCCGCAGCGGCCGGGATCACATCGGCGTCTTTGTTACCAACAGCACAACGTCTTCACCACCAAGCTACTGCTGCTACTAAACCACTAAACTTAATTCCCATGGTTCAATCACCACTATTCGCCATACACAAAAGCTGCTTAGCGCTGCTTCGCTATCGGTAACCATGGTGCATTGCGGCTTTCATCGGCATACAGCGATGCCGCTTTTTTTGTTGTTGTTGCATCGTGCTCCGTCACTTCGTTCGGGATTTACGGAAACACGGGCCAAGAGCCGTTTATTTGTTCTTGGTCCAGAAAAGATGGTTTCCGTCGCGGTAATTGTAATGACTTGCAACGCTTCCATGCTTTTAAGATGGAAGAGCTCGCGTGCTGCCTGCGACAATGGCGGTGATACCATGACATGGTGAAGTTGCGCTTTCTGCCCGACGCCGGTTCTAGTGCGCCGTCCTTCCGCGTAAAACGCCTCGTCACGTCTTCGCTCGCAGACGATGTTTCAGCTGCACCGCCTCTCGTACACTCGAGGTGCTCTCGTTGCCGTGGTTGGATTTTGGGCCGTTCTACGTAGTTGCCTGCGTGGAAACGTCGTGTAAAATGCTGGGCAAACCTTCCTCGATGGGTGTGCGAGCTGTGCGGATATATGTAGTAGTGACAGAGACGTGGTTCAAGCCGTTTTTTTATGGACTAAACGACGACTGATATCCGTCGGAGGTAACGCGAAGTTTCCGTCGGTATTGCCTGCCCTCTGAACAACGGCGAAAAAAAACTTTCCGGGTGTCTGGAGCCTTCAAAAGGTGACAACTGGTTAGGTTTACCATTTCCAATCGAGATGTTGGTGGGCGAGTTGACGACAACAAAACTTTTCCGCCTCGGGGTTTGTTTTTATGCCCGCGAGGTCTGTTTTTGTGTCGGTCACTGTGGCGATGGAGGAGACTGCAGGTGAGAAACAACTTAGAGGGAATGTTCCTGGGACTTGCGCATTCACTGATAATGATGATGATGAGGAGGAGGAGTAGGAGGAGGAGGATGATGAGTATAATGAGGATAATGATGATGATACAAAGAGTTTCCTGCGGAAGTTGTATGCCGCCATCTGAATCAAAGGATGGATCAGCGTAGAACTAAGATTGCCGGAAAGCTTACTATAGATGGCTTACACTGGCGTCACTGTAGCTGCCATGTTTGTCACCCACCAGCACGGCGAAAGGCTGCCCACCTATCTGGTGCTCTTATCTTTCGGAGCCCTAGAAAAGCTGGAAGTTGGTCACAAAAAAGGGTTGTGATGACATCATGTGCAAGCTATGTATTTCAACGGGTATTTTCACTGAATGGAAACAGTGAAATTAATCATGGGAAATTAATAGTAACCACAAAAGCTGCAGCAAACGGGTTAGGAAAATACCTAAATTTTTCTGGCTGCACTTCGTGCACCTTGATGCGCTTCGTGCCCCGTGACCGCGTTCGCGAATCACCCTAACATATTTCAGCAAATTTCAGTGTCAGCGCTTGGTAAGTTTTTGTAACGGCAGTAGAGCCCTCTATATTTTTTTGTGTGTGTGTGATTCGTAAAACAGTTACTACGATATAAAATGGCTATTTCAAACTTTCGCCGAAACTTGCACATGTTCTTATATATGGAACATATTACATATGTCGTAAATTGCTAGCGATAACGCCGGTGACGCCGGAGCGTGGCGAAGTTTGGCTTCGCGTGAAGCGTCAAAGCGACAGGTGAAGTGATTTGTGAGCTGCGCGTACACGCTTCGTAACTGATGTCCAGACACCCGGTTGCTTTGCGTGACTTCGCTTGAAGGCTGCAATCTCGCCCATGGTACGTAACTGTAGCGCGAAATTTAAAATTGTCCTAATATTTCTGGAATTTTTTTCGGTTAAAAAACATCTTTTTTGACTGGAATAGAGAGGAGTGAGTTTCCAAAGGTGTAGCTATTTAAAATTGCACAGAGTTGTATTTCGTCTTGTTAGCCTCTTTAACAAATGCTGGTTCCTATATAAAGAGAATCTATCGGGAAAAACCTTGAGAGACTACAATGAATCCCCTTTTACCCGCTCGCTCCCCTGGCCAGTTCTTGCGGCGTAAAAGGTAGCGCACGTGTCAGGACGGTGACACCTTTGTCTGTGACCGGGGAGCGTATGTGAACTCTTCTGACGTCGTTTATCTTCGACCTGTTCGACGTCTTGCGACAGCGGCCGTAAACCGGGTTTGCAGTCTCAGCCTCTCAGGGGACAGCATTGCACATCGCTTACAATGCCGAGGATGATGTCGTCACCGCTGTTCGCGAAATCCCCTCGAGAGAGTCCTCAGGGTGCTACAGAATTCCTTTCTTCATCGTGGAAGATTACTCTGGTGTTTTTATACTTCAGCTCTGTCATATCATATGTCTGTTACTTGATAAGCAACATTATCTAGCAGACTGAAAATTAGGCGATATTTTGCTCTGCGTAAGTCCTGAAGGGTCGCTGTCTCTGAAAACTATAGACCAACTTCCCTTCTGTCATCCTTTTTCAAGGTCATCAAAAAGTAATGCCTCGATAGCCATTATTGGCAATATCCCCCCCTCTTCATCAAATGACTCTAATCAACACGGCTTTATGTCCGCAACGTCAGTAGAGGGAAAGGTCACTTGTTTTATAGACGACGTATTCTTTTAGCACGAAAGTGTTGTATTCCGGGATTCACGAAGATTTCACTTACGTCATATCCGTCACGGAAATGACGTCAGTACAACGTAGCAAGCGGCCGGTAAAGGGTGCACCCCTGCAAATAGAGTCTTCTTGCAGAGAAGCAACCTTTAGGGCTAAAGAGTACGTTATACTTAGGGTTGTTCGTTTTCGGGTTTGATATTTTAACACGAACGTGTTTTATGTTGGGATACACCAAGATTGCACTGACGTCACATCCATCACGGAAATGACGCCAGCACTTGGCAGTGGCGATGAAAGCAGCAACTCGGGACTAAGCGCTCTCGATTTTCGGTGCAGGTTAGTGCCTGGTGAAGCGTTGCTGTATGTTCTTGTTTTCGACGTCGTCGCTTCTGCCAAGCTTCTTGTAGAGCGATTATTTTTGGTGGTGTTCTATGAAATCTTATGCTGTGTGAAAAATTACTAGCGACGTAGCAAAAATGAAGGAAGAGATACGGGTGGAAGTTGAGCAGGAACATCGAGCTGAGATAAAGGCATCACGTGAGACATTTGAGAGAGAGATGCGAAATGAATTACGCGACCTTCGAAACGAGAAAAGAGGCATTGTCCGGAGCTTGGAACACTCCCAGGCTGACATTGATGACTTGAGGAAAAGGCTAGAAGTTAAACTTGCAAAGAATGAAAAACTAAGGACCGAGAATGATGCTCTTGGGGCGAAATGTCGGGTTCTTGAAGACAGGGCAGCTGATGTGCCGAAGAGAGTCCTTCAAGTTGAGCAATATTCTAGGAATTTCAATCTTGAGATCCAGGGTGTTGAAAAGCGAGAAGACGAAAATATTGTCGAGATTGTCTCTAAGCTTGGTACGGTCATCAATGAACCCATTTCTCAGAGTGACATAGTAGCCCGCCGCCGCGTTCCAACACGGAATTCTGACGAATGGAACAATGTTGTGCAATTCAAATCTTGTTATAAACGTGAACGTTCTCTGAAAAAGGCGAAGAAAATGAGGTTGATACGAAGACCTGGGATATGAAAGCACGTTGCCTATCTGTGTAAACGAACATCTATGTCCGACCCTGAAGCGTTTGCTTGGCATGACTGTCAAGAAAAAAACACGAGCACGAGTGGAAGTCAGTGTGGTATTTCAAGGGAAAGATATACGCAAAAAAATCGAAAATTCACCAATGATCCATATAGCCGACGGAAGTGACCTTGCCAAAGTATAGTAAAGTCAACCCGAAACCGCTTAACCGCTGCAATAATGGATCAGCCGGCTTACCGACAGTTCCTTTTGCCAGAATGCTTCGGGCATCAAAATTTAAAACAACATTCCGTAATACACTTCAATGCACGTTCAGCTACTAACAAAAAAGAAGAAATGTACATTTTTTAAGCCAGTTTTCCTTCCGATATAATGTTGTCATGATTACTGAGACATGGTATAGTGACGGTTGTAAAATGCTGCCGCTTCCAGGTTACAATAAATTCTTTATAAACCGTCCCGATCGGCGAGGCAGGGGAGTCGCTTTTTACGTAGAAGAAAACATAATCTGTGCATTAGTTTCAATTTTTTCAGTAGTCACAAACGACTACAAATGACTACGAGACATTGGCACTCAAATATAACAAAGACTTCATAGTAGCTGTATACCGGCCACCACAAGGCAATATCTCACAATTTCTGAATTTCTTCGAAAATATCTTAGACCATGTGTCGGACAATGGTTTCCGCCTTGTTTGTGCCGGTGACTTTAATTGTCTTAGAAGATAGTGCAACAGTCACTGACTTTTGCACCACACTTAGTTCAGTTGGATTTCTAAACCTAATTAAAACACCTACGCGTGTCACAGAAACCAGTACGTCTGCCCTTGACCTGTTGATTACAAACGTTGAAACTGTTTTTTTTTCTGCCGGTACTATCGCATCAAGCCTAAGTGATCATTGTCCAGTTTTTATGATATATGAAAACAAAACACAAAAACAAGAAGCATCACTTTGAGGCTTTCAAGACTCCGCTCGTTTCTGCGGCAGCTTTAGAATCGTTTAAATGCGAAATAAGCGCTTGTGACTGGTCGTTTGTATATGATATAAATTCGGCAAATGACGCCTATTCTGAGTTTATGAAAACGTTTCTCGCCATTTACAATAGGCACTTACCAATCACAACCTTCACGCAATCCAAGAAAATCAGAAAGCCTTGGGTAACGCGAGTTCACCCGAAAATGTTCAAGCGCAAAAACAAACTGTACCACGCATTCTTGCGAACAGGCCTGCCGACGACGCTGCAGGAATTCGAGAAACAGCGTAATCTACTTAACAAAGAACTAAAACGAGCAAAGGCTGCTTATTATCATTCTCTGTTCGCAGATATTGATAACAGGCACCCGGATACTGCGTGGAAAGCTATAAACCGCGTTTTGGGGCGGGGACGGAATCATTTCACACCCGACAAAAGCCTGGTAAATGGTCGCGATGTAATCGGTAGTGACATTGCTAATCAATTTAACACGTACTTTGTCAACACCGCTATTCAGCCACACGTTGGGCCGTTTATCGAAGAGTCCGAATGTGTTCAAAACCACATTATTGGAAGCCTTCTCACACAGCCGAGAGATGTAAATGAAATTTGTAGAAAATTTATGAACCTGAACAATACCAAAGCTTTGGACATCAATGACATGCAGATCAAAGCAGTGAAATACGTCATAGAACGCATTGCTCCCGCACTTGTTCATATTTATAATCTAGCTTTAGAATTAGGTGTATTTCCCACTGAGATCAAAAATCCAGTGTATCTGTTATACATAAAGGGGGGGATAAATCAACAGTGTCTAACTACAGGCCAATATCTGTTCTTCCAGTTTTTTCTAAGGGCCTAGAGAAAGTGATCTACCATCGCATGGAAAATTCCTTTCCTGACAAAAATATTCCATCCGATGCACAATTCGGTTTTCGTAGTGGTCGGTCAACGGAAACTGCGCTACTCACACTTAAACAACACATAGTAGATAACATTGAGAAAAACCTATACCCTGTAGGTCTCTTCATTGACTCCAATCGAGCCTTTGATTGCCTGAACCATGATATCCTGATAAAAAACTACATGTGGTATCGGGGAAACGGTTTCGGACTTGCTAAACGCATACTTACAAACCGTCAGCAATGCGTGTATCTAGGCATTCGCAAGACATCTTTTCTTTCTATTGCAAAAGGTGTACCGCAGTGAAGCATTTTGGGGCCCTTGCGCTTTAACGTGTATATCAACGACATCACAAAAATAGATACAACTAAAATTTATTATGCAGGCAGACGACAGCACTATACTTATTTCCGGTCCTGATGTCAACTGTTTAGTTGCAAAATGCAATGACGTGCTTCCGAAGCTATCCGTTTGGTCGCAGTCGAATCAAATCAGCGTTAATTCCATCAAAATAGCATTAATTCGAAAGTAGTTATATTCAGGTCTAAAAATAGAGCGCTTAACATGCAAAGTAACATAATTTATGAGGGTAAAGTAATTGATATAGTAGATGAACACAAGATTTTAGGCGTTACATTTTCTGCACACCTAGGTTTCGATACACACATAGTTAACCTTTGTAATAAACGGTCCTCAGTCACCGGAGTATTATCGCGATGCCGGGATTTTCTTCCTGCACTGGTCAAACCGCAAATTTACAACGTATTATTTACATCGCATGTTAGCTATTGTAGCTTTGTGTGGGCTACGACAAATAAGAAAAATGAAATAAAAATTCTGCGGTCGCAAAAGAAAATGGTACCAAACATCGCCAATATTCCGTATTTGGCATCAACACAAAATGCTTTCCCAAAGTATAACATTATCAAAGTAAGCCATTTGCACAGGTTTCGTATTTCAAGTGCGTGTGTTTTTGCATCAAACGCCCTAAAAAGCGTTTTAGTATCCCTCTCATCCCTAACAGCAAGCGATGCTGATTCACGCACGCGCAGCACAGAACAATGGGTAGTGCCGCAATTCCGCACTAATTATAAATATCAGGCTCTACACTTCAACACTCCCACCACTCCAAATGAACACAAACATACAGGTCACTTTCCCCACAAACAGTTGAGGCAATACTTCGTAAACTTGTAGTTTCCATCACTGTTGCAATCAATGTTTTGTATTTATGTGCTATTGTTGTTTCATGCTTTCCCGTGTGTAGAACTGTCTTTCTGTGTTCATTTGTAGCAATTGTGAATTTTGAAACAATAATTCTTGTATAATTAATCAAATTCAGCTTATTGTGTTGTATAACTACGTACCAAAGATGTACTCTTCCATTTGCCTTCGTTATGAGTGATTTTTTTTTCTTGATCCCTGCTAATTGAGGGTTTCCGGGATATCTTCAGCAGCTTTTAGCCCGGAAGACCTTCCAGTTTCTTAGAAGAAAATAAAGATTATCTTATCTTATCTTACACCTTTGCAGAAGCGACCCGCCAGCAGGACATCGCTCGCCAAGCATACCCACAAGACAGCCGCCGACCCGTAAATCATGCTCAGCCGCAGATTTCGCTGCACTTTTCCCTTTCATGTTGTACCGATTCCTATGACAGAGAAATCAACCACAGTTTTTTGTAACCTCAGGCCTACAAGACGATGCAGTTCATTTCGACTGCAGCAAGGTCTTGGACACTGCGAATAGTCAGTTAATGCTTGCAAATTGTCCACATACGGATTATCCCGCCAGTTTTACCAGCGGTTTTGCAGTTACCTGGAAGGCAGTTCTGTGTTCGTTACGAAGGCATTGCTTCTTGTTCTTTCTCAAAGCTTTCATGGGCTCCCCAAGGCTCGAAGTTTGTCCCTCAACTCTTTAACATATTCGTTATCGACGTCTATCTTGTTATTAGGCACTCTTCACTCTCTCGGCGTGCCAATTCTATCAAATCGATGCATGGTTTTATCGCAAGAGGATCACTTCGTACCCCAAAAAGACTTCAACGATATTTTGGCCGGGTTTAGCAAATACGTAAATCTGAATTTCTCAGAAACTATCGGAATAACAGATGCTCTAAACACCCGCTCGTTTATTCTTACATACGCTCTTTGCGGCTAAGATGTAAAGCGCGCTACTGTACACTGTGTAATTTAGGCAAATATGGTGTTAAATAGAACACTACTAATTCGCATGTGAACTACCTGACCAACTCTTGTCTCCTTACGCATTGCGTGATATTCCTGTCGGCCAGTGAATTCACAGAGCGCTCACGTTTTGTCACACTCTATCACGCCATAATTTGAACTAAACTTGACTTTTCAGTGCAATTTGGAATTGTACAAGCCCTTCGTCGTCTCTTCGAACTAGGAAAGATTCCGAAGCGCTTCCTACGAATCGTATTTCGTCGTCACTCATCACTTGTCATGCTTCTGAATCTTGATGAACAAACTACCAGGGGCACCATACGCGGCCCAATTGTCTTTTCAACCCTATTCGTTCTAAATTAGATTGTCTTTCTCGTGTGAACTAATTTTCCTGCGAGTGTCAATCAAGCAGACCTCTCTTCCGCCATGGCTGCTTTCATTCAGACAGACCACAGGGCCTGTCACGAGCAGACCGGTGCACGCGTGCGTTTAGCGTCCTATTTTCACATTCATTCGATAAGTTTTTGTCGTGACACAATTGCACTTAAACGCTCATAGAAAAATATGATGATTGAAATAGGTTTCTCTCGGACTGAGAGAAGCACCTGTACGTTTTCCTGTTTTCTGTGCGTCTTACACCGACTGGACCATGTGCTTATCGCTGTGTCATTGTCTATATCAACATACGCATACGCTGCAGTACGAACCCATGTTGTGCGGAATACTTTTTTGAATTTATTTCCTATGTTCGCGCTGCCTGTATATTTTATACACATTTACTTTCTCCACCATTTCTTTACTACATTGATGCGCTCGCTTGACTCTGCACGCCTCCTGTAGCCAGTGCACCACTCGAGAAGGCCCAGGGCTGTGCGCGGTGAGCACTTACCGTAAATGAAGTATGAATGCCCCACGTATCCCTAAAAAGCTGTACGTCCAGCAGGTCCTGCCGTCGCTCGAAAGGCACGAGACTCGCGAGTCGACCTTCCCCCCCTACCCGAGCGATGGAAGATCTTGATGTCCAGCCCCGACCTGTCGACGCAGCAAGAGCTCGCGTCCAGGGGCCTGGAGCTACTGGACTCGTATGGGACATGTGAATAGGGTGCTACCCCGTCTGACGCCTGCGAGCGTCACCTGAAATGGTCTCAGCAAAAGTTGTTTCTCTCTCTCACTCTCTATCGGCAACGGCGAGTTCACGCCTCGGCTGAGTAGTAGCTCACCACTAGGACGACGCCGAGGCCCGCGGCGCGGCGCGTAAAAACGTCGTTCGGCAGGCTTAAATAAAGTTTTTCCAAGCCAATCCAATCCCAGTCTCCTTTAAAGTCTGTGTCAGTGCTGCACAGAAATCCATTGCTGGTGCATCATGTCCCGCGTGTCTCATTTTTTGAAATTTTACAATATCTCATTCATTCTGGTGGTATAGAATTATTCACGTTTGCATTATTATAGCGATTACATCTGCTAATTTGAACATTTCGTAATTTCTTTTGCAGGCTTAAGCCATCACGCTTTTTCGATCGTTTACTCGCCAGGGAATGCTTATACGCACTGAGACGGAGTTTGGAACAGCAACTCTGGAGTTGTAATGATTCTGGAATCGCGGTATTTTTAGAGGCCTGGAATGAAATAGTAACGTAATTGCAGCGGTCTTGCGACGGGTGGAGTAAACATGGAAGCGGAGCATTAAAGTTTGGAATGAATTTGGAGTGGAATGAGCAGGTTGGTTTGCCCGTTGACCTACTGGAATGCCGAAGCATGCGCGTGATTAGGTCGAGAATGTTACTTGTACATTGTGTACGAGTCGGATGTGATCAGGTAAAGATTGAAACGCAGCACTGCAGGGCCAATTAGTGCGTCCGTGGCTGACGAATCACGGGACCCGTTTCCCAGTTATTGTCTTGCATATTAACACCAGCTATAAGACTTTATCCTGCACTTTCGTGAGTGTGGAAGCATGAATTCCCGGATGGCAGATGTGAAGCCGTGACCGGAGGACGGACTTCGATAACCGACTTGTATGGTAAATTGGTTGAGGCAGTTAATCTTAAAAAATATGACCTCAGCGTCTTCGATATCGGGCGCAATGAAACCAAAGATTTCTTTTTAAGAAGAATATGACGGCCGATTCTTGGAAATGACTGAATTTCATGACTTGATATATTTCCTGAAAGCCACGTTTCTGTTATGGCTGCTATCTCGGGATCCAGCTTAATAGCATTTTTTTAGACTTTTCGAAAGCGCTTGATAAAGTATGTCACAAGTTGTTACTCCACAAACTACAAAATCTTAATCTTGATCCCAAACTTTTATTTTGGCTTGAATGTTTTCTTTTTAACCGCTCTCAGTTTGTTTTAGCTAACGATAACGTCTCACCGCGAACGAACATCTCTTCTGGAGTCCCTCAAGGATCTGTCCTGGCTCCCCTGCTATTTCTTATTTACATTAACGACTTACCTTTATCCACGCCTTTATCCGGTACATCTCAAATTCACTTTTTTGCCGATGATTGCGTCCTCTTTCGTGAAATATCTAATGACAATGACCTCAAGGATCTGTCCTGGCCCTTCAATCCGATCTTAACGCTATTTCTGTGTGGTGCAAAATATGGGTAATGGAACTTAACACTAGCAAATGCAAATTTCTTCGCGTATCTAGAACTAACCGTTTATCGCCCACTTACTATCTGAACGATGCTCCATTGGAATCTGTCAGCACTTACAAATATCTCGGAATACAAATTACTACCGACCTCACTTGGTCCGTGCATATTGCGTACGTAATTAATAACGCTAATCGCATGCTCGGCTACGTACGTCGAAATTTCTCACAGGCTCCCTCAACATTAAAGGGACCCAGAAAAGCTTTGTGAAGGTGGCAATGAAATACATTCAGGTGGTAGAACACATTACGGGGGATATTTAAGCCAAGTGTGAGCCCCATACGTTGTACGGATAATTTGTAAACAATTTTTGAAGATCGCCTTTCTCAGCCGATGAGCGCGCCGCCGCAGCGAGCCGACCGCGGCTGACGCAACGCCGACCGCCGCGGCTGACGCAACGGCGATCGCGGCTGACGCAACGGCGAGGCGCCCCCCTGATTCGGCCGATCGTCGGTCGCCGGCAACGTCACTGCCATTGGCTTCCGGTTGCTCTACGTTCTTCCTTCGCGATCCCGAGACAAAGGCGGGTCTGCAGCGATTGACGCGTGCCTAGGCGCAGGAATGTAGCTAGCGGAGAACGGAAGTCGAGCGTCGCGATGTCACATGGCTATTCCCAGTGTTTTCAGCTGCTTTGAAAGAAGCAGAGAGGGAGGAGGAATCGATCGGCAAGGGAGGAGAGGTGCACTTAATTGCTTCTGGCGCAGCTAATACTGAATGTAGATCAATAATTCCAACGGCACGCGATAATAAAGGCCTTTTGTAACTTTTACAAAAGACTTTTCTGGGTCCCTTTAAAACTGACTCTTTACAAAACGCTTATCCGTTCTAGACTGGAATATGCTGCATCAGTTTGGGATCCTAACCAAGAGAATCTAACACACTCACTTGAAATGGTCCAAAATAACTCTGTTCGTTTTATACTTTCTAACTACAACCGAACTGCTAGTATGAGCACTTTGAAATCCAGCCTCGGATTACCTTCCTTATCATCTCGTAGAAAAATCCTTCGCCTTTGTCTTTTTCATAAGCTTTTTTATCACAGCCATCTACGCGACGAACTCATTCTGCCTCCTCGGTACATTTCAGCTCGCATTAATCATGTCCATAAAGTAGGCTTGCCGTCCTGCAGAACTAACTCCTTTTCCCAGACATTCATACTGCGTACATCACAAGAATGGAACCACCTACCCGCACTGACGGCAACAATTTCGGACCACCAACTTTTTAAAACTGCTTTAGCTAACATTGTATAATCAGAAGCATTGAAGTACATTGCATTTTCCTGGTTTTGTTCTGTTTATTATTTTTCTGCTCTGTTTTATAATATGTTTGTAACTATTGTAACCCACTCCCGTCTCTAATGCCTCTAGCCCTTAGGGTACCTAAGTAAATAAATAAATAAATAAATAAATAAATAAATAAATAAATAAATAAATAAATAAATAAATAAATGTGTTCAAGCCTTTCTATTTTGTTTACAACACTGCTCGAGTTAACTGCTATTAACACTGCCTCTCTGATTCAGCTTTGCGATGAGTCACCGGTCGACTTGATGTTCTGTCGGATTTTCTTTTTATTGGTACGCTGTCGCCTTTTCCTACGGGTACGTTGTCATTTTTTTTTATCACTTCATACTTAGGCGCCATTTCTAAAATAAAGCTTGTTGAAAGGAAGAGCCATCTCGGTTTGGCTTTTCCCAATCAATTATGCCCTCCCCATCCTGGGGAAAATCTGGGGAAAATTCTGGAAAAAATAGGCAGACCTGCGTCCTGAAGTACTCCCCTCTCTTCAGTATTTGCGATTTATGCCTTGGACTCTACGACCCGAAGATAACAGGCCTGATCTCGTTTGGGTATGGTATACCGAGCCACTATATGTGTTCAACAATCGCAACCAGGCCTACGTCAAGTTGCTTTTCGTATATGTTTTTGTTTGTTCCAAGCGTTTATTTCCACGTGGTTCCGTGCTTAGGCCGTGGGGTGGAATAGGTTCCGGGAGGGAGGAGGGTTGGAGGCCAAAGGGAGGATGGGTGTGGCTTAGGGACGATGCGGTTCGGTGCGCCGTTGGGCTGGAGAAGGCAGGCGATGGATGGGCAATGGAAACTGAAAGCGCCAATGAGACACGGACAAAGAAAGGGGACAACAGGACGAGCGCTCGTCCTGTTGTCCCCTTTCTTTGTCCGTGTCTAATTTGCGCTTTCAGTTTCCATTATGCATCACCAACAGGCCCAAACCATGGCCCTGATGGATGGGCGCAGTGTCTCCTGCGCCTCGCGACGCGTGTGACCGCGTTGACGGCCTGCATAGCGAGCCGCCTGTTTACGCCGGATGCGTATTGGCGTTTCCTAGTCAGCACAGCCAAGCGACGCATGGCGCCATCTAGGGGCGTGTTTGAAGCTATGTCCCCGTGCTTGTGTCCCTCAATTTAATCGCTCAGAATCGTTCGGTCTCGTAGTGTAGTAGTCCCGCTCCTGCGAAGCAAATATCCTAACCCGGGTTCAAATCCCGTTACCGCCTTTCTTTCTCATAATCAAGGGTTTGTCATATTTGAATATTAATATTTGTTATCACGCATGTAATCTATTTATGGCATCGGAATGCATTATTAATGGGATTTCGGGCATTTTCGTTGCCTTTTGGTCAGTTTCAGCTTCTGCTTCTTGTACGTTTTTGCGGGTTTTCCCCTTTTAGGTCGATTTCGGCTATTTCATTTTTTCTACACCGTGGTTTTCAACCATTGCAGGCCCGTTTTGGCGGTTATTTATTTCAGTTCGGGTGGTTTTGTATGCGCTAGGTACGTTTATGCTGTGATATAGGTAAGCCCCATAAACAAGCTGAGGTGACGGCTGGCTGTACTGACTAGGAAGCGCAATACGCTTCCCTGTGGGGAATTCTACTGCGCGTTACAATTGGGAGCGCATGAGGATCGTGTAAATACGCTAGGTGCCCCGAGCGGATTCAAGGTCGTTCTCCTCCGCTGCTCAGCAAGCCCTTCGCTGAGTCTGAGCCCTCGCCACTGGTCTACGGGAATCCGAGTTCGGAAGTGGATCACGAGGGGCATTAGCCGCCATGCACACAGGGTGGTGCGACGATGATTGGAATATTTTAAAAACTTTTCCTGAGCGAACCGCCGCTCTGTTCGCGCTCAAACTTCACAGAAAGGACGCATTTTGTGGCCGATTTTGTTTGACACCGGGAACAACGACGGTACTGACCTGTTTATTCTAAAAATAAATAAAGACGATTTTCGCCTATGGGAAAACGGCGGCTGATTTGGACGTGCGAGCCAGCGCACGTTGATCTTGGACAATGGAGGAAAGAAAAGGTATTCTTTCCTCCATGATCCTGGATCAGAAAATGTGAAAGCGGGTTTTCTGATCGTCTCATAGCTCATTTGGCTCCTTCCTAGGTGCACTTTCTGATCGCCTGTTACATCATTTGGCTCCTTCCTACCGTGAATCCCAAACGTGCGTTTCGCTCTGCATACCCCAGGTGGCGCCGTCGTTCTAAGATCAACTTGCGCTGGCTCGCACGTCCAAATCAGTTACCATTTTCCCATAGGCGAAAATCGTTTTTATTTATTTTCAGAATAAACAGGTAAGTGCCGTCGTTGTTCTCGGTGTCAAACAAAATAGACCACGAAATGCGACCTTCGTGTGAAGTTTGAGGTGGTTTGAGCGCGAACAGAGCGGCGGTTCGCTCAGGAGGAGGAGGAAGTAACTTTATTGTGTCTAGAGGAAAGGCCTAGTTATGGCCGGTGTGCTTCAGACGACGGCCAGGATGTCTTGGCTCCTCGCGGCGTCTTCGGCCCTCTGGACGGCCCAACGCTGGATGACAGGGTCCTCGCTAAGCAGCACGGTCTCCCACTGCTCTTTGGTGTGGATAATAAATGTTCCCTCTGTATTACTGAAGTCTTTTCTTTGTATAGCAGGGCATTCCCAAAGCATGTGTGCCAAACTTGCAAGCTGAGGGCAGTGCTTACATTTACCGTAACGAATTTCTGGGTGGAAGTGCCTGTAGAGGCCTGGGTTGGAATATGTATTGGTCTGAAGACGCCTTCATGCAACTTCTTGTTTTTTGGTCAGCGAGGTGTTGGCTGCAGGGTACTTCCGTCTTTCGCTTCTGTATTGGTCGAGCACGTCCCAGAAAAAAAATTTTAAAGTGTTCCAATTATCGTCGCACCACCCTGTATGTCCCCACCACTAAGCCAATCCTCCTCGGCGGGTATGGCCCACGCTGGGCTGCCCGAGGAGAAAGACGTGCGCCTCTTGTTGCCCCGATGCAGCAGGGCCGGCCTGGGGCAGCGACCTTCCCGCGGCGTTCGTGCCCTCTCAGCGGCAGCTGAGGGGTGATATGAGCGGCCATCATGGCGATGGGGAGTGGTAGCACGGCGACGTTGAGTGCGTACGAGGAGACCTTGAACTCGGCGTCGTACTGCACGGGCATCTTCGCCACCCTCGCGTCTGCTCGGGAGCGCAGGAGTGAGTGCCGTATAGTTGGTATTCATTGAAAAGTTTAGCTGTCAATTCCTTCGCTTGGCAACACTGGAAATGGCCACAGACATGGCCGAAGCGCCACGGACATGGCGCCGCTTGTGCCACTGCGGCCGCACGCCAAAGAAGAAAAATATCACCGGCGTGCGTCGTCTGCTACGTTTCAACCCAATTCTTAACGGTGGTGTCAACAGAGATGTTATTAATCGCATTCACATTGGAGTCGAGGTATTACCTTGCTTTCGGCGGGGTAGAGCTCGGACTGTCCAACCCATATCATGCGTTTAGCACGGACAACTACCGCCATCCCGCGGAGCCCGACGTAACCAGTGACGACGAACTCACATGGTTGCCTGCATGCGTGCCTCAGGCTATAGCGGGCCCCGATTTTTTCAACAACCGCCATATTACATCGTCAGGCTGGACGCTATGCAACGCCCGAATGTAAGGCCAGTTTCATTTTTTTAGTACGCGCATGGGACGCCATTATTTTTGCAGCGAAAGCAATACATGTCCCATTACGTGAAACGCCGGTGTTGTCGGCGGCGTGGCCGAGCGATGGTACCTAAAACGTCCGACGGCGCGTACAGTAATAACTAGCTTAAAGGGACCCTGGAACACTATTTTCAATTTTTTTTTTTTGAAATCTTAAATGCTTGCAGAACGTAGTCACCCAACACACCCAGTTAGGGGGTTGCAAAGTACCTGAGCCAAAAATTACTGCTCTATCACATAACTTGGTTACTCGCTCAAAAGGTTTTTCTCTCTTTCCCGGTGTTGACGTTCTTCGACGGCCCGAATTGCGTCACTGAGGCCACGTAGCGGCTGTTGGCCGGTTTTCCTTCAGTTGCAGCGATGAACGCTTTTCGATAGCAACTTCACAAATAAAGCCACAAAAACAAAGCAGAAACGGAAGGCGTATCTGGTGCGACGAGCAAATCACGCAGTGCCGCTCCGTGCTGGCGATAACTACAGCTTCCGCAGTGGTTCCAGACGATAAAGAAAGAGTAAAAGCGTTTATCGAAACTGTTGCAGGGCCCCTTTAAGTTGCCTCGAGTAAACACTTTTCGGGGCACTTAAGTCTTCTTAAGCGCTTTGAAAGCGAAAGCCCGGAGGCACTTTTAAAGACGATGGTCTTTCTTGGGGTACTTTAACGCAAAAATTTTGATCTCTCTATGTCTGTCTGTCTGTAACGCGATTCAGCCATCCGGCCAAAGTGAAACACGAGCTGCCCAATAGACTTATATACCCACAGCCAAATCTGAACGTCTACAATGTTCATACTTGTCACCATTGCTGAACAAGAACAAAACATTACCCAAATGGGAGGCAGAAAATCAATACATAAGTGATATTTGCAGCGCCACTTAATACAAATTCATGGACGCTTGATTCAAATGAAATACTACATATACTGCATAAAAAAATTCACTCCGTCGCCTGTTGTCGCCCGCGCCAATTCTAGCGGCATATTAAGAAATAAAACGGAAAACAGACCCGAAAGGTTTCACTAGATAGGTTCCATATTCCGTTTGAAACGCACGTGAAGTTGGGCAGCGTAGTTCTATAAACGTTGAAGTAGGGTGCCTTGATTCACGCGCGTCTCCGCCGTACGGCAGCGCTGGAATCGAGGCACCCGACTTGGAGCAGCGGAACACGGTAAATTTAAATTGACTTGAGCAAACCCCTAGCGTGCTTACCTTGGGAGGAGCGTGACGGGAGAGGAACAGCATGAGAGGTGAGCGGGAAAGCGAAGGGAGGCATGTACTTGGCAAATGTTGTTGAAAACTTGTCGTCTTTCGTCGACATTTGCAACGAAAGGAGCAGATACGCCGTAAATTTTAAATGCAGAGCATTTCTTTAACTCATGATGTCACCCGTTCTAGGCGTCCGTAGTAGTCCGCATCGCTCGCAGGTGCGCCCTCTCCCCCGCTCCTCCTCGCCTACTCTCCGCTCGCATCGCGCGCTCTCTCCGCGGTCGGTTCGCGCCCAACAGGTGGGGGCGCGCGCGTCGCGGAATCAACAACATCTGTGGCGTGATCGTGACGTCAGCATCGCGCGCGCGTGGCGCGATCATGGCGTGATAAAGGCGGGTGTCGGCGAGGCTGGAACGCACTCATCGCCGCGCTCTCTCGTCAGCAACAAGTGCAACAACATTAACGTAACGCAAACTACTTAACGTCGTGCGCCCCTGGAAATGCTCTGCATTTGATCGTGCCCCTCGCGAGGGGGATGTTTCACTGCGTCGCCATGCGAACAGTTTGTCACGCTTCAGGTTTTTTTTAAACTTTACTGCTGCAGCCGCTATTCTGTGCCGCTACTACCGGTTTAGTTTGTACATAGTAAATACACTTGCGCTAAGCTGTTTACATGTGTGTATGTATGGGGGTGTCTAGAATTTACTGGCACATACTCCGCCGGCGGCGATCGATTCAGAACAGGCCGACGTCATGGACCGGTTCTTGCTCCTGGTGCGATTGCCGCATTGCGAATGCGTTCCACATGGAAAATTTTATCGCAACGATAGGAAGTTTTGGAGCTGAACAAACATATCATACACATAACGTGCCTGAGGCTAATTCAGCAAAACGTGTTTAGCGACGGCTGCAGTTTTGAATACAGTCAAATCTCGTTGCTACGAACCCCACATTAACGAATTTATCAAATTTACGAATATTTTATGAATCGCCGCCAGATTGCCTATATGTTCAATGTAAAAATTCTTCAGAACTACGAATTTCAATAGATATTTCAGAATAACGCACGTAATTTATTTTGCCCATTATAATCGAAGAGCTAGCACCAGTATTACGAATTCGGCTAAAAAAGTAACAGCGTCACCGACAACTCTCGCGTGAAACAGAAACCGCCGCTTCTCAGTAGCAATCATCATCACCATGTCAAAGCTGTGGTTTAGCCTAGCAGGCCTAGCCGCGTTTGCTTCTTTTCTCTCTCGTTGTGTTGGGTGACGATGGCTGGTCGGTCGTTCTTCCGCTAATCACGCGTGAGGGCAGGTATTTTTTTGTTGTGGATGATTTTGCTGCGAAGTTCGTGCGAGATCTAAAGATGAATGCAGCTATAGCGACAAAGCAAAGAAGACGCGAGAGCAGTCATCAACTTTAGTGAAAATGACGATCGCGAAGGATTACGACTGTGATTCAGCGAACATAGAAGATGAGATCGTGTCGAGCATTGATGTTTTATTGCACATGAACAAATTCCTCACTTTCATTGCTCAGTGCAATGATGCACCCGATTAGGTATTGTGCAAGGTGGAATATGTAGAGGCATTCCTAATTGATCGGTCGTGCGTGCTGCACGCGTGAGAAGAAAGTAACTGATTTTTTCAAATAAAGTAGCTTTGAAGTGAGCCCAATATTTTTATTTGATAGTTTTCCTGTCTTCACGCGCGTCTACTGCTCACGTACGTCATTTTCATACCTAGTTTTGAAACTGCCAGTTTTTCATTACAACGATATTTAAAAATAACGAACGATTTTCGATGGTCCCGCGTGATTCGGTATATTGAGGTTTGACTGTATGACGTTGCATTGGCGTGAGAAAGAAACGGAGTCATTGAAATCCCCCCCCCCCCCAAAAAAAAAATGAAGAGATTGTTGCCCACCCTTGCGATAGTTTGTGCGATGACAAAATAATCATACTAATATAATAAATAAGCAGGTGATTATTTGTACTTGTTGTGGTTTTAAAGAAAACAGAGGCTATGACTTGAGCACAAACGGGGTAATGGTTTAGAGAGAGAAAAAAAAAGGGGGGGGAAGGGGGGGGCTTAAAAGTACTCGTTAATTAGGTTCTCCGCCCCTATGAAAGTACTACAACGATCTCTGTGATTCACTTTTTCAGAGAATCTTATGAACCAGTTCATCCCTCGGAAGTACCACAGGGAATACAAAAATTCAAGTAAGTAAACTGTGCCCAACGGGTAAACAAAATCAGGCACTGCAAAGGTTCAAATTTGAGCGCGCTGTGGCCAGTTTCGGTTTCGAAATCGTTTGAAGGGGGCTGCCTCAGCCAACGCTTCAACCGCCGTTTAGGCCTCGTTAGAGTGAACTAGAAGTTTTAGAGTGGCCCGACCGGCCGCCCGGAGAGGTGCTCGTTTCGCGCAGAAAATAGCGGCGGCGCTGTAGTCAACGACCATTGAAAGCGAAAGCGGCGGCTGGCCGCGCGCACGGCCGCGCGGCCAGCCGGGCCAGGAAACGCTTTACGCGTGGAGCGCTGGAAATTTTTTCTGCGGGTCGTCCGATTGCTGAAATGTACTGTAGGTACAGTGGACTGTGCGTAACGAAATGAAAAATAAACGCTGCAGCTCATTTTGCGTTAGTTTTGCCTTTCCCGCTCGACAACAAGGAAAATTGCGGATTTTCCTTCAGTGCAGCATTCGTAACGGATTCTAAATAAAGTAATTGCAGCGACATTTTCGCTATTCCAATGTCCTATAAAAACGTATTTTGCGTTGAATTGACTAATATGAACCAGTTTATGATTGCTTTATGATTGTGTCCTTACAATTGGGCTGCTTGATGGACATGACACGAAAAAATATGAGGACTGGGATGATAGCTTCTCAGAAAAATTTCTTAGTTATTGTCTTGCAATTTACGCTCGGACTGCAGTTATGTGGGTTACTATCGTAAGTTGTTGCGTTTGTTTTTTATTGCGTGAGTTGTTATTATAGCAGTATTTAAGCAGTGACCCGCTTGGGATAATTACGGGTCACCGTGGTGGCCGAACAGAAAATGACACGCGCAAGCGAGAGATCTTTTTAGAGTGGTTAGCTCAGTTAGCTCAGTTGTCCCAATGACCGTCTTTCATAGAACTATTCCCGCAACGTTCTATTAATGGCACCACCTTTCACCTGATTCGATCAAGAAAGGAGTTGAATCAGATTAACACAAATTTAATTCGCAAGTACGCTGAGAGTACAATTACACGCACATAAAACAAATGCAAAACATAGATCAGAAGATATATTGACCGCGACAAAAATGAAATATAACACGTCTACTATAGATCTAGGTAAAGGTTCAAGAAGGCTAACATGGAGGTTCAAATAAACGGAACTGGAACAAATACACATTTTGTTTTCATTTTCAATAGCCCAGCAAATGAAATGTAACGCGGGAAATCATGCACAAAGTCTACACATGTAAAGGTTTAGGAATAACGGTAACATGGAGATTTAAATTGACATTTTTGGTCAACGCATTTTCATAACTCGCCCTCGATCATTAGCGACAGCTAAGTTCAAGGTGTTGCTCCCACCTCCGCATGTAATCACGGAACTTGTTTAAACATTTTATGTAGAAATGAATCCGTGTCGAAATGTATACAGAACCAACCCAAATTTGCGGTCAAGGTCTCACGTGCTGGTCGCAACCAACGCCGTTAAGGTGTTTGTTGTGAATAATGGCTGCAGCACATCCATAACGTACGCTGTCATGGTGGAGCTCCTTGTCGCTGAAGCAACCGGTAAAAACGTCCTAGAGATCGCTAATAAACTTTAAAAAATGCGCGGACGGATTCAGAAGTCCCCCCAAATTACAAGAGGTAGTAAACACAGCGGCATCGTCCCCTGGCATGCAGGAAGCAGTAGTTGGTCCCGCAGACTTGGCACTTCGTTTTCAGTACACACTTTCTTACCAAGTGCCTGCGACAAAGTAGGTTAATAAAATAAGCCCACTAACGACAGTACACGCCTCAACGGTAGGGGTATCCCAGATGAAGGCTTTTGGTATTTTCGTTCCAAATAGGAACGTAAAAAACAGTAAACTTTTTGCAGCATAGAATGTGCGCCCCGCCGCTTTTGCTTCATGCGCAGTCAAGAAGGGGAAGGGAAGAACATTCCTGGTGCCTGTCCGTCAAATTAATCCCTCGTTAACTCGAACTCTGCTATATCTCAAAATATCTTCTCGAAACTTTTTCTCACCGTGTTTACCTCCCATAGGCGGTACGCATTTGCCCGCTTTATCTCAAAACGTTTTTTCGGAGGACCACGGATGTCTCGAAATACTGGCAGAGAAGACGCAAGGCAAAGTCCGCTGCAGGCAGCTGATAAGGTCCCCGTTCGAATGATTACTCCCACTACTCGCCGAACGCGGTCGTGAAGTGCAAGTTTACGCGGACTACGCGTCCCCGTTACCGGAATTAATGCTGTTTGGCGCATAAGATAGCTGTGGACGACGCAGCTGATCATGCGGATGAGGAGGAGCCTCCAGAAGTGCCTACAACGGCAGAAACAACATACATGCTGCGTCTACTTTGTAACAAGGTAGAATGTAGCGGTGACGACCACCAATTCATGCGATGCGTTGAGAATTCTCGGGTACGCTTTTCTGGGATGCAGATGCGAACGCGAATCAGCCGAGCGCAACGCAGCTGTTTCTTTCTTCTGCAATAATAAAAGTTTCTTTTTCTTGCGAATTATTTTGCCTTTATTACGAAATCTCCCCTGTGCAATAGTGCTTTTGTTAGCAGCACTATATATATAGCTGTTATTTCAGGGACCTAGCTACAAATTTTCTGCATTTGATTTAACTCGAAACTCCGCGCTTATCTGAAAATTTTCAGCTAATTTTACGACTTTGAGTTAACGAGAGATTACTGTATATCAACAATTAACGTTTTCAGAAAACGCATACAAAATGAGAAAGTATCGTTGGGGCGGGCGGGGGGGGGGGGGGGGGGGAGGGAGGAGGGGAGGTCGATAATTTTATGGCGGGTCGTACTAGTTTAAAGTTTGCTCAAGCGGAGTCATAACGTTTCTGCGTCTACTTTCTAAGCCAGCTGACCAAAGGCGCAGGATCGATTCCCGGCCACGGCGGCTGCTTTTGTGATGGAGGATAAAAGCGAAAAACGCCCGTGTCTTCGAGATTTCGGCGCACGTTAAAGATCCCCAGGTGGTCAAAATTAATCCGGAGCCCTCCAGTAGCGCTTGCCTCATCGCCTCTGTACCGCCGGCGCGTTAAACCTAATAATCCAAAATAAATCAGCTTCGCAAGCGCAAAACACCGCAGCGAGCAACGCAAATATTGCCGCGCGCAGGCTGGGAGCTGGTGCCGGGGAGCGCCGGCTGTTCAGTTGTTGACGACAGCAGCGCCGCCGCTATACCGGTTTTATTTTCTGCGCGAAAGTCGACCCGGCGGAGCAATGGGAGAGGCCGCCGCTCGGGCCACTCTAAAACTTCTAGTACACTCTAGCCTCGTGCCTTGTTTCGGCTTTTTCTTGCTTTCTTGTATTTAGGTGCAGGAACGACAGAAACGGGGACGAAAAACGTCGTCACTTTGCGTCTTTCCCCACTATGACGTAGGGGAGGTGCCCTGTGGGCTCTGGAGTGCGAAGAAAGGTAATCATCTGTCTAGCGTGTTTTTTTTTTGCCAGTTCTGTTTGTTTTTCCCGCCTGGTTCACGTGAGCAGAGCCCAGCGGGGTGACCTTAGCGGCATTTTTTTGGGTGGCTCTCTCAAGTGTCAGCTGAGCTTCGGTGTTCCAACCCAGAGCTGCGAATTCTAGGCGCCCGGATATGAAAGCGCCGTGAAGCTTTCGGAACCGCAGCCTCCTCCGAGGCCGCTTCTGCTTGAGGTATGTTGTGGTTTCGCTTGGACGTCAACGGTGCTGCCGACTTCGGTTTCAGCCGGCTGCCGGCTGTGCGCGAGCCCTTTGCAGCTGAGAACAGTGGATTTTCTCAAGCTGTGCATCCGTCTAAGCAGGCTTTGACCTTAAAGCTGACGGTTTCTGCGTTAAGAGAGAATGATCTGTCGTAAACACAAGTTGACACTTATTGGGGCTCGTTTAGTCGCCGGTGCCTTTTCGGGTTCTCATGCATGGGCTGAATGCGTGCGCATTGCCAGTATAAGGTATTCTTTTCGATCTCCGCATAGGTGCACCTTCCCAGACGAATTTGTCCGGGAGATTTGTCCCTACAAGTTCACGTTACGAAGCGTTACCGAGCGCGAAAATCAACACTCACCGATCAGTGTAATGAATACAACAGTGAGTCTAAAGGTGCGAGAATAGCTATTTTAACATTGTTTTATGCACATCTGCGATGATTTCGCACCTTGGTGAACATGTAAAGTGAGCCGTAACAGTACTAAAAGGTCTGCCACAAAAATAAAATAAAAAAAGCCTGGGCAGGTTATTTCATTATTCGTAAATTTGCGCCCAAGTAGAGTGATTCTAGTTCACTCTAACCCGGCCAAGTGTGCCGGCCTAGCGCGCCTTTCGCGTCGCAGCTTTTAGGAGAAACTTAGCCATCTTTGGTTTTCATGCCAAGCCGTGCAAGTGAGGTCGAATCCGTGATTCAACTCCGACGTATACTGATCTCACTTTCTTTCATTTATTTCTGACAGACAGTTGAGTTGCTTTCAGACATAATGCATCAGCTTAAATAACAGAAATAAAAGAATGAAAACAAGGAATCAACTAAAGGCAGCCAGTGGACTTGTAGGCAGGATCTGTGAAGCAGTTTCAGGTCTGGGTAAGCCAGTGTGCCGTAGCCGATAGCAGTGCCAAATGCACCCTAAGAAAAGCACTGGAACATTAGTGCAATTCCCTACATTCAGTGTAAGGTCTAGCACATGTGGTTAGCAACAAAAGGAAGAGGTAGGGGAAGAGGTAGGGGAAAGTTGTACTGACGTATGCCTCGAAACCAATGTTCAGGGCTGTCTTGACACTTTCCATTGCGTTATCTTGTGTGGCATGTTGGGAGACCTGTCGCCTTGGTGCCATACTGGTTTGTATTCCCAATAACGAGCTGGCGTTCTGAGCTACACCGTTGTCTTTAACTGGGAGTTGCTGTTCGTTTAGTGCCTTATATATATAGCTGCTGTGTTTTATTGGGAACGCATTACTGAAGGCAGTCAGCACTTATATTGAACCTGGTTGTCTAGATTTATTGCTCATATTAAACAGTCTTGAAATTGGCTTGAAAATTTCATGTTAGGGCATAGAAGTGCGTGTTGTGCACCTATGTGAAATTTCTGCTTCCTGGACATTCTGAGCAGTGAAGCGCTCCCCTTCAGGTGTGATCTTTTCCAACAGTGGGTCGCTGGTCTGCAGATAACCTCATGCCAGTGAGGCTCGTGCGGCAGTTGCCGTGTGAGTTACAGCAATAATGGGGCTGTTTGACAGCAGGCTTCTTCGATGAAAGTGGCATTTAGCGTATATCGGTTAGCGTATATCGGTGGAAGAGTGACGGCAGTAATTCGTTGAGGCAGGTCTTCCGTTACGTGGTGCTTGACGCAAATGGTTGACTGTTTGTTTTCGTGCCTTGGCTCAAATCTCTTCCGTTCACATCGGACCTCGATCTTTGGCCACGACTGCTTTCTGGATCCTGGAATCGGCCACAGCCAGCAGGCTTGTCTCTACCCCTGTCCCCCCAGATGACCATGGCAGGTAATGTCGGACTCTGCCCACTCAGAGGCTGCTGTGTCACCACCATGCAGCGCTGTGTTTTTGAGCCAGTCCCGTCCAGGCCATGCCAGCTGCTTTGCTACTCTGCATTCTTGGGCTAGCGGCTGTCTTCCTTCGCCTCGTTTTTGCTTCTGTGTTTGTCGAACTTTGCAACATGTTGACCAATTGCCAGGGGGTGCACATCTGTGTGTCATAGGGAGCTTATAACTGTAGCGAAATCCCGTATGCTGAATTATCGACATGTTGGTATTCATGTACTGAACTATCTGCCTGCCACATGGGGTGATGACCAACGTGAATGCTGGGATTCAGAGCAACAAAAGCGTGTACTGAAGGGCTTGTTGGTACATTATACCGCTTTAAAAAAAGCACAGAAGACGGCACAAAGGCAGGAAGGAAGCAACAAGCTTGTGTGAGCTTTAAAGTGGTCCTGAAAGAAATGGCACAGGTCGGATCACCCCTTGCCTGGGATTCTAAGCAAAAAGCTGGTGTCAGCTCTAAAGGAGGAAATGGCGCAGGGTTAGACTGCTTGGTTAATGGCACCTGTTCCAGGTATAAATTTTTTACGTACAGTAGCACCCCTGCAGTTTTGCGGCAAATTTTGTGATTCCTTTCCTTCGCTTGCTTTGAATCGCCACCATAGTTCTGGCAGTTTATGCGTAACAAAGCGGAGATTTTTGAGGTTGCACGTTTTTTTCATGCACTTCTGGTGAAGGGAAGTGGTTGCCTTCTCTCTCTGGCACCTCGGCATGTCTGCGTGTTGTTGTGTTTGTCTCTGTGCATCCTTCTTTGTTTTAGAGCTGTCTTGTCACGCTCCTCGTCAGAAGACATGGGCGCAGCTTCTGAACTTTCACGTGTGTCCTGTTTGAGTGCCTGACTCGCTTGCCCCGTGTTGTCCCAACGATGCCTCGCTGCTGCTGCTGCTGATGCTTCTGAAGAGGCAGCACAAACATCTGGTTGAACAGTGCCAACCGACGTGTCTCGAAATCACAAGTTGCCCCACTGCTTTAGCTGTCATTTTCATTGAATACACAAAAAGGTCACTCTGCAGTTGCCGGCTGTCAAGCTAGTGTTAGAGAATACGAGAAATTCAGACAGTGAGATCATTGGCCTATCAGCATCGGAAAGGTGAAAGTGTAGGTACCGTATTTTTGTGTGTATAACCCGCACCAAAAATGCAAAAATTTCAGGGGTGAAGTAGAGGTTCGCATTATATGTGAGGTATTTCCTTTGGTGCAGCTTCACCGCAATGTGCATTGGGCCGTGATGCCCCTACAGGAGTAATAGTGGCTAAGCCACTGTTATCCCACTACCAGTGCTTATATTGCGCAGACAGCTCAACAATATACCAACCTGAAAAAATGTATGCGGCAAGTCTTTTAGTTACGTAGTCAGCTAGGCAAGTTTTTTTGCATAAACAAATGTGTAATGTTGCTTGAGTAGTAGCTTTGGTCCATCCTCTTATGTATGAAATATGCGGGCAATACGTGGGGATATATTTTTTATTCGTCGACGAAAAGTGGGGGGGTGGATTATACGCGCGAAAATATGGTATGTTTGTGGACGACACCTCACTGCTGATGCCTACAGTAGAAATTGGGGGGTGGTACAATAATAGGCTTGCCAGCAAGCAAAGTGTTTTTGAAGAAGGATACACTGCTGATGCTGCACTATCGCATGGTGTTGATGCTTCAGGCAAGAAAGAGCACTTAGCTGCGAGCATCCGTCCAGAGTAATAACTGCAGAACAGCTTCATTTGTGCGCAGCAGGTTTCGTGGTCGTACGTCAATGGAGTGGCAGGAAGGGTGCACATTGAGGTACCATAAGGGCTCTAAGGGGACCAGTGTTAACAGTGAAGGACATCTACGCACATTAGGCCCTGCTACTGGCTTGAGCCAGGGTAGCACTACCTTCCACAGGGCTACAAGTGGCTTGAGAGGAGAGGACAGATTAGCGCACAAATGTGCACTCGGTTGGTACGCGGTAACACAGTTTATACTGCTCACATGTGCAAAATTCTTGCAGAGTGGATCGCTCAAACTGTACTGTGCAGGACACGTGTGCACTACATAGCATCGGGATTGCATGCCCCAAGGGAGCTTGTCGAGTGGTTGTCAGCAGTGCGCAGTGAATTACAGCTGTTGTGAACTAGCAGCAGGGCCTTGCATGCCTCGGTGGAGAAATTAAGCATAATGTGCTACAATTTGCAGTATTGCCACGAAACCAGAGAAGCAGACTGGGGAAAAAAACATGCTTTGTGGCCACTTGTTTGAATCATCTCACCTGGGTAACATCTAAATGGGCATGAAGGGAACAATTTTTACCTAAGATTAAAGAGAGGTTTCTTAAATTTCAGTAATGTCTTTGTTCTGAAATTCTTGACACTTCTTATTATGTGCAGCCATTTGTTGTAATTTATACGTATTTGCATTTCTGTGCTAGAAAGCAGTGCAGCTGCAAATGGCACTTGTGCTTTGATTAAAGTACAGGACCTTGACTGGCACGAGCGTGTGAGTCAGGGCTAGCAAAAAACATCCGTTGGGGGGACATATCACGGGAGCCCTTCGTCATCTAAAACTGCTGCCAAACACTGTGGCCTGTGGGTGTTGTGCATTATTGCCCTGTTAGCACGATTACTGATGAGTGGCTTCCTCCACTGCAGACCCATCCATTGTGGCCTCCCTGGAGTCCAACGGCCTGGCCGAGCACGCCATGCACATCGGCAACTGGTCAACCAGTGCGTCCTCCAAGCCCAGCCTGCCCATCAACGTCTTCCTGCTCAATGATGGCGTCTTTGAAAGCACCATCTACCGGCTGGCCAAGAGTGCGTGTGCTGTCTCCCCCTTCCTGGCTCTCTGGCTTCTTTGCCAGCTCGTGTTAGGCGCGGTGTAATTGCGCGGTGCTCCTTTTCCGCGAAAGCGGGAAAGTTGAATCGCACCGTCAGCTGTGTAAAAAATGTGTGGGGAGGATTTTTGTTTTCTCTGCGGGAACTACTTGAGTGGGTTGGTTCCATTGGCTGATCCAGAAGGGGGGTCCAGATGTCCTGACCCCCCCCTTAATTTTTGAATTCATACCCCCGAGAAGATGTCTAGTTATGAAGATTTCTAGAAGATACCTAGAAAAAGTCTAGTGGATGTTTTTTTTTTTCTATTTCTTGTGTTTTGGCTTCATGAAGTTGTGGTGAATAAAAAGGACATTCTCATCCTCCTTATCATCATCATATACATCAGTGATAGAAGTTGACCCCCTCCTCAGAAAAAACCTGGAACTGCCCTTGGCAGGTTCTATGCAAAGGCAGATTACATGTGGGTAATTGCAGTAGTTAAAATGACGTGTGTCACAGACACACTGAGGAACAGGTAACATTTGCTTCTGCGCTGCACTGCGAAGTGGCAAAAATGACTTGGAGGGACCCCAAATGTGGCACACAACTGCATTAGGCAGACAGGCATTATAGGATGCGCCTGAAAGCAAAAGCATTACGGCAACTAGGGTTTGGGGTCTTGTCCGTCCCCTCCTCTTCCTTCTTACCACTCCCAGTGAGGCCAGGGGGTCACGGTAGAAGTGTAGTGGGGAACGCACAAGAACCAAGCATTCAGGACAAGAGCCTGTGCTGTGTGCTCCGTCTCCTGTTCTCGCATATAGACAAATGACAAATTGTGACACCATGCAGATGTGGTTGCACAGACATGATCAGCAATGGGTGGAGTATAGATGGTATTCACTGAAAAGTTTAGCGGTTGATTTCCTAGCTTGGCAACACTGGAAATGGCCATGGACATGGCCGAAGCGCCACAGACATGGCGGGGCTTTTGCCACTGCGCCCGCACGCGCCGCAGAAAAAAAAAAAACACCGGCGTGCGTCGTCTGCTCTGTTTCAACCCGATTCTCAACGGTGGTGTCAACAGAGATGTTATTAATCGCACTCGCAGTGGAGTCAAGGCATTACTTTGCGTTCGGTGGGGTAGAGTTTGGACTGTCGAACACACATCATGTGCTCAGCACGGACAAGTATTGCCATCCCGTGGAGCCCGGCGTAACCAGTGATGGCACACTCACATGGTTGCCTGCATGCGTGCCTCGCCAGTGAATACGTCCTATAGCTTGTATTCACTGGCGAGGCACACCAAAGTTTAATGAGCTGTAAAATTAGTTTCAAGCGGTGCAGCGAAAAACCGACTCTCTTACTGCAATCACCAGGGTTCAGAGCATTGGAAAATATAAAGATTGCAGTGTTATGACCAACACTGCTTTCTGTATTGGTCCTCCAAAAATGACTAATTATCTCTAATTATCATGGCAACTAATTGCCTTACTAAAAAAATTATGCCATATTTGAAATCAGTGGAAAAAAAGCAGCAAGACTGACAAGTTTCACATAGTTACCTAAAAATGGAAAGAAACTGTTTTAAGAACTATGTCCCCTCTTTAAATGCTGGTTTTTCTGGCATGCTTGTTATTCTGGCTTGGTTATTTCAGTTGTTGAACAAAAGCAAAGTTGTGCGTTCTACCTGTGTTCCCTCTGTGTGCTTGTGTAGCCACCCATGCAGTTTAATGCATTCGGAAGTGTACTTTACTGCTGTTGCTAGATGCACAGCTAGCTAGCAGTAGCAAGACGTTTGAATGTGTGCCAACTTTGCTCGAGGAGCCAGCTGAAGCCTACCTGTGTGCAGATCAAACGGTTCTCCCTGACCTCTGCCCTGACCTCTGCCCCTGCAGACACGTGTGTGCGCTTCATCCTGGGGCCCTCGCTGTACGGCAAGGAGGTGCAGCTGTTCATCAACCTGCCCCCCAAGGAGGGGGGGGCCGCCTTCTGCCGCACGACCTACCACCCTGTCCCCTGGAGCCACGACGTTCACAACCCGGGCGATGAGACGGCCTACTTTGCCGACCTCACCTTCCACCTGCCCGGCTCCTTTCACTACTACTTCACCTGCGATAACCAGTGCGTCTCTCTGCTCTCCCTGATCCTTGGGGGAGCCACTACGCCAAGTGCTGTTGTTCTGTATCGCGCGATGCGATTATGCAATTACGTGTGTCACAACTAGGCTTGTCCGAATAGGAAAACAGTAAAAGCTTGTTAATTCAAACTCGGTTAATTCGAACTTCCGATTTAATTCGAACTCACACCCTGGTCCCGGCACAGCCCTGTATATTTCGATGGAGGAAAACTCCCGATAATTCGAAAGCATCGGTATCCAGGGCGGTTGATTCGAACTATGATCAACTGGTTTCCATCGACCCTCACGGAAGAAGTCAGCCCAAAGTGATTACAATGTGTTGCAAATCTGAACCAAACCAAATTTACGAGAGATGCGAAACAGCGAAACAGAAAAACAACAGTGTGGCGTGCGCGCTACGCTCCTGCAACGCCTTATTTCGCTTCTACAAAGGGCGCCGCGCCACTGGTGCCAGAGTCCCGGTGCATGCCATCATTGTTTACGAAATCACCCGCCACAAACGTGTAGTAGCGCCTAATTCGCGATAATGAGTCCAGAGGTGGCATCTTTGTGTTCTGCTCGCGCAGTGCGGCGCGATTTGCATTCATTGTAGCGCCCACCCACTAATTCGAACTCCGCTTAATTTGAACAACTTTGTCATCCCCTTCGAGTTCAAATTAACGAGCTTTAACTGTATTTCAGTTCAAAGCGAATACGAAGCGAATAGTCCTTTGGGTCGAATACTTTCGAAGCGAATTCGAATATTTACCAAATGTGTCAGAAGAACAGAACTGAGCCGTTAAAAGTTGTTCTAAGCAAAAATTTTTTGTTTCTTAGGTTACAACGTACAAAGACATCACAGAGAATCCTGTGATAACATATGTTAACCAGTAAACAAAATTCTGTATATACTAGACTAGTTGTAGAAGAAGGTACATTCATCTACACAGATAACAACCTACAACATATACACACATAAAACATCTCAGAAAATCATTGGGTAGCATATTTCAAGCAAAAATATAATGGCATGAGGACTAGCAGCTCCACATACAGGGAAGAAGGCACTCCCTTCTACCAATTATAAGTGTGATCAGCACCTGCTCAATACACATGTGCCACGCGGTAGCCAAACCAATTGTTTTGTTACCGTTGCATTGTTTGAAACAATGAAACCGGGGCCTTGACTACCTTGACGAACGTGCGCGCGTAAGGTTGCTGCGACAACGCTCTGAACGTGGCTTAGCTTCTCTTGGCTCCACGTGTAGTCAAGATGTAGGCACGATGCCGGTGGTAATGCGGTTTGCCTAACGAAACCGACACTCCTGATAGTACTCGAACGCAGTTTTTATATCCGTTCACCACGAATACTTCGAAATATCGCAAATTTTAAATTCGGGTCGAAGCAAATTGGAATACTGTAACATTCTTCCGAATACTTGAAGTGTTCAAATATTCGCACAAGCCTAGTCACAGCCCATTGTCGTCATCGCTGTGACCCCCCACCAAGTTTGGAGGGATAAAATCCCCCTCGGAGACGCTTTGGGAGTACTATTGGAACTGGGACCAAGCTCTGGGCAAGGGCACAGTAGGTGAGCTGGGCATAGTGAAGGGGAGCCAGAGTGTCTCAACTGCTGTATTGAGGGGGAGGGGGGTGAGAAAAATCTCCCTGGTTTTAGGCAGTTGTAGTAAGAGGGTTAGCCTGCCCCCTCGCAGGAGTAAATCAGACGACGCATCGCTGCATTTGGCAAACTAACCGAATCGCTTTCAACTGTTGAAATATTCTGAATAGCTTGCTTTTCTTGTCTAAGAAGAGCGTCGGGATAAGTTAAAATTTGCCCAAGAAATTCTGTGCGTTTTACGGCATCGGCAGTGGATGGCTCATGTGAGCAAAACTTTGTGCCACCAGTACGTCAAGAGAGGAGCAGCAAAAGACCAGAGGAATAAGGAGGTGGCGCCGTGCCAAGCTGGCAGCAGGGCCTTTGGTGCTCTGGGAGCAGGGGCTCCTTGCTTGAACCTCTGCCAGTGGAATGCCAAGTCAAAGTGCTGGGTCCTTACTCCCTTCGCTCGTATTTCAGTCGGCGATGAAATGACCGTGTTAATGGATGACAGGAGGAGCGGTGGGCAGACAGTTCTGCAGTGGTAGTCCCCACTGCAACAATTACTGTATTTGCATGATTCTAATGCACCCCCAATTGTAAAGCGTGGTTAATTGCGCGTAGGAAAATTGGAAAAAATAATTTAACGCCGACTCTACTGCGCAGATGTAAAAAATTGGACGCCACCTACCTGGAAGAAGGAAACTTCATTTGACGCGTGTAACTGTGGCAGCCAAAAATGAATTGCGTTATAAACTTGCTTGTTCATCTGCGGCAAATAAAACTATAGCGGGGAATATTGAAGCTGTTGGCAATTTAAAGTGCCTTCACCTTCATAATTCTAGGCGTGACGGGCTGATTGCAGGAGCAGAAAAATGTGCAACAGCGGATCAACGCAGCATGCCATTGAGAAATGAGTGCGCCGAGATTCACTCACGTGGTGTTGGCAGATTTTGTTTTTAAATTGAGTTGGATTTCGACGGGACTTTGCCTCTATGGCAATGCTGCTGGCTGCTTTAAAGCCTATTTCGATTGTAAGCCCGATAGTAATGCGCCCACAAATTTTAAGGCTACCTTTTAGCAAAAAAAAAAGGGTGCGCATTAGAATCGCGCAAATGCGGTAGAACATGAAGCACGGTTGGCATGGTGTGCAAAGGGCTTGCAATAAACGCTGTGTTAGGTTATAAAGCTGGAGCAAGGCATTCTCATTGGTCCGAGCCTCATGTTCGCCACCAAAAGAGAGAGTGGCGAGATGCTCACGCATTCTTAAAAATCCACCATTACATCTTCCGTTAATTTGTTTTCACTGGCAGATGTTTCACCCATAGATGCCGCATAAACGCTACTATAGGTTGACCCCTTAACTTCAGGGGGATAAAGCTGACAAGAAACTTTCTGCACAAAGGCTTTATTTATTTCATGTCATTGTAATTATTTCTGATGCGCATTGCTCATCAGAGCTGTCAGAACTCTTCTCGAAGAGCAAAACCTTTTCACTTCATATAAAACTGCACCCTAATCCTGGAAGCTTTAAATTCTCTTCGCATTTCTTGGCACGCGAACTTAACCACTTTGCAGCTAATGGCCTCCAATGCGGCTAGTAGTGATCTTGTGTGAAGCACGGAAAGGAATTTCATCACCTTATGAAAGGGCTACATTGCCCTTCGTTTTTGGCGAACTCTTCCTTTCATCTCAAACACAGCAGTGAACTGCCACTGAGTTCCTGCTCTCATTGTGGAACATTGTTGACACAGTAAAAAAGCACAACGAAACAATTGTGAACCAAGGGGAAAGAACCAGAGAAATGTACTTGCAGTAGGTAGTACTAGCAGCTCTATCTTAAAGGTGTGAGCAGGGATAACATTTGGACACTGGCACTCTCACATGGCTGCCAGACTACAATCTACATCCTGCAAGTGACTGCAATATATAGTACTAGCTACTGCTCGGGAATTAGCTAGACACTATGTTTATAGTGTCTTTTCAACGAGACTTTGGCGTGCGTTAGAAACCCTAGGTAAGCTGTAATTGGTTGCTACGCTTCGGTACAGCACACTGCCAAGCTGCGGTGAAAAGCCCTGCAAAGCCCTGTTGAGACCTTTGGGACGTAGTTGAGGGATGGCCTGCTCTTGCTGTTCACTCACTGTGAGTGCTTTTGTGGCGCAATTAAGTACTGCAGGCAGGTTATTGTGGCACTGCTGCACTTACAAATGCCCCAGAGGTGTGCGTTTTGCGTTCTTGGAGCCTTGGGCAGCTCATTGAGGGGGTAGAAGGGATCCCCTGTGGAGCTTGTGTGCGTGCCTGCGTACCGTGCAGACCTGGCCACGCGGGCTCAGGCTACCTGCTGGTGGACCCCGTGCTGTGGCGGGGCAGCGCCTCCGAGGGGGAGCCCCTGTCGCTGGACAGCGTGCAGTGCCAGACGGTGCTGACCAAGTGCTTAGGGCCCTTCCAGGGCTGGCCCGAGAAGCTGGAGGTGAGCCGGCAGACGGGCTACAACTTCGTCCACTTCACGCCCCTCCAGGAGCTGGGGGACTCGCTCTCGTCGTACTGCATCAGCGACCACCGCAAGCTCAACCCCATGCTCAGCAGCCCCGGCCAGCCCCCGGTCACCATGGCCGACGTGCAGGCCCTCGTCGACAAGATGGCCACCGAGTGGAAGGTGGGTGCGCCGCCTCGGGGGCGAGGCGTTCGTGCGTCGGTCACGGAGCAAGGAGTTCGCGGAACAGCCCATTGCGGCAAGCGTGGGCAAGCGATTAGATAATGTCACAATGGATGAATGAAGGAAATGTTTTTATTGTAGGATAGCTCTTTGGCCTAATAGCGGGGAAGAGTGGTGTAGGAGAGAAGACGGAAAGAAAAGAAAGAAGTGTGTAGGAAGCAGACTCGGTAGGGTGTGGTGGCCTCCTACATTTTATTGCGGGTGCGCAAGGCCTGGCCGGAACTTCGAGAGCGGCGATGGCATACGACCGCTCATCGAGCATGGCCGGGCAAGCCCCCCTGATGATGATGGTGGGATAATGCAGATGATGATAGTGGCGCTGCTAGAAGATGAGGTGCACGCCACTACATGTGCATACACACATGCGTGTACATGGTGTACATTCGCAATCACATGCGGCGATCAATGCCTGCCTCGTGAGCAAGCGCCCCGAGGGACAGCAGTGTGTCGCGGCTGTTGTTGTTGGGGGTGGTCCATTGGTGCAGGGTGCTGATGTGCGGTGGCGGGTACTGGGCACGGTGGTCCTGGTAGCTGAGTCGGACTGCGAAGCTTCGTCGCTGCGACGGCAAAGGAGAGGGTAGCGGCACCTGATGAACGAAATGATAGCGGCCGCAATTCGTTCCGTGGCTGCGATGTGGAATGCCGAAAGCGGCGGCCGCACAGTTTCTTCAACTGCAGCAGGTGCCGCTAGCTTAACATATGACAAGTGCTTGTGACATTATCTGGCCGTGCTAGGAAGCCCCGTTTCACGTCCTGTCTTGTTCTTGCTCTGTGGCGTCGGTCGAACCTCAGCTGCTACAAACTTTGTCAAGTTGGGGACCTCGTTGAGTCGAGGTTCACACAGTGCAAATGACGTTACAGAGGTTCAAACAATTCTGGCATATGCACTCAGTTACGAGTTGAGAACGATAGCAAAAGTGCCTCCTCCACCTTACTACCCCCACCCATGGAGCAAGAATATATAGGAGGCGAAACGGCCCATGGCGATAAGCGCAGGCGAGCGGCCAGATAATGTCACAGTGAAAACCAAGGCAGACTGCAAAGCTTTGTTGGCTTCATCGCTGCGACGGTGAGTGAGAGGGTAGCGGCACCTGATGGACGAATCGATAGCAGCCACAATTCATTCCATGGCTGCACAGTGAAATGTCGATCGTGGCGGCTGCACAGTTTCTTCACCCGCAGCTGATGCCACTAGCTTAACCTATGACGAGCGCTTGTGACATTATCTGGCAGCTCTAGCAAGCCTCGTTTCCCCGCCTATATTCTTGCTCCGTGCCCCCAGCAGATGTTCCTCTTAAACAGCTGCTAAGACTTGGCACCAAGCTTGGTTCGAAGCATGTGAAAAAAAAAAAGGCTCTTGTTCAGAATGTGAATTTGCTTATTGGTTATGTACGGTTCAGCACAAAAAAAGACAAGGGACTAGAAAAGACACAACACAAGAACACTCTTTTCTTTCTTCCTCTTTTTTTTACCTGAACCATGCATAATGGAATACCAAGTAGGCCACTCAGTTACGTTAATTGATTATTGGTGCAATTTGATGTGGTGCACGTGCATCAGTTACACGATTAGCTATTTTTGAGCAAAATGTGCACAGGAGGTTGCTCTTGAGCAAAGGTGGAGCAAAAGTCGTTGTGGCAGCGAAGAAGAAGCGAATTGGCTGCAATCGTGGACTTAAACCGTCGTGATGGTCGTGAAGGTTGTATACAGCTTCGCTACCTTCAAGTCTTGCGCGTTAGTGTGAGCTTCCTTCATTTTTATTTTATTCTGCTCATCAAGAAAGCTCCTGCTGCGTACATTCGATGCGGAAGAATTTCATTAAACTGGAAGTGCAGTAAAATGCTACTTTATTTAATCAATAAAGGAGGTTTTTTTAATTTGACAAAGGTTGGGAGATACAGAAGTTTGCTCTGTGGGGAGTTTCGTTAAACGTTGTTTAGAAGTCCAACTGTAGTGCCATGCAGCAAATATGTGAGGTGTAAAAGCTAAAAAACTTTCGAATATTGAAGCAAATAGCACAGTACAGTCAAACCACGGCATAGCGAAGTCCCACTTAGTACTAAAAACATGGTTAAATGGAAGTTTTCTTATTTCACGTGTACAATTGATGCTTAGAACAGTCCCAGTAGTTGCCATTGACATATGCATAACAATATTCTGAAGAAACTCCAGATATTTATCTGGTAGAAGCGAAAATGCCCATGTGTTCGAGATTTGGTTGCACGTTAAAGATCCCCAGATGTTCAAAATTAATCTGGAGCCCCCCAGTACGGCGCGCCTCATCGCCTGTGTAGCGTCGGTGCGTTAAACCCCAAAATCAATCAATCAATATTTATCTGGTACGGCGGCTCAGTGGCTGAGGCACTACTGAGCATAAGAGTGTGGGTTCAACCCCGGTTGGGGAATTCGTTTCTCTGCTAAAGGCGAAAAAAGAAAACACTCATGAACTGAAAATTTGGCACACACACAAAGGTCCCCAGGTGGTCAGCATTAATCTGAGCCCTCGACTACGGTGTGTCTCCACAGTCCAAGTGTCAGCGCTTGCAAAAGTAAGGAACCAGAAACTGCGAGAGAATGCCACAATCGTTCTTCCACTTGGCTCGCATGAAGTTATCTCACGGGGCCACGTATGAGCCGGGGGGCTCAGTTTTAAGTAACGAATCAAAAAGTAGCAGTCAGGGTGGTCTTTTCTTGCCCAGACTTTGAGCTGGTACAATCCAGGATGTGGAGCACACAAGGAGTGTCTTAACCGCCCGGGTGGCTTCCCCCCCATTCCCTCAGGTGCTGTCGCTCACGGACGTGGTTCTGAACCACGTGGCCACAGAGTGCCCTTGGATCCGAGAGCACCCCGAGTGCGCCTACAACCTGGTCAACTCGCCCCACCTGAAGCCCGCGTTCCTGTTGGATACGGCCATCATGCAACTCAGCGCTGAGATTGGCCAGGGAAAGTGGAAGGCTGAGGGCGTGCCTGCAGAGATCACGAGCGAGGAGCACCTCGACGTACGTCCACCTTCCCTCCCTCACGCGCCTGCCTGTGTGGTTGGTGGGGGGCTCTGTTGCCAGGCAGCTGCCCGGCAACAGAGCAACTGCCGGGCAACGGCCGGGCAGTTGCCTGGCAGTTGCCCGGCTGCCGTTTTTTTTTTTTTGCTGAGCCCACCCCTCCTTGGCTGATGCAGGCCCTCAGGCGGGTGATCAACCTCAACTGGCTGCCTCTGCTGACGCTGCACGAGTTCTACACCATCAACGTGGACGCCCTCGTGGACACCTTCAAGGACAAGGTCATAGGTGGGCAACGGTCATGGGTGGCAAATTGCAGCAGCTCTCAGCTGGTGCCTCAACCCCCTTTATTCCAGTTGGGGTGGGCAGCAGCTGACCAGGTCCCACCTCTCCTCCCAGTGTAGCCCCGAAAAGAAGGCCAGGTGGGGTATCCCGGGCTAAAGAAAACCACTAGAGAAAACAACAGCATCATATTTATTGCTTCTCTTTGTGCGTTATTGTTTTCGTAGGTTTTTTTTCCCGGGCAGTGTTTTTGTTTTTTCTTTAGGGATAATTCCTGACCAGATGGGCATCTGTTGAAGCCCTGACTTCCCATTATAGCCTTACACGTACGTTCTAGAAATAATTGCTCATTCTCACTGAGGTGATTAGACGGCAATTGAATTCTGGCTTTGGCACAACAGAACTGCATATCGCATTCAATTGTTCGCCAAAGCTCATTTCTTTTTTTTTTCCCCGGCCAAGAGGTTCAAAATTGGAAGGTTCTTTCCCTCATGCACAGTTTATGGAAAAGAACGCAAAATGAAAACGCCCGCTGCATACACATGGTGGTGGGCAGCACCCTCCTGAGCCAAAAATCAACATTTGGGACTGTTGGTGGAGCTCTGCACACAATGGCCGCCGGTTACGTCATAAGCCGTTCACGGCAAAGTGATTAAGCGTGCATGAGAAAGGAGGACTGCCTAATAATGAGTGGAAAATGGGTTTGTCTGCAGAACGGGGCAGACCCTGTTCGGGGCCCGTGCCGGACGAGGGCAACCTGCGGATCCTCCACGACCCAGAGTTCCGCCGCAACGGCTGCACCGTGGACATGGACAAGGCGCTGGCCATCTTCAACCGCAACTGGGAGCCCAGCCGTCACGACGCCCCTGACCAGGTCAGCAGGGCATACGGCCACCCTTGTATTGGGGGTGGGGCCCAAGACATGATGGAAATACAATTTCGCTAAAAGAACAGGACAAACAGAAAAAGACACCACGCAGCGCAGACATGATGGAAATAAAATTGCGCTAAAAGGACTGGACAAACAGAAAAAGACACACCACACAGCGCAGACGACATGGAAATAAAATCGCACTAAAAGGACAGGACAAACAAAAAAAGACACAACACACAGCGCAGACATGATGGAAATAAAATTGCACTGAAAGGACAGGACAAACAGAAGGCACACCACACAGTGCAATTTTATTTTCATCATGTCAGGCCAACTAACTTGTCAGATTGCTTTGATACCCATAGACACTTGGGGGGGCTCGCTGGCGCAGATTGACCGCTGCTGCGGGGAGCTCCGGCGCCACCTAGAGCACCTCAACGGGGTGGCGTGGAACCTTCTGCACAGCCACCTGCAGGCGGCCGTGGAGAACGTCATCCGGGGCTGCCGCTACCTGCGCCTCCAGGAGGACGGCCCCAAGAAGATTACTGTCTCCCGGGCAAACCCCCTGGTCCCAGGGTGGGTTGAAACACCACACTCCTCTCGGGGACAACTTACGGGGTGTTATGACGATAACTGGAACACTCATTTTTTTTCCTGAGTGAACCGCTGCTTTCTTTGCGCTCAAACTTCACACGAAGGTTGCATTTTGTGGTCTATTTTGTTTGACACTGGGAACGACGACGGTACATAGCTGTTTATTCTGAAAATAAATAAATAACCATTTTCGCCTATGGTAAAATGGCGGTTGATTTGGAAGTGCGAGCCAGTGCAAGGTGATCTTGGAACAACCGCGCCACCTGGGGTATGCAG
Source organism: Haemaphysalis longicornis (assembly GCF_048455015.1). Taxonomy (NCBI): domain Eukaryota; kingdom Metazoa; phylum Arthropoda; class Arachnida; order Ixodida; family Ixodidae; genus Haemaphysalis; species Haemaphysalis longicornis. The sequence continues at coordinate 83,908,805 of NW_027526225.1, read as the reverse complement.
AGCGAAACGGACGATGGGGATTTGCATCTCAGGATACTGGACCAGCGACATCAACATACCCACCCAGACATAAGCTTTCACAATTTAACAAAAGGGATTGTCACACATTATGCAATCACAATACGGTAAAACCTCAGTGATACGAATTTCACGGGGCCGCTCAAAATATTCGTATTATCCAAGATTCTTATCATCAAAACGTACATAAAATGAAAGATAAATAAATCTGTTTGCGGGAGAAAAAATTCCTTATATCCTTCTGCATTTTCTTTTTACTAAGGTCTTCAACAATTGATGTCTGCAAGGCGTAAAATTTTGTGCAAGTGACTTTAAGAATGTTTTCACCCGCCACTGCACCCCTCAGCACGCCGAGCACCAGGACCATGGGCGGTATTCTCGTGTTATGTCCATTTTGTGTCCGTTTCAAAAGTGTCTGTTTTAGCAAGCCCTCATTGGCTAAAAGCAACACCCGGATGTGACGCCATGCAAGCACGGCGGAGCTATTAGCCGCGGCTTCTCGAAGCAGACAATTTGGAGCAGACGATTTTTCGTCGCATTGTTGGTTCGCTGGCGAAACAATAAACACATAAGAGATACCGTATTTATTCGAATATAGGTCGACCTTTTTTTTCTGAAAATGTGCTTAAAAATTGAGGGTCGACCTATAATCGTGACCGAAGAACCTCGACCTATAGTCGTGATCAAAAATGGCGAGCGCACTGAGCGATCCGTTTCTCCGTCGCGCCCGGCGCTCCTCAATTTGAGGCGGCAGCGCGGAGCATCTAGAACAAAGACAGGCAAGAAAATAAAGGAAAAAATAACAAAACAATCACCGTAAGAAATCCACCCACAGTCACTGCCGGCTATCGCGCATTACCTGCAGCCGAACCGGACACGAGCGAGCTGACGTACTGGCTAGAGAGCCAGATTGGCTTGGCTTGGTGTCTTCGGAGCCGCGGTAGCGGCTAGCGCGAGGTGGGGGTAAAGGTGACTTTCGCCACCTAGCGTAGCCACCTCGTGAACGGAACGGCGTTGCCTGCTTCGCTCGCTGTCTCTACTATCTCCCGTTCTCCGTTTCATGCGCTTTCTTTGTGTTTGCTTCGTTGTGATTTCTGCACATAACGTTTTTTTCGTGCGCATTTCGCGATGTCACGTCAGACTTTAAGCGGCGGGTGATCCTGTTTGCCGAGAACTTGAACAACTGCGCCGGTCAGCGAGAGTTAGACGTTAATGAAAAGCTGATCAGGGGATGGCGGAAACAACGGGGCGAACTTTTTGCTTGTAGGGGACTGCGTCGTGCGTTTCGTGGCCCTACAATTGGGAGGCACGGTGCTCTCGAGAAAAAACTCCGGCTGCACGTGGAAGAGGAGCGTGCGATATTCAGACCAAAGCTCAACAGTTAGCGCTGCAAGGCAGGATTGGCCGTTCAGCCTTCAAAGCCAGTCGGGGGCGGGGGTGGGTAATGAACTGCGGCGCATGCGGCGCAAGTTCCGACGACGACGCAGTGTGTGGCTCCGACCAGTGAGGTGACCGCGTTGTAAATAAATGGGAGTTTTAAAAAGTTTCCTGAAGTTTTTTCTTAAAAGTATGGGTCGACCTATAATCGAATATATTATTTTTTTTTTTCGGCGACTTCAATTTTTAGGGGGTCGACCTATATTCGTGCTCGACCTATTTTCGAATAAATACGGTAGTTTAAAATAGGTTTACTCGTTTAAAATGTGTTTAAGAGAAAAGTTGCGCAAAAGTCAACCCAAAGCCCGCCTACAACTGGAAGTACGTCACAACAAAACGGACGCAAAACGGGTGTTGTCAAAATGGACAAACATGAGAATACTGCCTCAGGTGCATTTCAGCCGTCGTGGGCGGCTCATCGTGGCTGCTGCCGTGGTCGTCATCTTCATTGCTGGTCATGTTGAACGCAAACGGCATGCAAGGCGTGCGATCGCACGAATGTCCCTTAGGCAAAAAGTGCAAGCACAGACAGGTCGGCAACACGCGGACAGAAAGAGGATGACAGCGAGCGTCCTGTATTAAAAAAACTGGGGTTGATTCCTCTGTCATAGGAATCGGTAAAACACAAAAGTGAAATGTGCAGTGAAATCTGCAGCAGAGCATGATTTGTGGGTCGGCGGCTGTCTTGTGGGTGTGCTTGGCGAGCGACGCCCTGCTGGCTGGTCGCTTCGGCAAAGGTGTACTGGCGTCATTTCCGTCACGGATATGACGTCAGTGAAATCGTGGTGTATTCCAGCATAAAACACTTTCGCATTAAAATATAAAACCTGAAAACAAACAACCTGAAGTATAATGTACTGATGATGATGATTCCTATTGGTTTCCCCTTTGAAGCGGGGTGATGACATGTCATCTTACCAAAAAGGACTAATATAACGATGTTTTACACTCTTGGTTTAATACTAGCGCTGCTTAGGGCAGGCACTAAAGCTTATTAGGCCCGAAATACTCTATTTTCCCTGTTACAGGTGGTAACTGTCCTAGGCAATATTCCCCTCTCTGCTTTTCGTCCACCAGCATTTTTTTTTCGTCCCCTCGACAGCCTTGAAGTTAACTTCCTCTCTGATACCCTTAAATCCTAGGGCTTCTGAAAGCCCAATATTCCCTTCATGTAGATTTGGATGGATACCCTCACATTCTAACACTATGTGCCGCATAGTTTCTGTTTCTTTTCCGCAGACCACACATACCCCATCATTTTGTGAATACTTCCCCACAAAACTCTTAGTTCGCAGGCAACCTGCTCTAGCCTCAAAAAGCAAAGCACTGCCCTGGGAATTATCGTAGAAATTTTCCTTTCTGATGTTCATCTTCTCAGCCCTGTACATCTCTAACGACGTTTTAGCTTCCATTTTTTCCCTCCATTTATTCGTTTCAATCTGCCTTGCCTCTTTTTTGGTTACCTTGGCTGTTTTGGATTCCCCACTGTTCTTTCCGTATTTCATCGTTAGCCTTCTAGTCTTTCTTAACCACTGCGTGTCCACGCTTTTCAAGTATAGGTACCTAAAAACCTTAGCTGCCCACCTTCGTTGATCCATTGCCCTCAACCTCATCTCGAAGCATATTTTACTCTGAGCTTCTCTAACTTCAAACGACGCCCAGCCCATATCTCCCTGAACTGCTTCGTTAGTTGTTTTTCCATGCGCGCCTAAGGCCAAACGTCCTACCGTTCTCTGCTTTACTTCAAGGCCTGATAGAACGTCTGATTTTACGCAGAGTACAGCATTCACAAACGTGAGACCCGGAACCATTACTCCTTTCCACATTCCTCTTACTACTTCATATTTTTCATACCCCCACAGAGCTCTATGCTTCATTATAGCTGCGTTTCGCTTTCCCTTAACCTTAAGTTGCTCCTCGTGAGTACTTAAGTAGTTATCCCCTTCGTTTATCCACACTCCAAAATATTTATATTCCTTCACTCTAGGTAATTCGCCTTGCTGGATAGACACTACGTCGGTGGTAGCGTCATTGAAAACCATTATTCCTGATTTTTCTGCACTGAAATTTAACCCGAGGTCAGTGGCTTCCTGGCCTATTTAGTACTATTTAATACTAAAGATTGCTTCTCCACAAGAAGACCCTGTGTGCAGGGGTGCACCCTTTACAGGCCGCTTAATTCGTTCTACTGGCGTCACTACCGTGACAGATATAACATAAGTGAAATATTCGTGAATCCCGGAATGAAACACTTTCATGTTTAAAAAAATTGTGAGTCTCGGGCCCACACGACGGGAGGTGGGGATGGGGGGCATGCTGCCCTCACCCCACGGAAAACAAGTGAGGGTGGCTCGAGTGGGCGGCCCAAAGACGCTCTCTACCTTCCTCCCTCGGCGCGCTTAACCTTGTCCAGTCTTCTCGACGGAGGTACAGTGTACTAGAAGAGAGAGGTGTGTCGTTCGGGGCCGATTAGAGTGTCCCTTTTTTCGTGAAAATTTCTGCTGAGGAACTCCTTTTGTAAGCAGAACCCCTGCTGGCCGCTCCTTAACAGTTGGTTTCAGCAGGTTTGTTTGTTAAATTAATGCTTATTTATGGCCCTCATTATTCTTATTTCTTTATTTCAGGATATACATTTTTATAAAAACCGTCAAATAACTGTTTAGTATTATTTAAAAATTTGTAGGTGGCGCTGGCCGCAGCAGGAGTTCTCTGGGGAACACCTGCGCTCCATACAATTTTTTCATTGCAAAAGGGACCCGTGTTCTCCATTGGTTTTTCCCCCGAATGACACACCTACACCCTCTAGTACACTGTAACAGAAAGACCAGTAAGAGATTGCGCAGCCGCGTGATGTAGCCAGTTGGGCTTCGCCAACTTGGATCCCGTCCAGAGCACGACCTCTCCGCCAGCTCGCGCAGCTCGGCTTGCGTACTTCAATTGGTCCGCGACTGCGTCCTATTGACAAAGCGTTCGTACAATCTGCAGTGGCCCGGCAGTGTGTTCGAAACGGCCAATGTTTTTTGTACTGTAAGCAGCGCATTTTGGCCGGGGAATATTATGAATTCGTATCGCACTGAAATTCGTACCAGCCATGATCGCATCACCGGGGTTTCACTGTAGATAGCTTGGGTGCCTCTTTCACTCTTTTCTGCTTAGGTGCTTCTTCATTATAACTCCAGCGGATCAGCACAAGGAAGTTGGTTTTCTTGTGCACACATCTGAACAAATGCAGAAACGGGCGTAAAAAAAGCACTGCTTTCACTTTTAGTGCACTGGACAGCAGATAGGAGGGGGGCATGACAAATGCGGCAGCCACCTCTCTCAGGGTTACATCCACGCGTGCGGAACAGCTTTCTCGGTGAGCATCTGGTTCATCTCTACTCAATTTTTGTTCATCCAGTTTCATCAAGGCGTGTGTATGCACGCACTGGATCATGAGTACAGGGTATGCAAGGACGAAGAAAATACATTAATGGTTCCCTTTTGGCAAGCTTTCAAGGTCAGAGGGGCTCTTGCTTCAAGCAGTGGCACTAACACCTGCAAGCAGGCACCGCTAATCGGGAAGTTACAAACATGAATTGCAACAGCATACAACTCCCTGTTTATGCCACCGTGAATGATGCACCAACTGTTCGCCGTGGTGTTCTGTGCATCACTGCACTTCTCACATACATCGAAAAAATATTTGCTTTTGCATAATTCAATTTGTTTTTCTTTGCTGTTGCAGCCCATTAAAAAAACCTTGACTTCAATCCAGCGAAATCCACCGGTTCGATTCCTGGCCCTGGTGGATTTTTTTTTTTGATGGAGGCGCAAAGCAAAAACGCCCGTGTGTACGAGATTTCGGCGCACATTAAAGATCCCCGGGTGGTCAAAATTAATCCAGAGTCCTCCACTACAGCGCGCCTCATCGCCTGCGTTGCGTCGGCACGTTAAACCCTACAATCAACCAATCCAATGAAATCCAGCTCTTTTTATTCCATGGTCCACCATGGCATTAGCCTGTATAACTAGCGGACTGTAACTAACCTCTCGGCACTGGATAACGGCATGACTATTGGCGACACTGACTCAGCAAAGCTATATTTCCCTCTAATTAAGGTGTCATACAAACCATATAGTAAACCTTGTACTACAAGCACTGCGTCTTTGACTCTCGGTTGGTTCTACTGCACTTCTGATGTGCTAAACTGTCTGGTTCCGACGTGTTTTCCCTAAGGTGTTGTCCATGCAACTGTTTGTTGGTGCGCACTGCTTGCAGCATTTGCATGATGTCATTTAATGGATACGGTGTGTTTGCACAGACAGTCGTGGAACTAAGTCTTGGTGTGTGCAGGCCCAGGTGCAAAAGTAGACGTCGAGATGGTGAAAAGCAGGGAAAGATGATTAACTTCGCACAAAGAATGCACCCTTAAGAGTGCAAAAATTTTTCTGCTGGAAAAAAATGCGTTCATTTTGTCAGTAAGTAGTGCTGCTTGCTTTTAACAGCTGCAGGTGTCCTCGTGAAGTGCACACATTAGATGAAAGGTGTAAACAGAAACGGTGGTGTTCTAGCTGCAATAATGAAACACTGAGCCACAAATACAGGGTGGTGGTTGCCTTTGAGGGTGAAGACTTGCCTTTGAGGGCAAAGAAAACTCTTGTATTTGAGTACCGCATTTTTCGGTCTATAAGTCGCACCATTGCATGAGTCGCACCCCCCTCAAAACTTCAGTTTTTCCGAATAAAAAAACAGTCACACAGTGTATAAGACGCACCGGTGTACAAAACACACTTCTTAATTAGGTAAACTCGTAGAGGATCAGTTCCTTAGGAAGTGCGGTGAAAGTGCACGGTTGCGGCGGCCGCCGCCTTTGGACTCATTCCCTGGAAAGCAGTGCCAGACACACATGCATATACCGTCCAAAGTTTAGACTGAACTAACTTCTCAAAAGTGGTTTATTGATATACACAGATGGCATGTACTTACAAACGGTGTTTAGGCAAAACCATCTTTGTCTAGGCAAAACCGTCTTTGTCGTCTCCTGACTGAACACAGGCAGTATGGGACATTGCCCGCCTGTGGGTCCCGTGGCAATATATCTACGAATCAATAATTACTTCGAAGATAAATTACTGTGCTTGAGTTATGCACTGAATTTGTGGTGCTGGCCTCTTTCTCTCTTGCTTGTTTCTGAGTGCGTTCCCTGGTTGCACTGTGATGCCGGCTCGCAGGTACTTTGCCGTCATCACTTCCGTGCCCAAACTGGACCTGCAGGAGGCAGAAAAGTTGATGTTCAGCGACAAGGCCAAGTACGTGGTGGCGCATAATGGGTGGGTGATGAATGACGACCCCCTGCGCAACTTTGCCGAGCCAGGCTCCAATGTGTACATCCGGCGGGAGCTGATTCCCTGGGACGACAACGTCAAGCTCCGCTACGGCAAGGGTCCGGAGGACGTGCCCTTCCTGTGGCAGTACATGAAGGAGTACGTGTGCGAGACGGCCCGGGTGTTCCACGGCATCCGGCTGGACAACTGCCACAGCACCCCGTTGCCGCTGGCTGAGTACGTGCTGGATGCGGCGCGCCTCGTGCGGCCTGACCTGTACGTCGTCGCCGAGCTGTTCACGTCGAGCGAGGAGCTGGACAGCCTCTTCGTCAACCGGCTGGGCATCAACTCACTGATCCGGGAGGCCATGAGCGCCCACAACGCCCACGAGCTGGGCCGGCTGGTGCACCGGTACGGCGGGGAGCCCGTCGGCAGCTTCGTGGCACCACCCGTGCGCTGCCTGGCACCCTGCATCGCGCACGCGCTCTTCATGGACGTGACACACGACAACCCGTCGCCTTTTGAGAAGCGCTCGGTGTACGACTACCTCCCCAGCGCCGCCGTGGTGGCCATGGCCTGCTGCGCCACGGGCTCCAACCGGGGCTACGACGAGCTAGTCTCGCACCACATCCACGTGGTGGACGAGTTCCGGCAGTACACGGGCTGGGGAGCTGCACAGGATGTTGAGCAGCCCTCGAACGTCCACCTCCGCTCGGGCATCATTGCGGCCAAGCGGGCCCTCAACCGGCTCCACCTGGAGCTGGGCCAGCAGGGCTTCACCCAGGTCTTCGTGGACCAGCTGGACCCCAACGTGGTGTCGGTGACCCGGCACAACCCCCGCAGTCACCAGTCTGTGGTGCTGGTGGCCCGCACGGCCTTCTGGCCACCCGACCGGCCCGAAGAGACGGGCTGCCTGCCCCCGCTGTGTGTGCCGGGCCTTATCGAGGAGGTGATCTTCGAGGCACGCACGGTGCGAGTGGGGCCCGACAACAAGCTGCCCGTGGAGAAGCATGCCGAGTTCATCACGGGCCTGAGGGACTACCGGCTCGAGATCCGCGAGCACATCTCACTCATCGAGTCCAAGATGGTCGACCTGAGCGACGCGAGTGAGGCCCACCTGCAGGAGCTCGACTTCTCCACCTTCACGCCGGGCTCGGTGATTGCCTTCAGGTGAGGAAGGAAGGGGCCCAGCGGTGGAGGGACGCCCTTGCAAGAAGCCTTATCCTGCTGGCAAACCACAACAACCTATGCTGAATCTGGCAAATTTAGGATCGCACGTAATCTAGAAATTGGCAGTAGATTGACAATCGGTTACGCTCTTTGGTCTCATTGCTCTTGCAACTGCCCAGTATTTTTCCACTTATAAGGCTATAAGTGTATTGTGTTGGCTCTGGTGTACCTTAGGGACCAGTGCTGGGTTCCCTTCTCTTTTATTTGTTGATTATTTAAACTGTGACCGGTATCTGTATGAAAACTAGACCTTCAGGCTGAGGAAGTGCAGTGGAACCCCGATAGTAGGACTTTCAAGGGACTGCAGGAAAGCGTTGTATGATTGGGGTGTTGTATGGTCGGTTACGGGTAAATGCCGGCCTAGTGGACGGTCTCGTGCGACAAATTGGCTAACTCTCATTTAAACTATTATATTTAGCGCGTTCTCGTGTAATTTTCGAACTCCTAGCTGAAATCCCAAGTTTCTCAAAAAAAAGAAACCCCTATTTTGTGCTCCCCTCACATCCACGGTGTCTGTCCTAGCCCGCCAGCCCTGCACCTTGTGTGCGCGAGTTAAGCAGGGAAGGTTGACGCAACCGAGATAATTGCGAGGGGACAAGACGAGAGTGTGGAACTGCCAAGGCCAAGCGAAATGAGCGATGGTATGAGGGGGCGATGGAAAAAAGGTGGGAAACAAGGGAACAAAGCGATAACACGGCTTTGAAAGACTGATAAGCAGAGCACAGAGAGCACAGAGAGGGAGAGGAAGAAACTGGGAAAGGAAGAAACTTGAATCGAGCGAGCTCTGTCATCGCATAATAAACATAACAAATAAAAACATAATAAAAACGCCACCGACCACCGAATGACCATCGAGTGACCCAAAATTCAGTGTTTTCATTACGGAATGCGCCGGAACGAGTTTGCTGCGAGGTGGGAACAGGTCGACCAATAATTGGCTGCTGCTGTCACAGTGTGGGACATCAAGACACGGCTGCCGACGCAGCAAGCCGAGTGCGTTTTTTTATATGTCTTGTGAGTACATTATGTGCATTTAGTGAGGGTTTCTTCCGCACCAATAATGAACTCGTGCTTGCCGATATCGCTAATATCATCAAGTCCGCGGCAATAACGTAGCCATGTCCGCTTTGAAAGAGGAAGAAACTAAGGTAAGCAAGACTATCGTCATCTAGACTTGGCACACTTACGACATAATGCTGCGACAAGTTCAGGGTGCGATCATTGGCCGGGAAATAAAAAAAGTCGTATTTTAACGACAAACTTCAGGGGTGCGATCATTACGCGAGTGCGATCATTATGCGAGTAAATACGGTACTTAATGGACTATGGCAGCCCCAGATTTATGAGCAAGTACCCAAACCAGTCCCAACTTTGAATGAGCGTAGTTCCCGTGCCACGTAACCCAGTACCGCCATTTGGTCTTGTTTTGGTTGTGGAATCCTCGGATGCTAGTAGTTCACTGCCCTGTCTTATTTGTTCCTACCTGTTTTCTTCATTTTTTTTGTTCGCTTCATTCGTTTCATCGTGCCAGTTTGGCGACTCGCCCAATTTTCCTCGTTACTTATGAAACCTGGGAATGCTCGTCCACCCAGCCAGGTGCAACGCGATGAGGGAGGAATGATGATATCAGAATGATGGCAACCGTGGCAGAGGCGGCAGAAAGTTAGATGGGCCGATGAGATCAAGAAGTTTTGCGGGGATAGATTGGTCAGTTAGGACAGGACCAGGATAATTGGATATCCATGGGTTGCCCTGCAGTGGGCACAGATAGGATGATGATTATGATGATGATGATGATGATGATGATGTCAGATCCTGTTCGTGAGTCAGTCAGCAAGTCAAATCGGTGGCCACTTGTCAGCATGATGCAGGAGATTAGCGAAGCAGACCGGTGCACTTGTAGCCGTGCAGGGCCAGTAGGTTGCGTGCACCAACTGGAGAAACAGGTTCCAGGGAGTCAGCCTGGGAACTGCGGCTGCCGCACTGCGCTGCCACCTTTTTTGGGGATCCTGTCAGCAGCGCCCCCGAAGACGTGTGTGCCCCGCTCTCCTTCCCCCCGTGCAGGGTGAACCCCTTGGAGGCGAGCCAGGTGGCCGTGCAGGACATCCGCCGGCACCTCGCGCACATGGGCTACATTCCGCAGGAGCTGGGGCCTGCGGGGGCGGTGGAAGGGGAAGAAGACATCGCGTCCATCTGCCAGGCGCTCTCCCTGGCGGACATCAACCGCATCCTCTTCCGCTCCGACCCCGAGGAGCGCGCTGAGGGACACGGCGGGGGCACCTACTGCTTTCCCCGCTACGGCAGCCTCGTCTACTGCGGCCTCCAAGGTGGGCCACACCCCCTACCTGTTCCTCCTCCGTGCGTAACCCTTTGATGCCCAAAACTTTATTATTTTGCTTAGGCATGTGAGAAGTTTTTATGATCTAAAAGCACTTCCGACATCACAAATGTGAAGTAAAAAAAATGTGGTTGATTAGGACGGACACTGGGCACTGGGAAACACTGGGCACTGGCTGCCCATACATCACTTGAACAAGAGAGCTACCTTGATCACCATGATTTATGGTTCAGGTGAAGACAATAACGTAGAATTTGTATTGCGATCATTTGTAATAACAGCAAAATTGCACAACTTCGGTTACGTGTCACCAGCCCATTAAGCTACCCGGGTTCAATGTCAGTTTTTTTTTAACACACGGAAGTACGTGCTACTCTCTCTTCTTCAATTTTTGAAGGTCCGGGATCCTTTGTCTGTCGATAGGTGGTGTTAAGTGTCAAAAAAACCACGAAGTGCGACAGAAAAAAAAATATTGTTTGAGTTGTTGCTCTCGAGCAACACTGGACATCAAAGGGTGCGAGCCACCCAAACGGGTTCATTTTGTGTTGCACATAAGCCGCACGACGCTGGGTACGGCCAGACGGGTACACAACCAAGAGGTGGGCACAAAACATAAAATACCTCTCGTCTGGGTGGCCTCCATTCTTTCGTAGGGTGGGCGAATGCAGCTACGGCGAAGTCACCTGTGTAACTGGGCATTTGACATGACTCTGGTTACTGTCCTGCTGTGGCAAATGTGTCTGGCAACACACCCATCCGTAGTGACCAGTATTGATCCAAAACTGAGTGTTAGTGCTGCACTCGTGCCACTTAGGCTTCCAAAGTGTCACGTTAGGGTTGTGCGAATATTCGAAACTTTCGAATATCGAAGCAAATAAGATCATATTTGATCCGACCTTCGAATAAAATATAGACTACTATTTGAAAATTTAGAATATTTTCGAAGTGCTTTGAAGTCCGTGTTAACACATGAAAGAAATAAAACCACAAATTTCATGTGATAGCCTACGGCAGAAAAAAAGGTCATCTTTATTTGTGAAATAACCTCCGCCACGTTTCGTCTGTTTCATGGGGATGGCCATGGCAAAGGCCGCAGAAGACTGGCAACAGGCCTGCCTTCGGGTCTCGCTCGCCGGTTCTGACACACGTGGATTGTGGATTCAGTGATTTTAAAGCTGCTAAAAATTTCTGAGCTCTTTTCGAAATGGCTCTGTTTGAAGTGGGCATAGTACTGGACATTGCAGTTTAGCGCACATGGGATAAAAAAAATGAAGGAAGCTCAGACTAATGCATAGGACTCGAAGGTAGCAGAACCTGTACACAACCTTCACCATCACGACGGTTTAAGTCCACGATTGCAGTCGATTTGCTTCTTCGCTACCGCAGTGACCTTTACTCCACCTTTGTTGCTATAAGTGTGAGCGTCCTTCATGTTTTGGAAGTGATAATCATTGTACGTGACCCTGGAGGGGTGTCCGCTATGACGTGTCTTTCTCGTTCCGAGCAAGCGTTGCCACGATTACGGCCAACGCTGAAGTCTCTCTCTTTCCGAGCAAGTGTGGCCACGATAACGGGGAACGCAGGAGTTTTTTTTGTTTTTTTTTTTTTTTTTTTTTTCCTAATCTTGGCCAACCTCCCCAATTGGGTGTGTTTGGCCAACGCCGCCTGTATAAACAGTGCCTAACGCGTGAGCGAAAAATGGCCAAACAGCCACTCTCCTGTTGCTCTCTCCTACCCTTCCCCGCTCCGTAGCCTTCCAGCGTGCTTTCGTGTCCGCCAGCCAGCGCCGCTTCTCGGAAACTATGCAAAATAGTGGAAAGTTTGTTTAGCCTTCCCGAGGCGGCGCTCCTACGCCTTCTTGTTTTTCACCATGCCTGTCTGTCTTGGTCTGTCACTGATAAAACTTCCTTTGTCACGAAGCAAAATCCCTTGCGCTGCAGCAGGCTGATGCCGGTTTTTGCGCGCTTATCTACTCGGATCACAGGCCCTGAAATTTTCTGAGTGGGGCATCCCACCTCTATCCCCTCCGCATTTAGGTATTGTTTTGACCCCGCTGTTCGCACTCCGCATCGGTACGCACTTCTAAAATTGAGGACTGTACTGTAGAAGCGCCCGGACAGCGTGGCGGGATCCCAGCTGCTTATCCTTTTGTTTCCTATAATTTTCTGAAGATTACAAGCACGTGATATTATTGGAAAGTAATCGTAGAAGTGAGCACCTGAACAAAAAAACGCGCACGCATTTTTTTCTTCTATAAATACTCCAGAAAAAAAATATCAGTAAAATAATGGCTGCCCCAGCAGAAAATATCGTTTTTCTGTTAGCTATATGTCTACCCGACAATCAGTATGTTCTTACACTATTTCAGTTCTCCTCCGTCTTTATCTTTCGAAAAATGCAGCAAGTATGAAGCGAGCGACACGTTGAACGAGATCCCCGGTGCGCCACAGAACTAGTGCCCCGTCGCGGCTAAGATGTAAGCGAAACAGCCCTTCAAGCCCAACAGGCAAGCTGACAGACACACGCCGTAGAAGTGGGTGCAGCGTTCGCGACTCGCGAGCAGTGACGTAAGGCGAGATGTCCGCCGGAACGCGCCACATAGTGGATCAGTGCCTGAACTAAGCGTCCCTACCCTTCCCATTGAAAAGCGCGCGACGCGTCAGGCAATGTTAATACAGGCGGCGTTGGTTTGGCTTGACAAACGCGCGCTGGGAATGGTGGGCGGTCGTCATGAAGCACGCACTCATGAGCGCTGGGCATTTTCTTGGCTTTGTTAACGGCCGGGCGGTTACCGCGAGGCAGTTTTTTTATGTTTTTAACTGCGGACACGAAAAATTACAATTTGCTAAGCAGCTTCACTGCGAAGGCATGCCACATTGCGTTTGCAAGTCTCTGGAGAGGAAAAAACTGGCTGTTGGTGCGGTGCTTCCTCCCTCTGGTCTCCTCTTGTTGGTGTCGCCCGGTGTATAGCGGAGCCCTTGCGTGCAGGTGTGGCGTCGGTGTTGTCGGACATCCGGCTGAAGAACGACCTGGGCCACTCCGTGTGCGACAACCTGCGTGCGGGCGACTGGCTCATGGACTACATCACCAACCGCCTGGCCCAGGAACGCACCACCCTCAAGGTGGGCACTCTACCCTAAAGGGTGCGAAGCCGCACACCTCCTTGATTAAAGTACCTGCGCTGTTGGCCTATGGATAGAAAAACATGTTGTAGGGCAAGTTGTGGTTCAGCTACAGAACACAGCAACAGAGCAGAAGAACCCGCCACATGGCTCAGGCGTTGCGCTGCTGAGCACAAGGACGTGGGTTCGATTCCCGGCCGCGGTGGCTGCTTTTCTGATGGAGGCGAAAAGCAAAAACGCCCGTGTGTACGAGATCTCGGCGCACGTTAAAGATCCCCAGGAGGTCAAAATTAGTCCGGAGCCCTCCACTACGGTGGGCCTCATCGCCTGCATTGCGTCGGCGCGTTAAACCCCACAATAAAATCAGCAGTGCAAAAGGTAGACAAACACCTAAAAGACACACAGTACAAGCGGTGTCTCGTACCATGTATAAGCAAGCGAAAATTTGTACGCTTTCTGCAGAGTGAGTTCAAATGAACTTATAGTTGTACATATTTAAACAAAAAAATTAGAATTCTCATGGGTAGAGAAAAAAAATCCTGAGCCAGTCTTTTGGTTGAGCGGGGACATGGCTCTTAAAACAATTTTTTTTTTACTTTAAGTAAACTCTGTGCAAGTTTGCAAAAAATAGAGCGCGACTTAGACAACGACAGTAAAGAAGGATGACGGGACAAGCGCTCTTTACTGTCGTTGTCTAAGTCGCTCTCTATTTTTTTCAATCATAATGCACTAACTTGCCCAACAGATGTGTTTTCTGTGAAAGTTGTTAGTCTTGCTGCTTTTTTTCCCCACTGACAGGGGTGAGACAGCTGCGCATATTGCGCAGATTTGATACAAATTGGTTTTCCTGCGCCAGGCTGCTCCAAAAGCTTGAAAATTGGTAAAATTGCACCAAACTGCTCCAAAACAGTCTGAGAGCCAACGATTTTAACGCTCCCATCAGTTTCAGTGGGGAAAAATGCTTACTGACCGCATACTTTTTCATTACCCCCAAGGTGATGCTGTTTGTAAAAATAATTTGATTGATCATTCAATAAAAAACCCGCATAAAATGGTCCCCGAAATAGTTTTTTCGGAAGTCACAATGTCGGGTTGCACATGTTATATTCTGTACGTTTTTAAAGCTTTCCCATCGAAAGTGATTGCAAAGTCCTGAATAAAAATACTAATGTTTACTGAGGCGACAAAGCTTGTTCAAGTTGTTGACAAAATGGCAATTTTTTGAGCGCCGTATCTCCTGAACGACATTACGTACGTATACGGGGCGCCGCCATCTTGGTATGGTGAGGATCGGAAAACATGGCCAGTGGGCGAAGAAGTTGCTCGTAGTTCAGGCTAGTTCACTCTAGTTCAGGCAGACCGCTCTTCGCAGATTTCTACCGTGCTTTTGGTTATGAGGGTGGCTACGTTTACATTTAGTTTGATCTGTTACGGGAAGTTGCGCCACTCGAAAGGTGGAGTTCGTAGAAAACAACGCGGTGCCCGCGAATTGGCCGCGTTTCGCGCTTGAAGTGAAATTTCGGACTAATTGTGGTATTATAAAACGCTTAGTTATTGCTGCCTTTGACAGCGAGCTTGCGAGCGACGGGAACGGGACGATTGACACTGCAGAAGTGGAGGTGCAGGCTACATCGCCGCAAAATGTTCGAGCTGTGTCGGATAGCGGGACGTACGAGTATTGCACGATAGTAATATTGCTCCATCTATCAGAAGGTAAAATTTAATGCCAAGAGGGAGGTGGCTAAACATACCAACGTTACTGAAATTGCAATCGTAGTGAACGTGCACCTTGTAATTGAAATGGGAGGGCTGGTGGGGTGTGACGACGGTCACCTCCCTTTGCGCAACTTTTGCCGCGATTCTACACTTGTGCGTAAAGTCCTGTCTTGGATTACAAAAATAATAATTTCGGCATTCACGTGATAGTAAAAGTGCCCTACAATTGCTTAGTTTTTCAATTTGAAAATTTCAACGCTATCTATGCATAGAGCCTGAGACTTTAAAACCGGTTCACAAAAGGTGGTGCAGTTCGTACCTTGTGATACTCTGGTAGAAAACACTTTACTGAAAGGCAGTTTCAGTGTTATGTACGTCCAAAACTGATTAGAAAGTGCACTTTTGCCCCCTCAGTTGCCAAAAAATTGATTTTTTAGGCTCCTAAAGTGACAAAATAAATGTAGTTCTGCTCCAAATCAAGGTTCTTCTGCTCCGAAATCGACATTTTGCTGCTCCAAAAACTGCTCCCAAATCCGATTCAGCTGTCTCACCCCTGCACTGATTTCAAATATGGCATTATTTTTTTAGTTGGTCAGTTACTTTCCGAGATAATTAGAGGTAATTAACCATTTTTGGAGGAACAATAGACAAAATTGTGTTGGTCATAAAACTGTAATCCTTATATTTTCCTATACTATGAACCCTGGCGACTGCATTAAGAAAATCGGTATCTTAAAGGGGCACTGAAGTGATTTGTAAACATTGCGGAATTACTAGCGCAAATTGTAGTCCGGAGTCCATAGGCCATGTTTCAACCACTCTGAGCGTGTTTACGCAAATTTATTTAGTAGAAAAATCAATACGAAAATGCTGTCCTCCTCTCTGCACCCTCGCCCATTTTCTTTAGCGTTTTTGTGTGACGTCAGGAGATGAGCTGGCCATTGGCTGCGCTACTGCACGGCTCACCGACCTTCCGCGACCGAGTCAGTCGGCATAACGTTTAGTCCACCGGCTGCCGACGGGTCGTCGCAATTCACTCGATCAGTTGAAACCGAGCCACAACACGTTTGGGAATGGAAGAATGTGCCTTTCGTTACTTGGTTAGTTTGTACACTGTATCAAGCTCCGACTCCAGGTCGCTGCACACAAGCGCTGCACAAGTGCACGTGCGACGCTTAGCTGACTTTACGCTAGTAGGGAAATCTAAGGCCACTTGAAAGCGGGAGAAGAGTCAGCGAAGTCAATAGGGGTACTAAGAAAATAAAATCAACTGAAACATTTACCGTACAGCGCAAAACTAGAGAGCCGGAAGCACTTTTTTGCGCTGGGTGAACAAGCACAGCAGTCAGCAGCTCGACCACACATCTGCGAACGCTTTTTCATCAAAGAAATGCAATTGCTAGACGTGAGATATTGTGGAAGTTTAGGGGACGCTTACTGCAGGAGCGCTATACAACAAATAGTCACCTAACGTACTTGAAATGCTAAAACTAAATAAAAGTGTAAACTGGTTGTACGTTATATACCTTATATATAGGCTTGTGCGAATATTCGGGCGCTTCGAATATTCGAACGAATATTACAGTATTTGAATTCGCTTCAACTCGAATTTAAAATTTCCGATATTTCGAAGTATTTGAGGTGAACGAATATCAAAACTTCCTTCAAGTTTCGGTTTCGTTAGGCAAGGCGCAGTGCCATTGACATCAGTCCTACATCTTGACTACATGCAGAGCCAAGACAAGTTAAGCCACATTCAGAGTGTTGTCGTAGCCTTCTTACGCGCACATGTTCGGCAGGGTCTAAGTTGAAGCTCCTGTTTCATAGTTTCAAACAATGAAATTGTTCCCATTGCAAACATTTGCAATGGGAAAATTTCGGCTCTCACGAACGGGCCTGCGCGGCCCGGCGGATGATACGAACGAGCTGGCGAGGCGCCCGACTGCCGAACGAGCGAGAGTCCAACGTACGAGCTCTTTCTCCAGGAACAACCGGGCTGTTGTTTTAGATGCGACTGCATCTCATTCACTCGCCTTGTCCCTGCATCCGGCGTCAGCATTATTGTCGGCGTCCGCCCCTCCCCCATTCTCCTCGCCACGCCAGCTGCGCTCTCCGCCGCTCACCCCCTCTCCTCTCCGATAGCGAACACTCTCTCGCGAGGGGCATTGGATTGGATTCGATTAGATTAGCTTGGATTGGCTTGGCTTGGATTTGGATTTGGACTGGATTAAAGTGGATTGTGTTGCGTCACAGCTGCGGCAGACGCACTGGCGCCGGCATGTTCCCTCACCGTTATGCGCGCTATAAAACGCGGTGCCTGCGCCGCTCCGCTCCATCGTTCCAGCGCTGTTCCTCCGCTGTCCAATGGTGCAACGTGAGCCCCCATGCGTCGCATCTACACAGGGGTTCCCGCGAGGGGAGGTGGGAGTTTTTTCTGCTCGCGAAAACGCGCCGCGGGCTCCACAGGCGCGCTGACGCTGCCGCGAAACCACCCGCATGCTGCGCGAAGCGCGGCAGGCCGCTGCAACCAGGCGGCAGCTTCGGTTGCGAAGTGGTCCGGGGTGCTCAAGCCACCGCTTCTGGCACGATTGATGGCACGGTTGACATCCTGCACCATATATTGCGCTGGCATTCTGTTCTAGTGGCTCAACCAAAACCTTTGCATGCTCAACCATAGCCTCCTTTATACTTTCTGTGCCTGCGACGTGAGCCGCCAGCGACCGTCGGCGGTCCGCTCGCCGACTGCCACCGGCCGCCGAGAGGCGGCGCTAGTCACGTAGGGCTGCCGGGGCCGGGGCTGCCGCCGCGCTGCTGGCGCTGCCCCACTGCCGCCGCCGATCTCCGTTCCCGCACTAGCCGTTCCGAGCGGGCTGGCGTGCTGCGCTTGCAACGAGTTCTATTGCGGATTCGTACGTTGCTTCTCCACGTGCAGTGTTGAATTCCTGCATTCTTGAGTTCATTGTTCTTTGGTTGCGGACGCCGGAGTGATGCGGAAGAAGAGAGTAGAAGTCGACTAGCAACACGTCCTGCATGCTTCATTTCAACGGTAAGCTGATAGCCCTTTGTGTTTCCAAGTGTAAATATTTTGGTCATGTATGGTCAAGGATGCATTTAATAGGGAGGGTGAATATTATGTGCCAACTTTAACCGGAGTTGAAAACCGTGCGTAGTTGTCGGACTATCTGTTAAAACATCTAATCTGAATTGTTCTTACTTTTCGGACTGTTTCTGCGCAGGTCCTCATGGCCTACTGTTGTGTACCATGTTGCCGGTCGGATTCAAGAAGCAAGCTTCCTGGCATCTCATTCCATGAGATTCCCGCCGATGAAGCACTGCGGCAGCATTGGATAAAGGCCATACGAAGGGACGACTGGGAGCCAAACACCAACTCCAATTACTCGAGAGTGTGCAGTAGGCATTTTGCGGAGACAGAGTTCACGGAGGGCAAGCGGCGCCGTCTCAAAAAAGGTGTTGTGCCGACGGTATTCCCCGAATATCCAGCGTACTTGAGGCCACAGCCTTTGAAGGAAAGGACCTCTGAGAACATTCGGAAAAGGTCAGCTCCACAACACAGTGACAAGGAAAATGCGCCATCACAGAAACGGAGGAAGCGCTGGGAAGGTGATGGCCCTCAAGAGGAGACGCGAGACATCGACCAACCGTGCTGTGCTGAAAAGCCAATACAAGACAGCAGTTCTTCAAGCACATTCGGAGTTGATCAAGAAGCTGTCGAAATTTCGGCTATCAGAAATGACCCCCCTCAACACTGTCCTCGAAAAGATGTCGTCGACAAAGCAACTCAGGTTAGTATTGGCCTGTCCAGCTTGCTTGCAACAGAAAGAGCCAAGTGGAAACGGAAGGAGCGAGATTTGAAAAAACAAATCGAAAGGCTTCGTCAAACAGTCGATCATTACAAAGAAGAACTGAATAAAATGAATGCTGACTGCCATTTTGGTGACTTGCAGTACATACGGGAACAAGCTGAAGAGAAGCACATCGCAGCAGTTTTCTTGTGGGACCAAATCGTCAACTTCAAGCGAAAGAAGCCAGCATGGTCTGAAGATGTGGTTCGTCACTGCATTATACTTCGACACCTTTCTACAAAAGCGTATGAGCATGTGCGAACTGAAAAGCTTCTCAAGCTGCCATGCAGAAGTACCCTGCAGAACTACATTGGAAGCAGTTCTTTTGAGACTGGTTTTAATGATTTGATCCAAGCTCGCTTGAAAGTAGAGCTCGAAAAGCTTGAGGTGCCACAGTCGAGGGTTTGCTCTCTGATAGTTGATGAAATGAGGATAAAGCCGAAGTTGCAATACAATAAGCAGCGAGATTGCTTTGTTGGTCATGTGGACATGGGTGTCGCTAATGAGGCAGGGGCTGAGCCTGTCTTGGCAAATTCCTTGCTGTGCTTCATTATAAATGGCCTCTCTACAGCGTACAGGATCCCGGTTGCCTGCTTTTTTACCAAGGGGCTAAATGGGAAGCAGTTGTCTACACTCACTCGCCATGTAATGAACAAAGTGGAAGAAGCTGGCTTCACCATATTGCGCTTTGTTAGCGACAACCACAAAGTCAATGTGAGTGCTATGACACACCTGTGTGGTGGATTCCTCACTTACCGCATAGAGCACCCTTGTGACCCTGAGAGGCTCCTTTTCTTTTAAGCTTCGACTTCTGTCACGTGCTTAAAAACATTCGATCCCAGTTCCTTGCCCGGGAACTAGGAAAAAAAGGTGAAGTGTCCTCCACCTACGTGAAGAAACTGTACGATTTGCAGAAGGGGTGGATTGTTACGCCAGTGCGAAGCTTGACAAGGAAACATGTCTACCCGAACAATATCGAAAAAATGAACGTGAAGACAGCAGTGGAGGTGTTCTCCCCAGATGTCACTGCAGCGCTGGAATTCCTGAAGGACCAAGCAGGGCATGGCAGCCACCCCTCCTTCGCATTCGCAGGGCCAGCAATTGCGTTCATGAAGAACATTTTTCGCTGGTTTACGCTGCATGACACCAGCAGCAAAGTACAACATATTCAGCAGCGTTTTCCTGATGCTCGTCATTATGACAGCCCCGAAGATGACCGTCTAGAGTGGCTCAATGTGACATTCCCGATGTACATCGAGGAGCTAAAGAAGAACGCAGCTTCTCCAGAAGGCTTCCTGACAAAAGAGACATACGAAGCTCTACTGTTGACGACATACTCGACAGCTGCGTGTGTGCGTTACCTACTTGTTACACAGAAGTTTTTTTTTTGTCATCACCAGGAAGTTCAGCAGTGATCCGATAGAATCTATGTTCGGCACTCTGCGAAGATCACTGGGTTGCAACGACCAGTTAGATGTTCGTTCGGCCATGTCTGGGTTGGAAAAGCTGCTGAAAACTGGGATTGCTGCAGCGTCGGAAGAAAGCAATGTGCTGCACACTGAACAGCCTGAGCCCAGCAAGGGGCTTTTGCTCACTGCAACCGAAGCCTGCAACAGCTCAGGTGAGCTGCCCCTAGAAGCTGCACATGTGCTCAAGCGGCTCAAGGTGGCCAGGGTGCCTGCAAGTTTGCCAACACTGCAGCTTTCAGCAACAGTGTACGTGGGTGGCTACATTGCCCGTATCATCAAGGAACATGTGATGTGCGACAGCTGCTGTTCGCTGACTACGAAGCCCCTGTCTGATCAGCCACTCCAGCAATTAACACGGAACCAAGACAGAGGTGGACTAATGTACCCTTCTGATAAGCTCGTCTATGTCTTGGATATCCTGCGCCTGTTCGTGGAAACTGCCCTAAAAGAGGATCCGAAGCTAAAGAAACCATTGAGGACACTTCAGGACGCGGCTGTACCTGCCATTGTTGATTGTGGCCTCCTCAGCTGCCCCCACAGTGAACGGCTGCACCACGAGGAGCTGGCACAGTTGATCTGCATGAAATTTATCAGGCCACTACTTGTGAACTATGCCTCTGCAGCCACCGACAAAAATGACGTGTACAAGTCATTTTCAAAAAAGCCTCTTTCGAGAAAGTATGTGAAGCTGTAAAAAGAAGCCTATATTCAATGTCTGTTGTTCTCCAGAATAAAATGTTTGAGTGCTTTTTGGTACGTTTCCACTGAATGAGTTGCCTGGTCTTGTTTCCTGCCCACTGGGTTTGCACCCCATTTCAACTTAAAATGCTTTCCAGTCTGTTTCATTTGCTTCACTTAGTATACCGCTAGCTGGAGAAAAAAAAAAAGACGTCTGCGTCACGACATCCATCACAAGCTTCTCCTGCAAAAAAATTCGATGCTGTTTGTAATAGCACGTTTATATGCATTTGACAGTTTTCCTTCTTTCATTGTTCTTTTTTGGGTCGTGGTAATCGTAAGCCAACTCCGCACAGTGCCCACCGCAGTCTGTGAAGGCGTTGTGCTGCTACGCATGATGTTTCTTCGTTTCTCGGCCGTATAAGTGTTCCAAGTGGTTGTTAAATATTACTCTTACGTTGGCACCACTAGAACCCTTTGAATAATGGCTGTACCTCTTCCTGTATTCCCACAAGTACAGCTTTTGTTAGAAAACACGCAGCCTGCAAGCAAGAGAGCTCTATAACGGTGCGTTAACGGGCGCACGCCGGCACTGCTGCGCGCTCGCCATCGGCGCGCCGACGGCCCCGGCACTCTACGTAAGTGGCGCCCCCACCCAAGTGAGCGGCCGCTCTTTGCAACTCGAGCGACGGAGCCCTCCTATTGTTCTCCCGCCGACGTCGCAGGCACAGAAAGTATAAAGGAGGCTATGGCTCAACTAACGTGCAGGCTCAGTTAAGATGTGGGCATTTTTAAGGGGGACGCTAGGTTTTAAAAACGTTTCCCTCTAGGCCAAGAGGTCTTAAAGGCACACAATCTGGTCAGGGAAATTAAGGGGGTACACTGCTCTTAAAACTGCTCCTTTTAATGTTTAAGTAAATTATGAGAAACTTGCCAGTCTTGGTGCTTTTTCCCCACTGATTTCAAATATGACCTTATTTTTTGAGTGAGTCAATTAGTTCCCGAGATAATTAGAGATAATGAACCATTTTTGGAGGAACAATAGACAAAATTGGATTGGTCATAAAAACTGTAATCCTTTTTTTTTCCAATACTATGAACCCTGGTGAGTGCAATAAAAATCTTTTTTTTTTTTTTTGATGCACTGCTTGGAACTAATTTTACAGCTCATTTAAATTTGGCGTTTGAAATGGGCATTCAAAATGGTTCCTTGTTACTGGTGCCACCAAAGGTCAATGAGCTGTAAAGTTAGTTACAAGCAGTGCATTAAGATACCGATTTTCTTATTGCACTCACCAGGGTTCATACTATAGGAAAATATAGATTACAATTTTATGACTAGCACTGTTTTGTCCATTGTTCCTCCAAGAATGGCTAATTATCCCTAATTATCTTGGTAACTAATTGGCTCACTCAAAAAATAATGGCATATTTGAAATCAGTGGGAAAAAATCACCAAGACTGGGAAGTTTCACAGAGTTTACTTAAAAATTAGAAGAAATTGTTTTAAAAGCAATGTCCCCCCCCCCCCCCTTGTCCTCCCCCCCAATGTCCTCCCCCCTCAACCACAGCACACCTCCTAGCCCAGATGCATCTTCAGCACAATAAACCCCTAAAATATGAAATAATAGAAATCTGGGAAACACTTTTGCACATGTGTTTTGAGACATTGCAGGCTGTGCACCCCCATGCTTGCTTATGTTTCTTCACTGCGCTTTATCCAAAACAACACACCCATTGACCTTCGTTTTCGCCAAATCTCTTTGGGAATAGTCTTGTCCACTCGGCCATACAGTGCGGGCACACGAGAGCATGTCGCCACCAGCCAGCTGTGTCATGAACCACTGAAAGAGCAGACGGGACATACCGTATTTTCACGCGTATAACCCGCCCCTGCATATAACCTGCACCCCCACTTTCCGTCGAAGCTACTACTCAAGAAACATTACACATTTATTTATGCAAAAGAACTGACCTAGATGGCTACGTACCTAGATGGCTTGCCGCGTACATTTTTTCAGGTTGGTATATTGTTGAGCTGTGTGCGCAAAATAAGCACTGTCCCTGGAATAACAGTGGATCCGTCACTATTACTGCTGTAGGGGCATCACGGTCCAACGCGCATTGCGGTGAAGCTGCACCAAAGGAAATACCTCACATATAATCCGCACCTCTTCTTCACACCTGAAATTTTCGCATTTTTGGTGCGGGTTATACGCGCGAAAATACGGTATCAGCTGGTGGCGCTCTACCGTATTTACACGATTGTAGATCAACTCTTTTCAAGCTTGACAATCCAATGTTGGGGGGGGCCGACCTGAATCGAAATCGAACTTTGTGCCACTTGTAACAGCAAGAGAAATGAGAAATCAGGGGGGTGCTGCGAACTGGGGAAAGCGTAACACCCTCGTTTTTACGGTTACAGTCAAAGCGTAGCATTTACCATTGCATACATTGTGGCATCAATAAAGGTGCTGCCGGCTTTGAAAGTTGGCGTTCCCGATCTGTGCCCTTTGTCCACCGTACCTTGAGCGGCTAACCCTCCACCATCGCGTTCGGAAGTGTACTGAACAACGTGATATGGTTATGCCTACGTCAGCGCCGTGCATTGATTCAAGGAATTCGGCGATACTCATTTTGTTTATTAGAGGCAAACAAAACGATTCTTGAATGCAAGTTACGTACTCACGAATCAAAGGAAATTGCGTTGGTTGCTTTGATACCACGCGGCGGTGGCTGCTGCCGGTAGCTTCGATGGTTGGCATCTCGCAGCGAATGTGTTCTCATGATTGGGAATAAAGTTTCCCACTCCGCCCACAGTGCATGGTTATTCCGCGTGCTTATACAAAAGCTTTTCTTTTTTTGACATCTACTGCGCGCGCTGCGAGTGTACGGTTCTTGTGGGAGCATCGATCATTGATGGAAGAGGTATTGTTAGTTGATGGAGGTATCGGTAGTTGAGGAAAGTGCTTCTCTTTGTGATATGGCCGCGTGCTTGCGTCACTTCTGTGTTATGCTGAATCGTCCCGTCTCTCATGAGTAACCTGGGCCCGAAGAACTTTCTTGGCACTCGTTGACAGCAGCGTTGAAACAGACTGCTTTCTGTGCTCGCTTTTTTTTTTTTTTTTTTTTTTTTTGAAAGATGCAATTTTTGGGGTGTCGACGTACATTCGAGTCGACTTATAATCGTGTAAATACAATAATTAAGCAACCACTGAAGCACAAAATGCAAAACCTGCTTCCCTTATTGGATGGTTTAAACATTCAGCTTCACAGTGCAAAAGAAATGATCTTCCTAGCTGCACTACATGCACCTCTTGAGAATTTACTATCAGTGCAATACCACTTAATTGTGATGAAGAAGTGGGGAATTATAAAAAAATTGTTATTTTTTTTGTTGAAATTGGGCTTCTGTGGCTTTTATAGGTACCTGGTACTGTTTTAAGTACGGAATTTCCAGAGGAAAAGCTGTCCAAATAAAGAGAAAAGTGATACTTAAAAAAATGTTTTTTTTGCCAAATTTTCGCTCCCAAAGACCCATGTGCCCATGTGCAAAGATGGACATTATTGCAGCAAACGAGAGTGCCAAGGTGCTTTGGGTAGGCTTGCTGTTGGTCACAGCACAGCCGATTTGTGCCATGCAACGTAACAGACTTGTGGCTCTTGGGTGTGCCGCGTGCTGTGCTTGAAGTGGTTCTGAGACGTCCGGCCCGTGTTTCTCGCAGCTGTCCAAGTGGCTGGGCCGGGTGTTTGCGTTGGTGAAGAAAGTGCCTCGCTACCTGGTGCCCTGCTACTTTGACGCTGTCGTGACAAGCACATACTTCATGCTGCAAGACGAAATCTGGAAGAGGATGCCCGAGTGAGCTTCTTTTCTGCATTTGCACTACTGCCATTCGGGTGGGAAGGGTTCAGCTGTGTTTCCCCTGTAAGTTAGTGACGCGTACCTGTGTGGAAGCTCTGTGAACCATGTTTTTCGGTCTGTAAGTTGCAGCCCCGCCTATAAACTGAAATGCCATTGGAAAACTTGTTGATAGCCTTTAGTACAGCGAAACCGCACTGGTGAGCCAGTTGCCCGCGAGCCAAGGTCAGTTTTATTCTTTCCGAAATGCCCACGAGGGCCCTCTCAAATTCTTGTTGGTCGCTGTCACATTACTTGGCGGAATTTTCAGTGCAAAGTGGAACCACTACACTGCGCCAAACAAATTCTACTGAATTGCTGTCAAGCATTCGAGGTTCGCTCCCTCTGGGCAAAGCCATCGAAATTGAAATCTTCAGAGCCAGTCGCATGTTGCCCTTGGTCAACAGCGATCCAATGAGATATACTGACTTCAAAGCAGAGAAATGTCATATTTGTTCGAATATAAGGCGAGTTTTTTTTTTTTTTCCAAAATCTGTAGTCTCAAAGTCATACCCGCGCCTTATATTCGAAGCTCAGTATACATATATATGGCGATTTTTTTGGCTCTCCAAACTGTGCCCTCGCCTTATAATCGAATAAATACGGTAATTCTCCAATGCTGCTCTACTGATATTGTCTTTTATTTTTACTCGAACATTGATAGCACCTAATTAAGAGTATGAGCTTTACAATCCTGCTTCAAAGGTCTCCCATGTGTGGGGCGACATCAGTCCTGTAATGTAGGGAGTTAATTAAGGCAAAATGGGGCCGCATTTTTCACCCTTTAAAGCTCACTTTAGCTTAACGCTTGTAAAAAGTTTTTTGCACCCAAGTCTCGTTGCATAAGGCACATACTCCACCAGAAATTCTTGGAAAAGAACCACGAATTGTACATTATAAAATACGGTAGGCAATATTGGGGAGCCGGGAAATATTGTTAAGGATAAAAATAAAACTCGAAAAATGTGTATGCTTTGTACAGGTAATGCACCCCTAACTTCTTAGTAGTCCGAAAATGTGAAGAAAGAAAGAAAAAAAAAAAGCAAGGCAGCAAACAAGCAGTTGCATTTCACCTGTGGTACCTAATTCTCAGTGGAGCAAAGCGCTACGAATGCGGAATACATATGCAAACTATGACACGACAGCTTGCATGCAGCCCATCATACCGTATTTATTCGAATATAAGGCGAAGTTTTTTTTTTTTTCCCAAAATCCGTAGTCTCAAAGCCATAACCTGGCTTATTCGAAGCTCCATATGTATATATACAGTTAAACCTGGATGTAACAAACCTCTATGTTATGAATTACTGGATTTAACGAATTTTTTCAATTCCCCATTGCCACCTCCATCGAAGCCCGTGTGTTTGCGACCTCTATGCAACAAAATGTCGCGGCAGTTAATTTTGATGTAACGAAGTCGACGAGGTGATCAGTCATTGGTTTTTGCACTTTTACTCAAAAATTCGACCGAAGAAATAAACAAATTTACCGAATACTAGCACTACCGTAAGGAGCCAGCAGTAATGAAAACGCCTGGAATCACCTAAACACGAAATTCGTAATGATGATGATGATGATGAACAGAGGAGATAGCACCATCCCGTGGATAACGTTGCAGTCACTTCTGGTTTTGCTTGTGTAACGTGACACCACACCAGCTAGCAAGAGTAACTATACCCTTCACTTTTTTTTTCGCCCGCACCGCAAACTACCATGCGTTTCCATGCGTGAGTGCGGTTTCGGTGTTAGACTTAAGTTTTGAGGTGCTGGGCCGTCCTGTCGGCGTGTAGTCGCGCGTCTCCACTTGTACCTGTGGTATCTGTTCGTCGGTGATGCGTTCTGCTGCTGGAAAATGAAAAGTTGCGTCTTTTCAAGAAAAATCCCACAATTTTAACTGCCGTGTCCACTGGTGAGAAAGAAGAATGTCGCCGCCTGGTATAGTATCCCAGCTAGAACCCTGTCAACAATCTTGAGTGCGATAAAGAGCATCAAGTTCACAAAAAGGTACCCTCTCAGCATAACTGTGGTTTTTGTAACGCGTTAAGTTGCTGAAAAGTGCCAAAAGGCAAAAGTAATACTTAAGGTACGTTTGTTAATACGGGAGTCAGTGACCTCGCTTTTTTGGAGCGCTGTGTAGTGCCTAAGTTCGTGCGAAAGCAGGAGGCGCAACTAAATCCATGAAGGGTGAGAGTTCACATTCACTGATCTAGCAGTCTGGCTTCATTTGGGGAAATGTAAATAATGCATCACTCATAAATAATTTTACAGCTCGTTAAACTTTGGTGGCAGCAGTGGCAAGGAACCGTTTTAAGTGCCCATTTCAAACACCGAAGTTTACTGAGCTGTAAAATTAGTTCGAAGCGGTGCATGAAAAAACTGCTTTGATTATTGCATTCACCAGGGTTCATAGTATTGGAAAATATAAAGATTACGGCTGTATGACCAACACTGTTTTGTGTCTCTGCCTTAATTATCTCTATCTTAAGAACTAATTGACCAACTGAAGCAATAATGGCATATTTGAAATCAGTGGGACAAAAGCAGCAAGGCTGTCAATTTTCGCAAAGTTAACTTTAAAATTAAAAGAAGTTGTTTTAAAGGAGCCATATAGACAAAATACAAGTTTGGTTTGTTAGAAAGACTGATTAGTCCCGATAACAATGATAACAATATCATCGCAATCTTCGAACAAATAACGGAGATATTAAAGAAAAGGTGTGAAGCCGTGGCGACCACCTAGCCAATTTCCCGCAACTTTTCTATGACGTCACGGAGAACCTTGTTTGTGCGATTGGCGGCCGCCTAACTGACCTGTCGCGATGACACACGACTGGACGTCTGTGATGGTGCCTCTAGTTCCATTTGACCGCATCACTCGAATGCTAACGTGCAGTTAACGCACTGAAAATTATGTTTTATTGTTGGCCCGTATGACGTCATTCTTGCTCATAACACGTCACTGTGGCACAAAATTTGAAAGTTTTTAAATACTTCTTGCTTTTTTTTCGTTAAAGAAACATCCTTTGTGGCTGCAATGGAGCTGAGTGAGATCCTGAATCCTAGTTCTTTCAAATTAAACGAAGTTGTATTTTCTCTTCATGGCTCCTTTAAGACCAGTGTCTCCCCCCATTAGCTTTCACACTAGCTTTCACGCATCATCGAGCCAGTGGTGATGAGGCCCCCTTTGGCGATGGCGCCTTGCAGCTTTGTGCGGCTGGGCTCGACGCTGGTGCGGGAGCTGGCCCTGGGCTCGGTGATCCTGGCTGGGTTTGTGCCAGGGGCCCAGCTTCCCCCGCTGTCCCGCCAGCTGGTGCCACCTCACCCACCGGCTAAGATCGACGAGCAGAGCCAGACTCGCCAGGAGACCTGCACCACCATCTCTGCAGGTCAGCACCCCCTCTCTCACAGCAGCAGTAGGTGGCAAGGAGTAGCACAGAGTCTCTGAACAAGGTGCCAGTGAACTGTGCACAAATCAAGGAGTGCAATAACACCACCATCATCATTCTATCTGGTCTGTAGCAGAAGTTACAGCGATTTGAAGTTTGCGCATGAAAGGGGAGGAACAGAAAAACCGGTTCTGCCTTCCAGGGCCAAACTTTAAAACGGCCGTAACTTCTGCTACAGACCGGATAGAATGATACTGTTAGTCTTGTTGCACTCCTTGATTTGTCCGCAGTTCACTGGTACCTTGTTCAGCTGCATCATGCCTCCAGCAGTTTTCTTACAAAGGCTGTCAAAAAATTAAATTTAGAAATCCAGATAAATTCCAGTATAGTCGTTTCACAGAGAAACAAATTTTACATCTACAATCAGAATGAAAAACTACACACTTCCCTCAATTTTCATCATCATAACTGTAAACATAAAGTTTTTTTGGTTTAAGACCAGTGTGCTTCTTTGAAGCTCCCATTAACATTAAAGGAGCCATGAGGACAAAGCACAAGTTCGGTTCATTCGAAAGGTTGCCGCGATAGAATCCTACTGACACCACTGTTGACGCACGCTT
This sequence comes from Haemaphysalis longicornis, assembly GCF_048455015.1. Taxonomy (NCBI): domain Eukaryota; kingdom Metazoa; phylum Arthropoda; class Arachnida; order Ixodida; family Ixodidae; genus Haemaphysalis; species Haemaphysalis longicornis. The sequence goes on along the minus strand of NW_027526225.1, from coordinate 83,879,723 downwards.
CGCTCAAATAAGCTACATCACTATGAAAAAACGGAATGGCCGTGCGACCCACTAGCTCATTTCCCGCAACAGAACCTATGATGTCATATGAGCCCAGCTGTGCGATTGGCTAAGAACGGAAAAAGCAAACGAAAATTAGGCACGACTTATAGGCTTTCCGAACGAACTATTTGCGCAAAAGTGTAATGCATACTCATTTTACAGCAGTAACAATGGTGCGGTAAACAATGAAAGTTATGAAAACATACGTCAGCATAGAAGTACCGATACGCACTGCTGTTAGTACTGGGCGCACAATGCTTGTTTTAGCTGCACAGCATTCTGCCGCTTTGAAGTTGTTTTACAGGACACTGGCCGATTGGCGTAAGCGGCGTTCTCTTACGTGACCGTGTTTGTCGAGGATACCCCAGGTTTCATGAGACGATCACTTTTAACAGTAACAAAAACATGCCAGGTGCAAATACGCTCAAAAAAGGGACCCCGACATGCCTCTGCAGGAGGGGCACGAGTAAATGCAGAGCATTAGCGGCGTTACGCGCGTGGCGGTGGCGATGGGTGTTGTAATGGTGGTGGTAGGGTGCGACAACCGCAACGAGAAGAGAGCGAAGCAGAACTGGAGTGCGGCTGACGCGCCAACACCCGGGTTTATATTCCCAACGAACGCAGTAGAGGGAAAGGAGGCGGAGAGAGAGCGCGCTATCACGCCACCGTTGCGCCACGACGCGCCCGCACCTGCTGTTTCTACGGTGCTTGCAACGCCGGAGCGCGCGCTGCACCTGTTGTTGCATGCGTGTTGAGGGCGAGGAGGAGTGGGGGAGAGGGCGCAGCTGCCGTGGTGCGGACGCCGAGTTACGGACACATAACATCGTGAGTTAAAGAAATGCTCTGCATTTAAAACAAAGCAACAGCGGACAACGGTTTGTGGATTACTATAGCAGTGCCATCTGGGAGGGCTGATACATAGCAAGGCCACAAACGCGAATGACGCAGTGGAAGTTCCCTTGAATACACAGTTGAACCCCTTTATAAAAGACACGCACCGAGGAGCAGTTTCTGTCTCTTATACAAGATGTCTCTTATAAGCAGGGAACCATGTTTTCACATACTAAGCAGACCCTGGTTCAATGTGGGCACCGTATGACTAAAATAAGCTCAAAGGAACGCTACAGCATGTTGCAAAAGATTCATTCTAATTTATGTTTGGCCCCCAGGATTTATCCAACAGTTCTGAATCTTTGTTTGCTTCATGACTGTATTTAAACTGTTGTTTACAACCGATTCTACAAGCTTTCTTTCCTTTCACTGTTTGCGGAAAATGAATCATAGATGTTGAGTTCACAAGCCTGATGAATAGCCATAGCGCACAGCTTCTTTTGCTGTGTGTTCAGGCTATTTATTACGCTTGCAGGACTCCACATCTGCGATGCTTCTTGATTGGGAGCTACACGAGTGGGAGGGCCCGCATGTGCGGTCGCGCTCCAGTAGATGGCAGTAAGCTTCAACCACTTCTGTAAGTAGCATTTCCATTGGCAGGGCTTTTGTCACAACGGAAGCAACTGCTATTAGTGACTGGTGGCACTGCATCTGAAGTTAAAATGTCTGTTATAAATGAGATTATTGATTAAGGTTCAAGGATGACTTGTCCCTTATAACCAACTTTCTACATTCGATGTCTGTTATAGAAGAGGTCAATTTAATGGGAGAGATAGGGCAGCCAACCATGTGGGTGAATAGTGTCTCTTATACCCATTTGTCTCTCACATCCATGTCTCTTATAACGAGGTTCAACTGTACGTGCTTCTGACGTCATTGCTGACATTACGAAAACCCACGATTTGGCAGGAGAATCAAAATTTTAACCTAAATTGATCAATTTACCTGTGCTACGCGAGTGTTTGGAAGGACAATTCAGTCGAATGACCTTTGAAATTTCAAATGTCATTTGAACTGGAAGGAGTTCCACTGATCTACACGACAATTCTCATAGGCAGTCAAAAGATTCCACGTTCGCCCTCCACTTTCAGTGTCGCCGCTGCTGCCCTGTTTCGTCATTAACAAAAATTTAATTTTGTAGTTAAAATGAGGGAAAAAAAAAACATTAATCGCCGATCAAATTGATAACAATCTAAAAGTGCACACAAAACATGCGCTGACAGCCAGGTTTTTTTTTTTTTGCAGTGCCAGTGTTAAAGTACCAAGTTACCTTGTGATCCTAGAGCGAGTGATAGAAAACAAAATCAAGTGAGAAATTATGGAGATTGTGTACCTTAAACCTCAGTTTTTACTTGTAAATAATTGTTTTTGTAATTACGGCATGCGAAAGCTGCTCCCGGGGAGGGCGACCGTTCGGTCTTGGAGAACCTCAAAGGCCGTTGGTGGTGCTCCTTTAACTCACATGACATTTCAACCAAAGGCCTGTGGAAAACGTCGTGTAGCACGGGTATTAAACGTTCCCGTTGCTTGGTGCAGGTCTCCCCCACTTTGCGGCAGGCTACATGCGCAACTGGGGGCGGGACACCTTCATCTCGCTCCGGGGGCTTCTGCTGCTCACGGGACGCTTCCAGGAAGCCAGGTGAGTGGGCCGCCACTCCGTTTGCACTTTTCCCTGCCACCAGCTGCAGCAGAGCACAGTGCCAATGTTGACGGAACGTTCCTCGGAACATTCTCTCAACAGTGGTTTGGTCGGTACACATCGACCCACCTGATTACCACGCCATTCCCAGCCGGAAAAAACAAATGGAGGTCCATTTGGACGTGCCGAAAACAGAATAGGTTCAATTGGAACCAATTGGAAATGCAAATGGTACCAATTGGACCAGTAAAATCGACAGTTGGCTAGAAATAAACTTCAGTAGTACGGAAAGTTGGGCTAGTTGGATCTGATTCATGTTTAAAGTGCAGACAGACGATACGCAATCCTCCTCTTGTGTATCGTCTGTCTGTGCTTTAAACTTTAGTTGGCCTAGTTGGATACATCGTTAAGTAGCGCTTGGAACAGGACGACAGCAGAAAAGCCGTCGTGTGTGTGTCTTCTCTGCTGTCGTCCTGTTCCAAGAGCTACTTAACGATGTACCAATTGGCCCTATTGTGTTTTTAGTTGGTCCATTTGGGCCTCCAATTGTTTTTTCGACTGGGTTGTTGTACTGAGCGGAAGCAAGTTCTGCCAAATTACTGCGGCACTAATGGGGCCATACGCTCCCATTGTCAGCATGTGCTTCGAACAATTCGAAAAAGGAGCGAGAGGTTAATGAGGCGACTTGTTTGCTTAACTAATGCGCTCGCGCGATGCCAGTATGGCTTTAAAATGCAGGGGTTGTGTTAGCAGCCTTAGTCCCATTATCAGCCCAGGTGAGGTACTGCAGTGCTTATTAATACCTTGCCATGGGAACTTGCTCTTCTGCAATGATGATGAGGCACAGCAGTTGTCGACAGCCCAAGCTGGAACCAGGTGAAAAAAACAATTGGAGGACCAATTGGACCTTTCGAAAACACAATTGGTTCAAATGGAACCATTTGAAAATGCAAATGGTTCCATTTGGGCCAATTGTGTTTTCGACAGGTCCAATTGGACCTTTAATTGTTTTTTTCGCCTGGAATTGCCCAGCAAGAACCACAGGATGCAACAGAGGCCTTCCAGCTGTGTGGGAAAGCTTGCAAGGGCTTGCTGGCTTGCTGGCCACCACACCGGCTTGCTGGCCACCACACCGGCACAAATAAGCTGCTTCTCTTGTGATTGTGATGGAGCAGATTTCGAAAAGACTAAGTATTCACTAGAAGAAAAAAAAATACTGCAGGCATAACAATAGTTTTAGCTACCTAACAATGATTAAATAAGACTGTAAAATCACATATGGGTCATCATAATTGCTCTGACTGGCCTCAACACAGAAAATGCAAATGGACAAGGGATACTATACAAGAGCAAAAGAAATATACCAATGGCCAACACGTCCAAATTCATGTTAGCGAATGGTTCGAATACACTTGGATGTACAAAACCAGAGCGCAGAAGTTGTCAAGTATCAGATAAAAAAAGAACAGATCGAGTTCAGTTTGCAGAGTGCTATCGTTAAACAGCAGATTGGTATTGTTTGGCAAACATAGCACATTGGCTACATAGTAGACTTAACACTTTCCTACCCACGCCTATTTAAATCTCGATGCATTCAAGTTCAAATTTTAGCATTTTCCCATTCAAATTTGGCGCTTTCCGAGTGGGCGCCGCGAGCAGGCACCATCCACTTAGTAGTAGAGGCACTTACATCTTTGTTTTCTTTCTTTTTTTTTTTTTTTTTTTTGGGTGCTGCGATTTTTTTGCCTTACTGCTGCAGTTGTGCATGTAAAGAGCATAGGGTTGCCACCTGCCCGCTTTTAAGTGCGAATGCACTTTATAAGCGACCCTGAATTCCGGCGACCGCTGTCCGTCCACATAGCAACAGCTGCGGGTGCGCGCGCTCCTCGTCTTCCTTGGCAACGGGGGGAGATGGGCGCGCGCTGCCTGGCCGCTGACATGGCACATACCCACGTGGGGGATTGGCCAGGAATCTCCTCGTCTTCCTTGGCAACGGGGGGAGATGGGCGCGCGCTGCCTGGCCGCTGACATGGCACATACCCACGTGGGGGATTGGCCAGGAATCGGGCGTGAGAAGGGCTAATGCACCCGCTTAAAGGAGTACTGACACGAAATTTCAAAGCTGAGATCCGCTCTAGCAATCAAGTACAACGACATCACAAATAGGTGTCTGTGAATAAATGCATCTTTCTTTCTTTGTAGTTGTGCGTGTGTGTGTGATCTCTCTTTCGCGAACATTACCGAACCGCGCAAATTCAACTCGTGCATTCGCACTTTCACATTCTTCCCCTCGGGGAAATGCGGGGAAATTTTTTGATCGGCCTGACCGGTTTTTTAGACAGCGGGCCGGTTGCCTGTTCGTACTTAAAACCGGCCATCATTGGCCGCTTTTTTGCCATCGTGCCGCAATTATTTATTTTTCTGGCATTTTATAAGCGTTAATTCAGAAACTACGACGATAAATACGTGTCGGCAAGTTGCGCAAAGACACGCGAGCGGAGAAAATATTCAGGCGAGATGCCAAGAAGAGCTTTTAATGGATGAAGTATGTGTGGTTACTTTTCAGTGCAGCACATTCAGAGCAATAACCAAAATTTCAGTAACTTGCAGTACAAACTTTATGTTGATTCATCCCTAGGAAAACGCTACAATGCATGTGGCATTGCATGTCATAAAACATGGAATATTTTATTCACCACAAATTCAACCTTCTAAATACCACGCCCCCCCTTCCCCCAAGGGTCTTTTCTTTCTTTCTTTCTTTCTTTTTTTTCCCCGGGGAAAGGTGGCAACCCTACGGGAGCAGCCATGTGGGATGTGCCCTTGCGCTGCTGTAGGTGTCTCAGCCATCACTACCCAAGAATGGGCCTTTCAGATCTGAAAGTGCACCCAAAGCAGCTTGGAACCTAGAGTTGCACTTTTTTGGAAGTGGTGGCAGAGCTTTAGTTTACCATGTTCACTGGTGACATCCGCATCATTTTTAAAGCGCTCGTGAGAGTAGTAATGACGCTGCCTTTGTTGGGCAGCAGCCTGTGCTCCCACTGGGGGGTTCTGAAATCCAAATATTCCAGCGTGTTAGATCAGCACATCGATTGTAAAGTCAAAGCAAGAGCTTATAAATGGAGAGCTATTCGATTGAAGATTTTAGCAGGGCGTATATTGAAGGGACTCATGATTGTTGGCGAGGTGGGCATGAGAGAAGAGAGGCGGCTGGTTGTGTTGCTTTGGCAGTAATCAGAATCGCATGTAGGCAGGACAAGAAGACGACTCAGCGAGCAATGGAACGGAAGACAACAGGTATAACGTTAAGGGACAGGAAGAGAGCGGAGTGGGTCAGGGAACAAACGCGTGTTGAGGACATATTAGTTGAAATTAAGAAGAAGAAATTGACTTGGGCAGGGCATGTAATGCGAAGGCAAGATAACCGTTGGTCATTAAGGGTGACACAGTGGATCCCTAGAGAAGGCAAGCGTGGCAGGGAGCGGCAGGAGGTTAGGTGGGCAGATGAGATCAAGAAGTTTGCGGGGATAAATTGGTCGGAGTTAGCACTGGACCGGGATAATTGGAGATTAATGAGAGTGGCCTTTGCCCTGCAGTGGGCATATGCAGGCTGATGATGATGATTATGATGAGGACAAGAATATTTTGAGCTGAAAACGAAATGTGTTGCGTCACCATGTGGGCCCATGACATCATTCATCGTAGCCTGTAGAGTGTAGGAGGGGAGGCCCGGGAGCTGTCACTGAGAAGGTGCCACCCGAGACTGGCCAGCAGAGCGGGGAGTAGAGGAAGGGTACAGAGTTTTAAGTGCAGATTACTTTAGGGGCTCACCTTGTCGTCGTATCTCGCTCGCTGGCTTCGAAAGCCAAGTGGTTTGCATAGCCACAAGCTTTTGAAACTCGTGAACCGCTGGCACTTGTCATACATCTCCCCGTTGTTTAGCACAAAGAAAACTGCAGGTACATTTGAGGCGAAACATACGTAATTAACCGGCAGCGCCCGCGTTCATTTAGTTAGGAACGCGCAATGGGTTGGTTCTTACGATAGTAAGCTAAAAAAAGTGGCAGTGCAACACCGGTACGTGTGGGAGGAAAAGCAAGCGCAAAAAGAACGGAACTCCCGCTGGTGCAGTTTCAGGCAGGGCGCGCGCAAGCACTGCGAAGGCGGGAAATTTGAATTTAGTTAGCAGTTAGCGTATAATGGCGCTACAGCCCATCATGGCGGATCACTGCTCTGCACTTCCGGTTACTTTCGCATTGAGTGGAACGGCTTTCATTTTTTCCCCCTTGACGACGGTTGCAGGTTCATCATCCTGGGCTTCGCGGGGTGCCTTCGGCACGGCTTGATCCCGAACCTCCTGGACCAGGGGACGAGCGCGCGTTACAACTGCCGCGACGCCGTCTGGTGGTGGCTGCAGTCGATCCAGGACTACTGCAGGGAGGTGCCCCAGGGCTACCTGATCCTCAAGGACCGCGTGGCTCGCCTGTACCCCACCGACGACAGCCCGCCCCTGGAGCCCGGCGCCAAGGTTTGCAGCCTCCGCGCGGGAAAGGAGGGGTGGGGGAAGGGTGCCAGTGGTGACCGGGCTCCCCGCTGCAGGAGATGCCACTCGAGGAGGTGATTCAGGAGGCCCTGCAGCGCCACTTTGCGGGCATTGAGTTCCGGGAGAGGAACGCCGGCCACCAGATAGACTCCCACATGAACGACGAAGGTGAGGCACCCCGTGCGTGCTTGAATGGCAGTCGCCAGCGCATTAATTCTGTGGGATGTTTGGGAATTCATGCTGCAGCAGTCTGTCGGTAGTCGGCGTTAGCAACGAAGCAACCCTGACACTCTGTGGACATCTTTGGAGGCAGGGCATGGCTCAAAAGGAGAGAGAGAGAGAGAGAGAGAGAGAGAGAGAGAGAGAGAGAGAGAAAACTTTGTTTGAGCCCCATGGGGCTAGTCTGGGTGGCGAGTGACCAGCGGTGGTAACCGGACGGTGACCATTGCAGCTCGCTGGATGACCTTAGCGTGGACCTCATGGTCCGAGCTGCACAACGCCTTCGCCCAGTGCTCTCTGTCTGTGAAAGAGGGGAATGGGTTTGGGGGGCACTGCCACATGTAGTGGTCTCTGGTATCAAGGGACCCGCAGTCAGGACACAAAGGTGGGGTACAGAGAAGGGTAGATAAGGTGAAGTTGATATCGGCAGGGGAGTGCGTGTGTCTGGGCAAGTCGCCATAGGCGTTCCTCTTCGTTGGAGAAGGTCGGAGCGGCTGGGGGTAGTTGGCGGCGGGAGAGGCGGTAGTGCGGGGTTATGTCGTGGAAGGTAATAAGTCTGTTGCGGGCTGATAGGGCTCCGTGGAAAGGCTCAAGGCCAGGACCAGCTCGGACGGTGAGCTCTCGAGCGGCCCTGTGTGCTGCCTCATTCCCCCCAACACCCGTATGGGCCGGAGTCCATAAAGGACACGACTTCCGCCACACTCGCTGCACAATGCAGTGGGATGCTAGGGGGTCTCCACTGACTGTTCTTTCCTCCGCATCTAAAGGAGCCTGTGGTTTAGGGTGCCTTGAATATGTACGCGAGACTTAATCCCATATTCTGAATCCCTCTTCTATTTGAGCCTCCAGTCGAGAAGATCACTAAAAGCGATTTTTTGTATGTTTTTGTATGTAAAAGCATTGCAGTGTCTCCCATTCAGCCAAGTGGGGGGAACACATGGAGTGGAGGACAGACTCAGAATATGGCCATAAGAACTATAAGGGTATACTACTAGCCCCGTAACAGGGTCCAAAGGCTTGTGCACAAGTTTGAGTACTCCCGCTCGGTAGACAGACTGCCGCATGGGTATAAATACAGGAAATGCGCCCAGCAACAGTATGGCTGTTGCTGAGCAGCAAAAACAAGGACTCCGCCAGCTCGCTAAGCCATGGATGAAGACTGAGGCTCAGACATAGAGTTTTACACAATAATAACTAGAGAGGAAACTGGCGCTAGTGTCAACGCGAACTCCGAGGCGCCGCTTATGCTTTGATGGGAGTAATGGGTAGTTCTGGAACCAGATTGCGTAGGATTGAAACGGGCCTATGGCTGCACAAATTGTACTTTTTGGCAAAAAACTCTTATGGCCCAGTTCGCTGTTTATAGATTACATGGTGAACAAGAAAGCTAGTGGACAAAAACTGGTTTTGTACGAAATAAAACGGTGCATTTAAATAAAAAGCAGATGCGGAGTCGGGGAGGTTTACGGAGTAGGTTTTCCATTCGCCGCCAACTACAGCGGGACGCGGACGTCTTTAAAACTGATTGTAAAAGTTCGGCGCTTGTAGTTTGAATATTAAGAAAACGATTACTATTGAGAAACCGATTTCCTTTGGAAAAGTTCATTCATCAAGCTGCGTTCCTATCAGCTGCGGGTACTGCTGGTTTATGGTGTAGGGGTTGGCGTTAGCACGAAAAGTGTATTTGTTTCAAGCAGTTCACAACCATCGTCAGCTTCGAAAATACATTACTCTGCCGAATGAGCAGTGCCGCAACTCCTAATTCACTGGCAACTTCGCCGCATACAGCGCCGTCATTTGTGTTTTCGTGCTCGCTGTGCCGGCAGTGAATTCATAACCCACCTAATCGCAACTCTGGTTATACAACATTTCCACTCAAGGCGGTGTCAGTCCGCATGCGGCATTCAGTTCAAGGAGAAACGTATTTTTGAACGGTTCTTCCGACATAGGCAAATGCATTCATGCAAGTCCAAAACGAAAACTAAACTGGCTGCACGATCCAATCCATAATAACTTCCGCAAGCCATCGAGTGCCTATCTAAATCCCAAACTACCTGTCACGCCCATTGCAGCAGAGATGATCGCAGCGCTAGATTTCTCTCTAGTTGCTGTTGTATTAAACTCTATGGTCTCAGATATCTGTCATTGGACCCCCAACTACCAGCACTGACCAGATCTCTAAGCAGAGTACCAGTGCGGCCAACACCGATATCTGTCATCGTGGCTCCGAGGAGATGGGACCCCCGATTGACCAGTATTGGCAGAATCTTCAAGCGGACTCCCCTGCCAAAACAGCGTGCACATCCCAACCTGGCTCATGGAAAGGGAGCTCTTTGTGACAGAGGGTGTCGGTGGGAGACCAGTGAGGGTTTTGTTCTCTGGTATTCTTGTTTGCAAGTAGCGTGGTATTGCAGGCACGGCGCGTCTCGCACGGCCAGTATAGGAGCTAACTTTCACATGATTGCTCCGGTGGCCAAGGTGGCTGCCTCCTTGACTGGCTAGGCCCAAACACACATGCAAACGAGTCACAGGGGTCAAGGAGGTCCCACAAGCCAAACCATTTGAAGTTGGAATTCTTAGCGTGCGGCAAGCCCCTCTCTCTCACTATTCTTCTTGTTTTTTCTCCACCAGGGTAGCCTTGCCCTGGTAGCCACCAAGGTAGCACCAGGTAGCATCAGGGTAGCGCCAAGTAGCCACCAGGGTAGCCTTGACATACAAGGATGTGGATCCAGAATAGGCTGGTGGGTTTCAGTGTGCATGCACTTTGTGGGCTCAAGAAACCATGTCCTCCGGCAAAGCAAGGAGGGGGAGCATTCTTGTGGCTTGCCCTCGCATCGGACGTGTGAACCTCATTCTCTCTCCCTGCAGGTTTCAATGTCCGTGCCGGCATCAACCTATCCACGGGCTTCGTGTACGGCGGCAACCCTTGGAACTGCGGGACGTGGATGGACAAGATGGGCAGTTCTGAGAAGGCCGGCAACCGGGGCCACCCGGCCACACCCAGGTTGGTGGTGCATGCCCGGCCGCCGGGCACTTTTTGGGGACACCTGGTGGTCCGCAGTGAGGGCACCCAATTTGGGTGACCGACAGTGGCCGAATGTCATTTGACTGGCTGCGGATTGCAGGGACGGGTCTGCAGTGGAACTGGTGGGTCTCTGCAAGTCCACCCTGCGTTGGCTGGACCAGATGTACAAGGACGGCTACTACCCGTACAACGCGGTCGAGAGGACCGAGCACGGTGCGTACCCCTGCTGTTCCCTCGCTCCTGGGGTGGTGTTGACCCCCATTTCCCATGCTGTGCTGTGCAGGCGTGCAGACGGTGATGACCTTTGACCAGTGGGGGTCGCTGATCAAGCGTCACTTTGAGCGCTGCTTCTGGGTGGGGCCTGCCCACGAGCGCGTGGACTCCGAGGACCTGCATCCCGAGATGGCCAACCGGAGGCTCATCTACAAGGACACCTATGGCGCCATCTGGCCCTGGGCCGACTACCAGCTGCGGCCAAACTTCACCATCGCCATGGTCGTGGTGAGCCTCTGGGGGACTCCCATCTGGGGCGCCCTAACTGCACAGGCTTTGTTGTGGAGCGAGAGAGAAAAAAAGAAGGAAGGGTGGCTGAAATGTGCCAGGCAGTTACCTTTGGGACGATGGCTGCATTGTTAAAGTACCTTATTTACTCTAATGTAACGCGCCCTCGATTGTGACGTGCAGTTTTTCGCGGTCCGAATAAGAAAAAAAACACTATGTCCTCAATTGTAATGCGCACTAGACTTTCATTATTTAATACAAAAATGCAACTTTTTCTCACTTGGAAAACAAGCAAGATTTATTCCAAAGGTGGCACGAATGAAATGTGCCGGTTATTGCCGGCAAGACAGTCACCATGACGATGGTCCGGTGGGGCAGCGCCGGCGCTGCCCCGGCAGCTCTGTTGTTACGGGTCTCTGAGACACCAGCTGCTGCTGCACGTACTCCGCCAGCGTGTCTTCTATTTGGGGATATTGCCCCCTCTTTGGTCCACTGAACCCTTTCCGTGTCGCCTTGCTTGCAAATATTTTCTCTTTCTGTTTGTGCCAGTCCTGCACGCAAGTGTCCGGAACACTGAATGCACGTGACGCGGTCCTATTTCTATCGTTTTTCGCGCACAAGATTACTTTCTTCTTAAAGGCAGCATCATGGTGAACCCGCCCGTGCGATCAGTAGTCAATGCGATCAGTAGTCAAGCAGTCATCTTGAAACGTCAATGGCGATACGGCACCGCAGTTTTGAGTCGTACTCGATTGTAACGCGCATGTGATTTTGGGACCTATTTCTCAAGAAAAAAAGGTGCGTGTTAGATTTGAGTAAATACGGTACGTTGTATATGCTCACAAACTGAGTGGGCCTTAAAAGGAGCGAGATGAGTGCAGTGTGCACACCCCTTGCCAGCCTTCCAGTCTGAGCACCACTGCAGAGGAGCACCAGGGCTAGTGGGTGCAGGGTTGCGCCAGGAGTGCCTACAACAAACCTGCGGGCACCAAAGTAGGTTCGCATAAATTATGCACCCCGCGAATCTAGCTTCACAAGAAACGATTTCTCAGCACTGGCACAGTTTTGCAAGGATTTGGTTTCAGCGGTCTGAGCACAGCACGCAACATGACAGGCTCGAGTGGGCTGCGTGTTGCCCCCAGTGCAACCTCAAATGCCCCAAGTGGAACGGACCACGCTAGAGCTTACCCATTGGCTGCCCACAGTAGTGATGTTTCCCCACCCACTCGACAAGATGGCTCGCGTTTCCGGTCTCAATAACTTGGCGAGTCTCTTTGTGCGAATTGTTGTAGTGAATTTTGGATCCCGCCTCCTCTTGTTCCTGCAGGCTCCCGAGCTGTTCACCCCGGAGAAAGCCTGGGATGCCCTCAACATAGCCAAGGAGCACCTGGTGGGCCCCTTTGGCATGAGGACGCTGGATCCCAGGTGAACATCCCGATTAGGCTAGCGATGGATGCTTTTCTTTTCATATCACGGCCCTCCACATATTATTGCTGTGCTCTGTGTGTATGCTTAAAGAGATTGGGTGAATTATTGCTCATACCGGACAGCCCTGGTGTGTGTACGTTGCGCTCCAGTTACTGTATTTTCGCGCATATAACCTGCCCCAAAAATGCGAAAATTGCAATGGCAAAGTAGGGGTAATATGCGGGGTTTTTCCTTTAGTGCAGCTTTACGGCAATGCGTGTTGTGCTGTGAAGCTCCTACGCAGTAACACTGACTAAGCTTTCTATGGCAGCGATTGCGCAAAACATACAGGGACAAGGAAGAAAAAAAAAGGTTGAGCACATTCTAACCACTGAATTTTTCTAGTTCGATGAAAGACCTATAACGGTGACAGTGAGTGTATTGTGACTTTCGCCTTGCATTCAGTGTATTCTACTTGCTAAATATGCACTTTTTTTGTCTACACAGTATGTGATGTGTTTTTTTAGCAGTAGCTTCGGTTCAGCCTTTCCTGTATCAAGTGTACAAACACTACGCAAGAGGGTTTTTTTTTTTTTTTTTTGGCGGACTGAAAGCGGGGGTGCGGATTATATGTATGGGGCGGGTTATACACGCGAAAATACAGTACCACGACCCCTGGCTGCTCCCGTGGGGAGGAGTAGAGTGCGGGAGGACTTGGCAGAGGCCATCACTCGTGTGCAACATGAATGAACATGTCTGACACTGTGTCCCATTCCTCAGAAAGGGGAAGGCTTTGGACTGGCTTCGAGCTACAAGCTATCTAAGTGTAACTCGTGGGTGTATCAAAATCTTCAATTACATAATGGTAGTCCAATGGACGGTCTGCCCAGGAGTATCACGTTTGTCTGCTTTCAAAGGCCAACTGCGCTGAAATTTCAGCATGGCCAAATGTACTTCGAACGTTCAGTAGATTACCACCAAATGAACTGGTACATGACACATAGCCCAGCGAAATGTCTTATCAATTACACACGTTTAAAGGGGCCCTAAATAGGTTTCTGAAGGTCGCCATTTTAATCGCGCAATCGCTAGAGTACCCCTTCACGACAATGTATACCAAATATTACACCTCTGCGTAAAGCAGGGGCCGCACAAACACGCAACAAAGGTGCCTTCTTTCTTCCTTGCTCACCTACCGCTTCCATGCCGCCACACTGCTCCGCTCTGACGTGCGACAGAGCGCTTGTGACGCACCCGTGTGACGCACGAGGCTCTCAACAGTACGGCTGCGCTATTGGTGGGCCCCGTTAAATGCTGTAGCCAATCAGCGTACCCGGCTCTGGGAGAAAACGCGGTCGCGCGGCGCTCCTGCACCGGCGGCACAGCGTATGCACCGGCGGCACGGCACGGACGAATGTAGATCGCGACGTCGCCATCGGTTACACGAGCTTAGCCGAGTTTGTAGATATAGCGCGTCGTTTACAAGGTATGAATAACGCTGAAAAACACGGAGCATCTCTGCGGGCACAAACGCCCGCTACACGTGCGACCGCGGCAAGCATCTGCCTGCACGGTAGACAAGCAGCCCACTGTGCGGTGTATGCACGATAGGCATACACCGCGGCAGCTAAAACTTGTAACCGCCTGCCAGAGCGGGACTATTGCTGAAAATCAGTTTGCAAATACGTGAAAGGGGGTGATAGTGCAGTGAAAGATTGCGCGGGGGGATAGTCGTCGTCGCGGCCTCGCAAAGCAGTGTCTGGATAACTGCGGCGATGTTAAGCCTTTTCCTCGACCTCAGTGGGACGAGATCACCGCGACAGCGCCGCATGCCGAAACGCTAGCGAGCCGCTATAGTCGTCGGTGGCAATCTTCAATTATTATCGTACACGAGCATGTTGAGTTTGGAAGCCCCCTATCTTGCCTTCGAACGCTCGTTTCCGCTCGTTTCCGCCGACGTGAGCACGGCCAGCGCGAGGAGCCGTTTGATGCGGGCCGGCCACCGACCGACCCTGCTGAGCCGGCTGAGCTGTAGCGGATGTAGTAGGCGAAGCTTGGCCGTCGTCTGCTACAAGAAGAGTGACGTACCGCCGAGCGGAGCCAATGGCTGCGCACTTCTCGACGCAACCCTGTTTCTCTTGGTGTCACCTACCAGGTCTTGCGCCTGGTCGGTGGCGTCTCCGCTTCCACAGTGCTTTGGAGGCGCGGTGAAAGAGGCAATGCGCCAGGCCTTGTTGTGGGCCCTTTTTAATGACCGATAACTCGGCTAATACTGAACGCTTTTAAACCATTTTTGCGGCAGGACGTTCTTTGTATAGTACTCCAACGATAGCGCACGTAAAATCTCAACCTTTGGAACCCTGTTTAGGGCCCCTTTAAATAGCTCCGTAGCGGACAACGCTGCACCTGCCGGCCGATCGTGCAAACAGCGATGAAGTGGAAGCAGCATTCTGGCCGGTTGGATGCTTGGTCCGCTGGGCATGCTTCTCCCAAGGTTGCGAGCGCGAGAAGAGGTTGCACGCAGGGTTTCTCCTGAGCTGCTGGCTGGCTGCAACGTCACTTCAGCCTCATTGTAGTCGTTGTAATGGCCGCACTGTTCTTAATTTCGGTTTCAGTATCGTCGATTTTTTCTGGTTGCTTGCGGTGTGTGTGTGTGTATTTCAGCTGTGACATTCTGTATATCGCTGATTTTTTGGCCGTCATTACCGAAACGGGGGTTTTCAAGGGTCAAAATATTTACTGAAGTTGGCCTTTAAGGTGGGACGTGGCAAGTAAAAGGACTGTTTTATTTGTGGAATGAGTTGGATCAAATTAGGAGCATTTATGTAACTAACCATTCTTACAACAAAACTGAAATCGGTTGAAAGATACCTTCAGTGAAGATGGTTTCCCCGAAGTCCGGTGTCGATCAGGAACCCAATCGCCCGGGCTCCGGTTGATTTGGCAGGAGGCTGGCAGGGCGATGGTGTTGAAGTTCTTGGAGATGGCGGTCGAATGACGAACTCGAGGCGTTGGGGTTGATTAAGTGAACCGAAGAGTTTATATACAGCTATTTACAGTACGAAAACTGGGTACATGAATAATAAAGGAAAAACTGCAAACTTCAGCTAGACGCTAGCTCTGAGTGCGCACAAATCACTCGAGCTCCTCAACTTCGTCTAACTCTCCTATGCTCGGAGCGTACACAAACCGCTCGAGAAACCACGGCCGAGACTCTGTCTCGCCGCAAGATCTGTCTAGTTGCCCGGTGCGGCGCTGCACCCTAAACCTCCGACGCGATCTTAACCTCGACTAGGGGACTCGCAAATCCCAACCTAGCTTTAACGGTCGAGACTCTGTGTCCCGCCGGGAACTGCCAGCTCAGCGCTCAGACAAGAACGATTTCCAACGCAGTGCTGTTAACTTTTTGGGGGGCAAAGTTGCCAGGACGCTTCCTAAAAGTCGCCAATTATAATGAAAAGTCGCTAAGCAATGATGATGATGATTACTTTTTTTCTGAGATTTTTAGTTTTTGACTGGATTTTTAGTTTTTGACTGGCTGAGTGCTTAGAACGGCTACTGACGGCCACAAAGGCTTGATCCTGGACTGGAGGTTAACCAAAAGGCAGTCGGCAGATTGGCACTGGGAGCTCACAGTAAGACTACAAATGAGCCGGTACAAGGCGATATGGGTTGGGCTTCATTTGAGGCGAGGGAAGCGCAAAATTTAATACGTTTTGAGGAGTGGCTTAGACATTTAAATGAGAAGAACTGGGCAGCCAGAGTGCACAGGTACATGTACCTTAAAAGTGTGGACACCCAATGGCGGAAGAGGACGCGAAAGCTGGCGACTAAATATAACTTGACCGCGGCAAATAAACAAGGGGGGGCAGTTAAAAAGCAAGTGAAGGAAACGGAGATGCTCCTGTGGAAAAAGAGGATGGAAAAGAAGGGATCGCTGGGAATCTACAAAGCAAGAAAAAAAAAGATCCGGAAAGAGAACTTTTATGACAACAATAAAGGTAGTGCGTTGCTCTTTGAGGCGCGGGCTGGCTGCTTGAGAACTCGAACTTACAGGAGCAAATATTCGTCACAGGATGGGACATGTGTTGTGTGTGGCAGGGATAAAGAAACAATCGACCACATAGTAATAGGATGCCAAAAGATTCAGCCGGATAGAATTGGGGGGAAAGTCCTACTTCCTGAGCCACTGGGCTTCGCAATTGATGGAAGCATTAACTGGTTAGCAGGAGGTATTACTAAGCAGCGGCTAGAGTATTGGTGGAAAACAAGCAGGGAAGTCGATAAAATAACATCCCAGCCAGGGGTAGCGTCAGGGCAGAATTAAAAAGAAATCCGAGTTGAGGGACTAAATTTAAATTCAAACTACTAAGATAGGCTAGATGGCGCATGCCGTCACCCCGATTCAAAGGGGAGGCCTTTAATCATAATCATCATCATTATCTGTTTTGGCAACACTTTTTGAAGCTTATTCCGAGCACTACCCTGTTTCACAATATTTTATGCCTGTTTAGCACACTGTAATTCAATTTCTCAAAGTCTCCAAAAAAGTCGCTAAGACTCCAAAGAGATAGAATTGTCGCTAGCACGACTGAAAACACGCTAAATTTAGCGACTTTCTCGCTAAGTTAACACCACTGTTCCAACGGCCAAGTTCGGCCTTTTAAAACCTCGAGATCACCCTCTCTTGGGAACGCCCCTGTAGCGTTCGTACACGCGTATGGGAGTGCCCGAATTCACGTAGACAGCTGTCACTCAGCACGTCACGGACTATTCGATGAGGCGCCGCCACAGGTCGGCGACTTTGGCTAGTTTCAGTTTCCGAAATTGTGGCGATCCTAGCGGCACGGTGCTGTGGCGTGGCCCTTCCCTTTCCCTCAGTGTTTCTTTCTTTCCACACCGTCAACGCTTCCGCGCCTCCTCACGCATGCGCAACAGCTCACCGGCGCCAATATTTTTTTTTTCTTTCTCTCGGCGCGCACGGCGGGCCAGTTCGGTACGTGCGTGAGCGAGCCGGCGTGCGAAGGGTTGCGCGGGTTGCCTAAACGCTTCCACGGGCGGAAAGTTTCGCTGCATTATAAAATACATTCGAATGTATTCTAAATATGGGGCAGCGGAGGAAGGAGTGTTACCACTCCTGCGCAGCTCTGTGGTGCAGCAACACATGGCGGTACAGTTCGACCAAGTTTCTCGCCTTCTCCAAAGACGACAGGTAAGCAAATTAGCTTTGTACAAGTTATAGTGAATTCCTTAAAAGCCGACTGATTGCACTCTTCTGTTTTCAAAATAATTCGCGCATGTAACGTGAAGTTAATGAGACATGTCACTCGTCTTGGAGTGGAAACTAATGTGCAAATATATCCCAGCTGTGCAGGTACGCAAAGTTTTAGTAGAAGTAAACGCGTCTTTGGCGCGCACACACTTGCTCGCAAGATCAATTTGTGGTGGCATTGCCGCTTTTTCATGATTGCCTTAGTAACTGCTGGAACATCGATTCAGTATACTTATCAAGGTATTTTTTGTTGTTTCGTGCAGCAGGTATGAGTCTAGGTTTGGGCCCCAAGTCGAGGATGGTTTGCGACTTCATTGGACGTTTCCTCCGGTGACTCTCCTCAATCCATCCAATGTCATCACGACGCACCTGCTCACAAAGAAGGCAAGCTCAACTGTACGCGCTTCTTGCCTTTCACGGTATACTACCACATCAATTGATGGCGTGGAGGTGCTGCGCCCTAAGCATTTTTTCCTCCCCCGTCTTGCTCCAAAACATATATTTGCGGCGAAACTACTGCCAAGCGTTGCTTCAGAGCTCCGAAAAATCTGACGTAACTCCGCGGTGTTCAATGCAAGTCGATTTTCACATGAAGCAGTGGAAGGCCAAACCGAAATACATGCGTTGTCTGCAGCCGCCATTGCAAGCGTTTCGCTCATTAAAAAATAAATAAAACCAAGTAGCATTGCCGGCTTTGCTGTTCAATCTAAACTGCGCTCCCGCGCCTTGTCATCTTATCGCGAATGGGTTTGGTGTTCCATAGTTCTGAAGTTAGAATGGTCATGCCGTATCGGACAGGATGAGATAAGAGGCGCTGCCCAGACGCGAGTTAGAGGGTAGCTTGTAACAACCTGGCCGATATCTGCGGCTTAAAATACAGGAAAGCTTCTTTTTTTAAAGCAAAGCTTTTTACCTCTACCCCCCAAGGGTTCTTTCACGACCGTTGGTGTCACCAGAAAACTCCAGCAAACAAATAAAAGAATTCACTGGCACCGCCGGGAATCGAACCCGGAACTAACAGACTAAAAAAGCGAGAGCCCGTTGTCTTACCGATTTAGCTACGAGCCCACGCGAATACTGGGAAGAGAGGTGGTGTACTCACCAAGCACATCTACGGGTTTACCCCCTGCTTTCTCGCTGAATGCCACGTGAAAGCGTCACGCGACCACTTACGCCCGTCTAGCGGCCTTGTGCGCACCTTGCTCATGTGCTAAGAGCTACGAAAATTAAAGTAAGCTTACACCAATTCATGGCATCTCACTTCTAGTACGCCAATGTGGTGAAGCCTGTGGCCTCCAGTGTTCACGTAAACAATCACAGATCCTTGTCGTCCGCCCTCACGCCAAATCAAGGAATACATTCAAATACTCCTTGATGGCCAGGCCATAACTCTAAGCCCCAGAATCAAGATCCTGGGCCTAGATCTCGAGGCTAACACCAAAAGTGACGTCTCCTTGCAGCGCCTCAAAAACAGCATTAATCAAATCATACACATGATCAGCCGAGTTGCCACCAAGAAGCGAGGGCTCAAGAAATCCGATACCTTTCGATTAATTGAAGCTTTTGTCCTCTCGAGAGTTACTTGCGTCAACCTCCTATCTTCTTCTCGACAAGGAAGACACACAGATTCTTTGTATAATGATTTGAAAGGCGGTCGAGCAGGACATTGGTATTCTCATGAGTGCGTCCACACAGGGGCTGCTTAGCACGGGGCTCCACAACACGGTGGAAGAGCTGATAGAAGGCCATCTTTCTAACCAGATGGTCCGACTCAGAACTGCGATGGGTAACCGCATGCTTCATCAGATTGGCTGGGCAGCCCAGAATGTCACTACGCTTGACGTACTCCCAGACTCTTGGCGACTAAAATTGAAGATGCTTCCTTTGCTTAGAAATATGAACCCCTCACATGACGAGGGTCACCGAAAAGCACGGGCTCAAGCGCTAAACACCACCCTCGGTGGGGATCTTCCAGTTATCTACACAGACGCCCCCAAACATCGAGGGCAGCAATACGCCATCATCGTGGCTGCCTCCAGAACCAATCTCCTGGCGTGTACCTCGCTTAGGACGCAAGAAATGACGGCGGCAGAAGAGGCAGCCATCACCTTGGCTCTCGCTCAACCAGGGGTTCGGAGGGTAGTCGTCGATTCCCAGGAAGTCTACTAGAATTATCAGTAGGGTTGGGTGTCCTGACCTGCACTGCGCGTGCTAAAAAACCACTCCCCAAACGATTTTATTCAGCTCATCTGGACACCCCCTCACGCTTCAATGGAGGGCAACAAATACGCCCACCCAACAAGCCTGCGCTTTTACCTCCCGTGCTATGGAGCTGTACGAGGACAGTCACCCGCTTGTCACGTTCAGAGAGATAACCCAGCATTATGCCTTCTGAGGCAGTTCGTACCTTCGCCTTACCCTGACCTTTCCAGAGAACAACAAACTACCCTACGGCTCATACAATCCGGGCTCCTTCCCACAGCCTACGCGTCTTCACTTAATGTATCCGAATCGCTACGACGCTGAATGTAAATTTTCCTCAGAAGTAGGAACACTCCGCCCCGTAATCGGGGTGTGCGACTTTAGCCCCGAGCAGCCTCATCCCTTTCCGTCAACTACCCAACAAGAGCAATGGGAGCTGCTGCTGTCCAGGCCCTCTCTACCTACCCAGCTTCAGCGATTGGACAGAACACAGGCCGCGCGGACTGCATATGGGCCCCACAGAAGAAGGAATCACTCCCCAGGGTTGCACTCTGGGCCGTTCAGAAATCTGAACAGAAGTATTTCTTTCTCCTCCTCCTTCTCTGCCGCTAATCTCGTCGCCTCCGTCCGCGGCGCAGAGACGGAGAAAACAGATCGTCTAACACCGGGTTGGAGCTTACTTTAATTTTATAAAAAAAGTTTCCACTTTTGTGCTACACCAATACAACTCAACCAAACACCGTTCATGCTTCATGCATTGATTTAACCTTAACTGGAATATCTCTTTGTAGTAATAAATGGTGTGGTTAAGTTCATTTCACTTCTCTCTGGTTTTGCTATTTGTAGAGCGGTGTGAGTGAATTTAAGGGACGTCGCATGGGTAATCGTTATGGGTGCTGTTTACAGCTTTGCTTTCCAACCACATTCACGGGGTGGATTGGCGCAATTTTTTTTCTGGGTGTCTTCTCCCCCCCGCCTTCCCTCCCACCCCCGGTAAGCAGACTGTTAATTCACGCGCCATTAAAAGAAAAGACGGATGCGTTCGATTTGTGTTCTGTGTTCTACGACGTGCACATGGTTGGGCATTGTTTTTGTATGTAGATATAATCCAGCAAAGAGTTTCTACAGTGCGGTCATTGTGTTGCAACAGTTTTTTATGGCTGCATTTTGTTGGTGTGAACATGATTTCTCGGAAGTGTATGCAGGTTAATGGGCGGGTCAACGCTTTCTTTCAGAGTTTGCGTTAACTCGACCGAAAGGCAGGGCTTGAAGCATACGTGTGCGTGCTTTCTTTTAACATATAGATTCCCAATTATTGTGTCTCTGAACTGAAACGAATTTTTTTAATGTCTAAAGAACATTCCTGTCTCGAGGTGAGCCCAAGAAATAAGTATACATTGAGTGGAACTTTCAAGTTCTTTTCTTCTCCCGCCGCGGTGTGCACAAAAAAAAAAATCTGTGTAGGGACTAGAACTTTCGAAGTTCTTCTTTCGTAATCAAGTATTGTGTACCTAAATGTGTATTCATAGCTGTAACTTTTGCGCAACTTTAGACGGAGACTGATACAAAAAGGGACTCGAAGACCTGTACCTATCACCGTGTAAAGTTGCGCAAAAGTTACAGCCATGAATTCAGAATACCAACTAGCCCGCCTAACCGTGTTATTGTAAATGTGTATGTAGCACGTTTTTTCCCTATTGTACAATGTTGTATGCCTAAATTTGCATATGTCATATTTTTGCTTAGTCCAATGCTGTGTACATAAAATGTATGTGCAATATATTGGTGTAGTACATGTGTTTTCATGACTTCGAATCAAAGACGTCCCCATATGAATTTTGAATAAATGCATAGCAAAAATAATGTTTGTGTAACACTCCAATTATTATCGCCACAAAGACAACAATTTGACACCAGAAAACGTACTATTACCTACATGTTTTCTTCGTTCAATTATTAAACACGTTACTGCACACATAACAAATGACGGGCGGCGGCCATTTCGAGTCATCGGCGCCGCTCGTCCAACTTTCGCGCTTGGTGCCATTGCCGAGCGGCCCATGAGGCAGCGACCGGCGGCAGACGCGGAAGGCGGCACGGCCTGGCTGCCGCGGGATAAATGACGTCAGCAGCGTCCGCGACGTCAGCAAACGCCCTTTCCCCCCTCGCCACTCGTTGCCATGGCGATTAATGCAACGTTTCTCAGAGGCCACGTACTACTAGGGGAGGATTTGGCGCTGCTGGCGCGAATTACGTGGGACCACGGTGGATGCGAGAGAGGCCGCCCCGTGGCGCCGCTATCTTCGGGTCATAGGCACGCTCGTAGACGAGCAAGTTCGGGCGACCCCGCGGGGTGAAAGCGAAAGACGGCGACAGTGCGTCATGCTGACCAGGGCGCGACAACAATGGAGACGCCGGTAATCCCACCAGTCGAGCAGACGTTCCGGGAATCCGGTGGCGCCGTTTGCTTTCTCAATGGGGGATTATCCTTGAGGCATGCGGTGGGCCAGATGATCCGTCTCCCATGCGCGCCGTGACGAATTAGCGGCGGTTGCAGCGCAGTGTCGGCAGTGCTACGTCGCTAGACAGAGCGGCGGGTTCTCACGCGCAGCCCGGGCGCCCGGCTGCTAATCTCATAAGTGGACCTTACACCTTCTAGGCTTTTTAAAGTTAGAAAACTAACTACATACATGAAACTTGCATTCAGCATAATTAACTGATTAGGCAAGAAGTCCAGAAGATTTTTACGTCAGTGTGATCAGAAGTGTCTATTCTGTGTGAGGCAGCTATTAGATTATTGCATTAGATTATTGCTATAGGCTCCGGACAGCGAAGTTTGCCGCGCGAGCGCAGCGCCAGCCGCGACAGACACGCGCAACTCTGGGGCGGTCCCGCCGCGCCGACCGCCTTCAGCGCCAGTGAACGCAACTTTGCAAAAAACGTTTGTTATAACGTTATTTGCGCGTATATGTGCTACACAGTGCAACATATTCGTGCAAAATGTGATATAGTCGCGGGAAGCCTCCAAATAAAACGGGGCACTGATAAAATTCTGTTGCCTCGTTGCCGAGCCGTAGGCTAGCACAACTGGGAAGCATGTGTTCAAGGCTTTGCATTCTCCCACGGATTCTTCTTCTCTGTTTTTTTTTCTCGCAGGTACCGAGCATGGTTACTGAATCTTGAAAGGCCCACATTAAGCGAGTGGATTACATACTGCCGGGGTGTACGATCAGCTTGTTAGTAGGCTGGTTAGCAGATGGTCTATACACATAAGTGCGCTCTAAATTTGGCAACAAAGAGGGCCCCCAAGCACAGTTATAGCATTGCAGTTTTATCACCCAGCGGTTCTACTCTGCTTCATCTAATATTTTACGTGCTTATACCGCCGAATTAAATACATATAACCACATATGGGGCGCGGACACTTATAGGCGTTAATGTTCCCAAATGTTTCGCGAGCTTTTCGATAGCATAAAATCACCGCCTCTTCGTGCAAAAGAAACAATGAAATGGTTGTCTAAGCCACTGAAAAGGAAAGAAAAATAGAGCTAAGACGTGCCGAAATAAAAGTTGGAACAGTATGTACACAGGAAAAAAAAATTCACGTTCGGGGAGGAGGAGGAGGAGGAGGACAAGCTTTATTTATCCCATCCGTTGTGATTGCAGTCACTCTGGACCAGTGAGGGGTGTACTCGGGCAACTAAAATTTTTCTCCCGTGACTTTTGTGGTAAAGGTGTTGACAAAAAAAAAACGCTACTATTCCTATTCCTTCCTAACGGAGGTCTCCTGCTGAACCCGTTGGCGTGGAGAGAAAATTAAAAATACCCGAACATGAATATTCCGTAATTTATTCCGATACACCTATTAGATGTTCTGCTTACACCTCCCCCATCCCATCCCTGCCCAAAGGAATTTCTTGTGATAGCCTTCTCGTGAAGAGTTTCTTTTTTGTGGGCGTGCTTACATGTATGCAACTAGCGTACTGGGCTACAACTGGAAGCCCAGAAGTTTCTCGGCGGAGCGGGCACTTATTAACGTCCGCAGTTTCGCTATACCCCAACAAACGCGAATTTCATACTGTTACGTGTATGGAGCATCACATTCGGTTCAAAGACCTATATGTAACTCCCATATTTCTGCAGTCGCATGCAAGTGCACTCACATGGATGGAATACCCCGCGCGGAAACACCGCGCAACGTCTGATATATTTGCAGACAAAGCCTCCTCTTTTGTGAATTGAACAATATCAATTACGTTTTCTTTTGAAGCGAAACATGCTGATCTTGAGAAAGGTTTGCCCCGCAGGCAGGCTGTACAAGCGTTTCTCTTCTGGGCATCACTCCTATGCGGCCTTTATATGCCTTCCTATACGCGAGTTCAGCCGAATAAATCCTTCTCCCTTCACATGCACTATGTGGCAGTATTACTGCACAATCTTTTACTTCGTTTTAAGCCCAAAAGGGGTGACTAATATGCTAAATCCGCTCTGCAAAAAGAAGAGCGCCCCCGAGCCAGCAGCGTACCGGCTTGCGGGGACCGACCCAGTGTTGCGCATATCTGCCGAAGGGGGCGCTGGGTGTCGCGGGCTCCGTGTCGCCCTCTGGGCGCTGTCTGGAGCCTATTAGATTATTACAGCAAATCTTCTAGGCAAAAAGAAAGAACAAGAAAAGTTTCACCTTCCTTTCGCAATCAGGAATAGTTTCATGTCGAAAAGGATACTTCTGTGTCTCTTTCTGAATGCCTGAAGAAAATAAAGCAGTGATCTAATAGCTTCCTTACGCGGAATAGACCTTCATGATCACACTGACATAAAAATCTTGAGTTCTTGCCTAATTAGTTAATTAATCTTGGGGAGACTTTGTGAAGGTAATTAGTCTTCTAATTAAAGAAGTATAGAAGATATTTTTAAACTGATTTAAGTCTTGTTATTAGGTTATTTACCTACAGTAATTCTCCTAATTTGACTAAATTTGGTCCTAAATAACAAAAATCGTTTTACTTGCCACATCCCCCCCTTAATGCCTCTCTTTACAGATAGAATTCATGGCAGCACCTTTCTGTGGCTGTTGTGGCTCTCACAATCAGTTGTGCAGTTTCATCATAAGAGAACAAATGGGGCTGCCCCCAGCCCCTCAGCAGATCCATGCCTTGGCCTTTACTTGCTTTGCTTGTGCTCTGCTCCCAACAGCGTCCTCAAAGGCTGCTCTGTTGTTGTTTCCAGTGACATGAACTACAACGGCTACTACTACAACAGCAATGACTCGTACGACCACAAGGTGGCCCACGGGTTCAACTACCACCAGGGTCCGGTGAGTAGGCGGAGTCACCCCGCGCACGAATGGCCGTGTTGCGGGCACGTTCATCCCCCAAGAAAACGACTGCCGGAACTGCAACAGTGGAAGTGAATTGCATTCACGATTGCCCTGGACAAGCTCTGCTTTAGACCTGCGAGCACTCTTGCACCACCGTCACTGTTACAATGGCCAAAAAAATCTCTCCTCCACAGATCTCAACAAACGGTCCCCTGCCATGGGTGCTGTCACAGTTGGCAGGTGCTTTTGTCATAAGTGCAACTCCCGTGCAAGACTCGCTTGTCAGTAGGGAGCGAAACAGAGGTCGAGTGTGCTGTTCTTAACTCTTTTGTCTCGTTCCGTGCGCTGTTTTCTACCATAAATTCAAATCGACTTGCATGAGTCTCGCACCCTACTTAAAGGAGCCATGAAGACAAAACACAAGTTTGGTGCATTCAAAAGATTGCCTCGTTAGAATCAAATTGACGCCGCTTTTAATGTAAACTTCACTCGAATAAGCGATATAATTAGTAAAAAGGGAATGGCCATGCGACCTACTAGCTCATTTCCTGCAACAGAACCTATGATGTCATACCAGCCAGCTCTACGATTGGCGGAAGCCAGCAAAAGCAAACGCAAATTAGGCAGAGCTTATCAGCTTACCGAACAAGCTATTTGCGCTTAAATTTAGCGCACATTCTTTTTATATCAGTAAGAATGGTGGGACAAACAGTGCAAGTTAGGAAAGCACACGTAAACATAGAAGTGCCGATGCGCACTGCTGTTGGTACTGCACGCACTATGCTTGGTTTAGCTGCACGGCACTGTGGGGCGTTGGGGTTGTCTCAGATGACACTGGCCGACTGACGCAAGCAGGGTGTCTTACGTGCCCATATATGTCGAGCGAGCAGTATGTTTCATGAAACGATTATTTTCTCCCAGAACAAAAACAAGCCAGGTTTAAATACAGTCAAAAACAATCACAAGGCAGAAAACGGCTTGCAACAGTATGGTGGCGTCATCTAGGTTCACTAACGGTAGAAAAGGCTTCGGAATTGGCTGCACAGCGGTTGGTTCCTGTGATGTCATTGCGGGCCACGAAAACACACGATTTAGCGGGAAAATCAAAATTTTAACCTAAATTGATTAATTTCTCAGTGGATAAAGCATCGTTTGTATCCGGACAAGCACTGGGTGCACTATAAAACATGAAATCTTTTGAATAAAACAAACTTGTATCATTCTCTTTATGGCTTCTTTAAGATGCACTAGTAGGCATCCAAAAGTTTCCATAAAAATGTGGACTCAGTGTCCCCCTGTCGATTTGATATCCATTTAAGGTCCTTGTTTCAAGCCAGCCAAGCAGGTATGCGCTCCGTCTGCAGGCGGGCATATGCGTCAAACATCCGGGAATGCACGTCCTGTGCCCGTCCGACTTCGGATGTTGGCGAGTCGCTAAGAGCGTTTTGGGGGTGGGGCCTCTCTGCAGGAATGGCTGTGGCCGATGGGCTTCTACCTGCGAGCGCGTCTGCACTTTGCTGCGAAGATGCCCGACAGCCGGACGGCCGTGGCGGGGGCCATCGGGGAGGGCAAGGCGGTGCTGGCGCGCATGTACCAGCTGCTGCGCTCGACGCCGTGGCGGGGCCTGCCCGAGCTGACCAACCGCAACGGGGAGCCCTGCCCCGACTCGTGCCCCATCCAGGCCTGGAGCCACGCCTGCCTGCTCGAGCTGCTGCACGACCTGCGCAACGTCCTCCAACAGCACGGGCCCCCGCAGCCCCCACCTCATGGTGCAGCCACTCCCGACAAGGGGCGCGAGGCTGCCCCCAAGAAGGAGGCGCCTCCCCCCAAAAAGGAGCCACCTTCCCCCAAAGAGGCATCTTCCCCCAAAGAGGCATCTTCCCCCAAAGGGGCACCTTCCCCCAAAGAGGCATCTTCCCCGAAAGAGGCACCTTCCCCGAAAGGGGCATCTTCCCCCAAGGAGCAGGAGGCTCCGAAAAAGGGGCAGGCTCCGAAAAAGGAGCAGGCTCCCAAAAAGGAGGCTCCGAAAAAGGCGGCTCCACAGCAGCAAAAGCAGAAGCCTGTTTAGTGGCCAATGGTGACACTGCTTCCCCCACCCGCTCGCTTCCCTTTGGGCGTTTCGATAAAGTAATAGTAAAATTGGGCCCTGTGGGGGAACAGCACTCTGTGCTCTGCCATGTCTGCTCCAATACTCTTTGCCCGAATGCTGCGACGGGGCTGTTCGTTCTAACCAGTGCAATACTAATGTTCACCCTGGCTGGTGCTGTGGGGAAAATTCCGCTTTGTGTGGGCACCTTGGTTGGCTCAGGGGGCCTGCAGCCACAACATTTCCCTCCTTACCTCGGCGTATACTTGTGTTGGCATCTGTAATTTTGGCGGAGTGCATACATGCCCCACGGAGGGATTATCCAGGGTGCAACAATGAGCCTGCCTGGCAACTGAGCTGGGCTAGGTGGCTTTTGGCTCGGGCTTCACGTACTTAGCACTGACGGTGGGCTGAAGGCTAACAGAGCTGGTGAGCTTAGTGCCTGTGTTGCTGCACGGCTTCGCTCACCAGTTCCATTGGTGCTGGGATCCTCTGCTCGTGTGAAACAAGTTGTTGCGGACTGCAGTCTAAGGTGGCCTTTCGCGGTTGACGTTTCTTGATGCTGTGCCAAGTGTTTTGGTTGTGCCATATATCTTGATTCTGCTTGTCTTTGCGTGCTGCCCAGCCCTGGGGTCGGCGTGCAGGCTCTGCACGAGAACCTGCCCTCCAGGGCTTCACATCTGGTCATGCCAACACCAGTGTCTTTGCAAGCTTAAGCTATGCAGTACAAACATACCTACTGACTACTGCTGTTAGTACATTTGGGTAGGCGAGTTTCTACGTCGGCCTTAAACTACTGTGGGGGAACGTGAATTTGTTTGCTAGGCTGCTCCAGGCAATCCTCGTGTTCTTGTTCTGAACCAGTTCGGTGCACATTTGGCATTTCTGCGTGGCTTCGAAGTCCTGAAAGAAAGAACCAGACAATAGCATGGAGAGAGTGCGGGGGCTGCAGCAGAGCCCAGCATAGAGTTCCTTGGTGTTACCTACCGAGGCAAGAATCTGTCGCTACTATCTACTTAATTTTGGAAAATGACTGTGTGCCGTTATGTGATTCATGAGTAGTGTGTAGTTTCTTGAAGTTACGCAAGCCAAGTTCCGATAAATTCTGCTTTGCGAAAAGAAACCCTTTATGCAGTCTGCTTTTAAGGTACACAATAAATGACTCATTTTTAGAAGAGGGAGTAGTGGGCACAGATTTGCTGCCATGTGCTGTGGTCACTCAAGCATGGTGGCCGCTCTTGCGCTGCCCTTGGGAGCCTGTTTGAATTTTCTCTATATTTTAGGGAGGCCTGTTGCAAATATAGGTACCATATAAGTGTTCCAAGTTCCTGGCTCGCTGGCAAGCGGGCACGTTTGTGAGAACAATAACCCCTCGTATTTACACTTCTTGGTGAAAAGAGGGGGGAAAAAAAGGCACATTTGTCCTATATGTCACCTGACACAGCAGGCGGTTATTGTACGTTTAGAAATGGTGAATGTGCCTGATGGGCTGTTGTCGTGATTTTACTGAGAATGTGATGAAAATAAATCATTTAGACTGCCTCTGGCCCTTTGGAGTTGATGACGGTAAAGGGCCACTTTGGGTCTGCTGTTCAGCAGTGCCAGACAAGCCTTTCTTTGCTCTTCCTCCTTGAATAATGCGTTCCTCCCTCCCTATCCATCTGGTGCCTTCTCTTGGAGAGTGGCTCCACTGTGGATTCTTTGAGTTTTGTTTGCTTTCAGCTAGAGGGCACTGCTTCACTGCTTCATGGCTTGTAACAGCCGCGTGCTTTGTTTTGACACAGACGGCGAGAAGCACGGCTCTGTTGTTGCCACAGGCAATGTACAGTAAGGATCTCAAGCTTTTAGCCAAAGTTAACAATTTTTTAGCAAGAAGGACGCTTATGTGCATGTAGTTGTAATTTCTTTACACCGAGGGCATTCAGATCTTTTAAAGCAAATGTGTGTTGAATGGATGCTCATGGGTAGAAAGTAGTTTCGGGTACACGTAAACGTGTAGTATGTGGTGCCTTGCACATTCCTCATCCTACAGGTATGTAACATGACGTGACAGTATTGTGAGCAGCTCGTTTTGCTGGGCAACACAAGGGGAATAGACCCCCCACCCCCGCGGTGGCTCAGTGGCTAAGGCGGTGGGCTGCTGAGCACGAGGTCGCGAGTTGGATTCCCGGCCGCGGTGGCCGCTTTTCTGATGGAAGCGAAAAGCAAAAACGCCCGTGTGTGCGAGATTTCGGCGCACATTAAAGATCCCCAGGTGGTAAAAATTAATCCGTAGCCCTCCACTACGGTGCGCCTCATTGCACTGCGTTGCGTCGGCGCATTAAACCCTACAATCAATCAATCAACAAGGGGAATTTAGATGACTTACTGAGATGTTCATTTTCAAAGTATCCAATATGCATAGTTTCGGTCAGTACTGTTTTAAGAGTGACCACAATGTAACAGGGACTCTCACATAGCTCGAGCCAGTCCTAGAGGGGTTGAGAAGAGAGCACGCAATGTTGCTTCATTTGAAGCAGCTGGACAATCTTGTCTGACAGGAAGCAGAGGTGCTTTGATTTTCAGTCTTGGGCGCGCCGCAGATAGTCTGTGGGTAATCCAAGGACTTTTTTCACCACGTGTGAAAATTTATCACGGGTGAGTGTCAGATTGGCTGGGACTGATAACAATAAATGAAGGAAGCTCACACTAACGCACAAGACTTGAAGGTAGCGAAGCTGTACGCAACCTTCACGACAATCACGATGGTTTAAGTCCACGATTGCAGCCGATTTGCTTCCTCTTCGCTGCCACAGTGACCTTTACTCCATCATTGTTCCTGCCTTCATCTTTTTTGGAAGTCATAATCATTGGACATCACCTTGGAGGGGCGCACGCTATGACGTGTCTTTCTCGCTCCGAGCAAGTGTTGCCACGATTACAACGAATGCTGTTTTTTTTTTTTTTTTTGCCAATTTCTCTAAGTGGGTATTCTTGGCTTGACAAACATGCGTCGGGGACGCTGGGCATCCGTCGCGAGGCACGCACACACGAGCGCTCAGCGTTTTCTTGGTTTTGTTAACTGTCGGGCAGTTGCCGCGAGGCCTGCGCTCACATTCTTGGTATTTTTAACTGTGGACACGAAAAATTATGATTTGCTAAACAGCTTCGCTGTTGAAAAGAGGCAGTAATGCTGTTGCTGAGTAATTTGCGGTGAAAGGGGAAGTACTTCTTGCTTCCTTTACCACAGTATGATGTCACAGTGGCTGCTGCCGAAGATGGGCGATCAGATAGGTGCTGTTCCTGCTGGGACGGTCGGTCAGCTGGAATGGCTGTGGTTTGGTGCTCTTCTAGACAAAGTGGCCAGGTTTATCACGTAACGGGAACAGCACAGACGGACAAATAGGGCAGGGAGAGATACGTTAGATGGGTGCTGACAAATTGTGCCCTGCAGCCTTGCTTACCGTCATTCCCCCCAGATGGCGCTACCATTCTTAGCCACGGAAATTTTTCCACCATTGCTTTGTTTTTGACCGTATTTGCACCTGGCCTGTTGTTGTTACAGTAGAAAGTAATCGTTTTGTGAAACATAGGGCATGCTCGAGAAACGGGGTCACGTAAGTCATTGTCGTTTACACCAATCAGCCAGTGTCCTGTAAGACAACTCCAAAGCGGCTAGAAGGAGCAGAGTGCTAAGGCTCGGCTGGTGTTGAAACAAAGCTCAAGTAAAGAAGCGTGTCGGATCAAAGGCAAACAACAGGACTGCAGAAGTGGCTAGGAAATGCCAAGAAAAGCCTTTTCCACTTTAAATTAAGTCCGAGTAGTTGCACATGTGCGACGTTTTTGCAAACATCATGATAATACTCGACATTTCGTGTCAAGCTGGTTTCTGTTTGTGAATACAGCAACATCACTATTTAGCAGTTGCGTGCACAGATAAGTGAAAAGGTGGGTCAATCTTAAAATTCCTATTACCATGCAGACAAAATACAAGTTTGTTTTATTTGAAAGATTTCGTGTTTTATAGTGCCCCCAGCACTTGTCCGGAAGCAAATGATGCTGTATTCACTGAGAAATTAATCAATTTAGGTTGCAATTTTGGTTCTCCCACCAAATCGTGTGTTTTCGTGACGTCTGCCATGAAGTCACAAGGACTGGCATTCAAACAAACTTCCAGTGTGTCGTTAGGCTCTGCAGCCTTGCTTACCATCATTCCCCCCAGATGGCGCTACCATTCTTAGCCACGGAACGTTTTCCATCGTTGCTTTGTTTTTGGCCGTATTTGCACCTGGCTTGTTGTTGTTTCAGTAGAAAGTAATCGTTTTGTGAAACATGGGGTATGCTTGAGAAACGGGGTCACGTAAGACATTGTCGCTTACACCAATTGGCGTCCTGTAAGACAACTCCAAAGCGGCGGACTGCTGTGCAGCTAAAACAAGCATAGTGTGCCCAGTGCCAGCAGCAGTGCGCATCGGCACTTATATGTTTATGTGCATTTTCGCAACTTTCATTGTTTATTCCACCGTTCATACTGTATGCATTACATTTAAGCACAAATAGCTCATTTGGCAAGCTTATAAGCTCTGCCTAATTTGAGTTTGCTTTTGCTGGCCTCGGCCAATCACACAGCAGCGCATATTACATCATAGGTTCTGTTGCAGGAAATGAGCTAGTGGGTTGCATGGCCACTCCGTTTTTTCCTAATTATGTAGCTTATTTGAGTGAAGTTTATGTTTAAAGTTGTTTCAGTATGATTCTATCGAAGCAATCTTTCGAATGAATGAACTTGTGTTTTGTTTGTCATGGCCCCTTTAAGCAGGTGTTAACACAGTGACCAGATTGTCCTACGTGCATCTTGCTACAAGCAGCCAGGGGCATGTGACACGCAGTGCCTACGCGCGTACTTGACAGAGGGGTTAACTTTCAAAAGGCGAGCTGGCAAAGGAAATAAGAGCAGGATGCACAAGGGAAACTCCAGCCATAGAAAAATAAAGGCAGTGCCTCAAATAGGTTTGTTTCCGACATTTCATGAAATGTTACACCGGGCGATTGTATCCAAGAGCTGGTCATAGCATATGCGCATCGACTCTATCTAAATTAGGGTCTCAGCTTTTCTCTCTCTCTCTCTCTCTCTCTCGCACACACTCACAAAAAGCATTTAAAGTAGCCTTGTGGGGTGAACACTCTATATGCTACACTTAATTTCCTCAGAAAAAAAAAAAGGCGCTTAAGCTTTATTACACTGGTTAGTGCCAAATATTATGGTAAATGCTAGGAACTTCCCATGAATGTGAAGGCGAAAGCCTACCTAGTTAGGCATTCTGTTGAACTTTCCGTTGAACCTTTCAGCCATGCCAGTCATTTGACCAGGCCTGGGACAGCACCTTATAAAGCTCGCCATTGCCAGGATCCACCTGCTCTCCCCCTCCTCCAGCACTGCTGTTTCCCTTGCCCGATGTGTGCTCCCCAGCTAGCACCCGCAGCATTGCTTTTCTGTACCTCACAACACGCCCCTGAAACGAGAGGCTCAAAGCCTTAAAACTTGCCAATACTGGATCTACAACCGAATAGAATATTGAGTACCGAATTAAAGTGGATATTAAAAAGAAAACGGAACAAATATTTGAACTTACCTGTTGCTAACTGCCAATGCATGACATACTGCACGATTTTTTTGCACACAATGGAGCAAGAAATAGTTTTCCCCGTCATACCTTCATGCACCTGGGTGCAAAAAAATTTATCTGGACAGCACAGGAGATCTTGTTTTTACACAATCCGGTGCATATGACATGACAGTGGGAGCACTTGTACACTTTCTACTACTGAATGCATTATTCTTCAAGATTACTGCCACAAATTGAAGCAAGGAATGATAATTAATGCTCCATCTTCAGTTGGAGGTGCACGACAGTCAAGACAAATCTCGCCTCTCATTCGGATCTAGGCACGGAGGCATGACAGAGGCCTTGCCTTTTCGAATAAAAGATTTAAAAACAACAAACAGTATTGAAAGTTTTATTGCTAAAAACTATAGGCTTCTGGCATCAGCAGTGACACCTCGGAAGCCCATCTGCGAAGGCGACTTCCCCCCGTGACTCAAGACGGCAGAGGTGGCGTCGGGGCCCATTGGCCGCTTGGTGCGGTTTGCAGAAGGCCCGTCATGAGGTCTCTTGCCACGGGGACAGCCGCACTCGTGGACCGCTTCCAGGCGTCTCTGCCCACTGCCTAGAAGTACTTCAGGAGGTCTGGCTCAATGCCCTGCGGGAAAAGAGGGCATTGATCATCATCACCTTTCATAATCACTATTTGTCAACATAACATTTGGGCTGGATGGTGATATGCAGAATGAAGTCCTTTTTCAGAACGCCCCACCTTTGTGCTTTGGCAAATGTACAATACAGCTCAGTGCCTCGTCGTCGTCATCAGCCTATGTACGCCCACTGCAGGGCAAAGGCCTCTTCCATAGATCTCCAATTATCCCGGTCCTGTGCTAACTGCGACCAATTTATCCCTGCAAACTTCTTGACTTCATCTGCCCATCTAACCTTCTGCCATGCTTGCCTTCTCTAGGGATCCACTCTGTTACCCTTAATGACCAACGATCATCTTACCTTCGCATTACATGCCCTGCCCATTTCTTCTGAATTCCTACTAATATGTCCTTAACACGCGTTTGTTCCCTAACCCACTCCACTCTCTTCTTGTCCCTCAACGTTACACCTATCATCTTCCATTCTATTGCTCTCCGAGTCGTCCTCAATTTAAGTTGAACCCTCTCAGTGAGCTTCCAAGTACCTCAAGTACGAGTGCCTTGTACTGAGCTTCAAGTGAAACAAAGTTGCGCCCATTCAATTTATCTACCCCATCAAGAAGGGTTCTGCACTTTTTAAACCGTAAACGAAAGGCTGCCACCCTACTGGGGAACAAGGAAGCAACACGGATCCAGACTCACCGAGGGGTCGGTGGTGGGGGCATAGCGGTGCACGGGCTGCCCGTTCTTGTCCACCAGGAACTTGGTGAAGTTCCACTTGATGGCACTGCAACAGAGGGCCAGATAGAAACAACGAGTAAAGGGAAAGAAAAAAATGGAAGGTAAAACGTCCTGAGAGATGTACAGGGCAGAGGAATTGGACATCAGAAAAGAAAATTTCAACGAAAATTCCAAGGGCAGTGCTTCACTTTTGGAGGCTAGAGCAGGTTGTTTGAGAACTAAGAGGTTTGTGGGGAAATATACACAAAATGATGGGGTATGAGTAGTTTGCGGAAAAGAAAGGGAAAATATGCAGCACATAGTGTTAGAATGCGAGGGCATCCATCCAAATCTACATGAGGGAAGTATTCGGCTTCCAGAAGCCCTTGGATTTAATAGTCGAACAGAGGGAGTCAATTTCAAGGCTGTCGAGACGACTAAAAGAAGACGAATGCTGGTGGCCGAAAAGCAGGGAGGGGAGT
The DNA here is from genome assembly GCF_048455015.1 of Haemaphysalis longicornis. Taxonomy (NCBI): domain Eukaryota; kingdom Metazoa; phylum Arthropoda; class Arachnida; order Ixodida; family Ixodidae; genus Haemaphysalis; species Haemaphysalis longicornis. The sequence continues at coordinate 83,845,148 of NW_027526225.1, read as the reverse complement.
AATGCCTAGGACAACTACCACCTGCAACAAAAGAAAAACCCGCCCGCATCTTCCCACGGGGGTGGACTCGAGTAAATGCGTCGCAGAGTGGTGGGGGTATCGCGTGAATGTTGCGTAATTGGGTATGGTTTGGGTATGCTTAATTGTTAGTTCGTCTTTATTATTCTTGTTCGACGGACTCATTCGAAGCCCTAAAGATACTACAAAGTCCCACATCCACCAATCCCATTGCCAACAAAATCCTGCATCAGATCTCCATCCTAAAATCTAGCGGCATCCATCTTCGCATCGACTGGTCGCCTGGACACGAGGAGTCTTCACCGGGGAACCAGGCAGCTCACTCGGCTGCACGGGAGTGCATAACCTCCAGTCCTCCGCTGCTACCCGACTTGGCTCCTCCGCCTCCTGACTCATTACCGCCAGCCATACAGATTCTACGGTACAAAAAAGACAAAAAAGACCGCCTCAAGACCCTCACTCCAACCGGCTTTTTATCTGCTCTACCCCCGCTCCCAAGATCAGCCGAAATTTTTATGAACAAATATTTTGCAAATGCTAGCTTAACCCCAGAGACATTCCGTAAATGGTACACCCCATCCCTGCCGCCTCGATGTCCCTTCTGCGCCTCCCTCACACCCGCCAATCTCCAGCACCTAATTTGGCACTGTCCAAAATTTACGCGTTACAGAAACTTCAAGCCTCCTCCAAATGCCTCCTCCTCATACATCGACCCTCGAACACTGGAACCCTCCACACTGACTTTAATTGCGCACTACTCTCTAGAAAGCGGTCTAGCGCGAGCAGTTTAGAGCCGTGAGCCTGCTCTCCTCACCCCACGTGGCCTCTTCCGCCTTAAGGAGCCAACCAGCTTCAACTTGAACGGTTTATTTTCAAGATGTCCCAAGCCTCGAATATCCCACCCTCTACTCCCACTTCCCCCACTTGACCTAGCGTCTTCCTAATGTAATAAAGGCTATCTCCTCCTCCCCCTTATTATTCTTATTTATTGAATGAAGGAGAAGCGAAGGCAAGGAGTGTAAAGTTAAAGTCTGTCTTTATTGCTTGGTGCCGTCAAGCAAAGCGTCAAGTCAAGCGAAAGCCAAGCAGACGCCCTTGACTGAATTCCGAACGCGTGCTCCGCCGCTTATATACACACCGCCCGCATTCGAGGGAGAGGAGTACGGGGGAGAGACGCGCATGCGCACACTTCCATACACAAGCGCACGAACTTTCCACGCACCCACCACGCCGTTATCACGTGTACACGCCCTGCCGCCATTACTGTTGAGCGCGACGCAGCGCATGGGTAGCTACGACGCATGCATGCACAGACGCGCTCCCCCCGCACTGCCGCAGCTGTTGTTAAGAGCGACGGAGCGCACGGGGTACACGCGCTCCTCCCGCACCGCTGCACCTGTTGTTGAGAGCGAGGAGGGTACGGGGGAGAGACGCGCACCTGCGCCTCGACGCGACGCGCATGCGCAGTGAGCGTGTGGACGGCGCCGACGCCGAAGCGCGACATCGTGCGACTAAGAAATTTTGTGACTATCCTCGACCAGCACTAGCATTAAACAAACAGTATAAAACATAGATACTGTAGTGGGGTTTATTCAAAGAGCCAAGGAACCAAGAGGATCAAGCAACGGAGGCTGAAGAAGAGGGGGAAGCCAGAACTGAACTCGATTGCGCTGGGCATGCTGCACGCTTGATGCGCGAGGATTGTGGGGATTGTCCTGGTTCAGCTTGGATTTCGGCCTGAGCTTGAATCTCGTGACCTGGACCTCTCTTCTTCGTTACAAATATTAGTTTTTTCCTTGGTAAGATGACACGTCATCACCTTGTTTAAAAGAGGATACTACTAGCAATCAATCAAGGTGAGGTATGCGCTGGGCCAGCCAGCAGGGCGCTACTCACTCGACCAAGAAGCCCGACTGCTTGAGCTTGAGATACTTCCACAGCGGGTGTGCCCCGTCGCCATTGACGTCCACCTTGCTGAACATGTCGAACTGCACGTTGAACTTCTTCACAAACTCCTTTATGTCTGCCTCCGTGCCGGGCTCCTGCGTTTAAACACAGCCACCCGGTAAGGGACAACCACCCCCTGCTTTGAGAGTCGGATGAAGTCACTGGCAGGGCAGCCTAGGCCCAAAGTGTGAAGGCCAACAATGGCGGTGAGGACGAGGACGCACCTGACCCCCGAACTGGTTGCAGGGAAAAGCGAGAATGCGAAGACCTTTCGACTCGGCGTACTTCTCGTGAAGCTCGACGAGCTGCGTGTAGTTCTTGTTGGTCTTGCCTCACTTGGACGCAACGTTGACAATGAGCACCACATGACCCCTGCAGGATGGGAAGGTCAAAGCTAGATTAACGTTGCAGTGCACCGGTTTGATACCTGCCCTTTCTACAAATGAAAAAAGCGTTTGCGTTGGTAAGTAACAAACGATTAATTCACGTCCAGCTTACGTCGTGATTGGGCATGTTTGGATTGTCTTTACAAAATTTCATTTCCTAGATTTGTTTCTGCAACGTTTATCTTTGGAACATAAAATACGAGCAAAGCCAATCGCTTACTTAAGTTGCCTATTCGTTCGCAGTGCGCTCATAGGGGGCCCAACTGAGTGCGCTCTTTCAGCATGTGCTTAGCCTCATGAAACACCTGTTGGCACATTGGCTCCGTCACACGGCGCTGACGCACAGAAAAGTCACCGCCTGCGCTTTGGGCGCCTGTACCTATTGTCGGCATACAGAGTTTGAAGCCGAAGTCAGAAACATTTGCAGGGTAAACATTTTGCAGCACGTAATGCGCGAAGAAACTGTGCTGATAAACGCCACTTAAGAACTGATAACACACGAACGCGCGTGTGAACTACGAGAAGCTAGGCCCAGCTTTGAAGCGACCTAGGCAAGGACCCACTTGTATTTGTCCAAAGAGACCTCGTTGCCGTCGATGTCGACGGCGGTGAAGTCGTAGATAGAAGTCGCGTCCTTCCAGTCTTCATTTGCCGCGGCCTGTGCATGGTAGAAATGTTCGAGTTAATGCAGCCGCATATACAAGTGCCGACCGAACAGGATGTCTTCGCGCTGTTAGTGCCCTTACCATTATCTTGCGGACCGCTGATACGCCAATTCCGGGTCTGGAAAAGAGGTTAAAAATAATTATCGAGCGGTATCAGAGTTGTTTGCCAAGCAACAGAAGCGATACAAGTAAGAGCTTGGAAGGGGAGGAGCGGGGTCGATGCAAGGGGCGCACGTCGATTTTCGACCACGACAAAGTATCTACCGTTCCGGCTGGCCGCTTCAGCGCATTCGGGACGTTAACTTTCGCGGGCGCGCAGGACCGTGCAAGACGAGAAGCGCTCATGCGCGGTTAGCGACTAAAAGAAGTCAGGGGACATTAAGCCATTAAGCGGCTGCGCCGTTTCGGGGTCCGACTGACCTTGATGTGCAGATGATTCGGGAAAAAACGGCGGAACACATAGCGGAAATCATGGCGCCTGTGCAACAAAGCAATTTATCAACGAGACCGCTTTCCCTGCTTCTACGCTTCTAGTCGTCTAGAAAAAATGACCTCACAAAAATTAACAATGGTGTCCTCACAGGCGAGTTTAAGCAGCTCAAGGCACGGTGGGCGTTGCCGTTCCTTCCGAGGATGCCGCAGCACTTCTACCAGATTTACCACACAACGAACTACGCGGGAAGAAGTCCAGGTAACCGCGACCGTGGCGACATCAGTGAATGATAACGAAAGTTCAGAGGAGAGGGCGCTGCGGTTCTCCCGCGGGCGGGCTTTTTCAGGCGAGCTCCCGCGGTGCTGATACCTGCGTTGTGCTACATTTCTCGCGCAATTGCCCCGGCGAAATTTTTCTTTGATGTGTGAAAGCATATGCGCTAGCACATATCCTGCAATTTCGCTCGAAATGAATAGTCGCGGCATGGGTCATTTTTGCCTGCGCTTTCATTGTCGTCTGCTACAGATGCGTCGTATGCTAAGCGCTACTGGGAATGGCCATGTTCAGTATCCGCAAGCGCAGCTGTTTCCACCAAAAGAGCCTCGTTAGACATCATTATCTCCCACTGTTCGGGGGTAGGGGGAGGGGAGGGAGCTAGTAAATCTGCAGGCTGTCCTGGCACTCCCAGATATGATGTGAGAGCGATTGTACCTAGCTGGTTATCCACAAAACAGGGAACCGATACCCACCTCTTGTTGGCACCCTAAACGCAGCCGCAGATAGACCCATGCGATCCTATGGGCTATGCGTACTATAGAACCACGTGCCTCTTGGGACTGAAGGCAACATGAGAACGGGTATTAAATAGTCATCGCCATCACTACTGGAAAATTATAGTCAGAACAGTATCGTATAGTCATCATCATTCCTAATGAGCTGATTCCCGACTCAGAAAAACCCTGCATCCACCTCTGCGTGTGCTAAGACCTTCACAGGCAGTTCGTGCCTTGGCTCTCCAGTTTATAGCTATCCGAGTAGGTATGTAGCTATAAACTGGAGAGCCGAGATAGAACGATATGCAAGATGTACAGAAGAGGGAAGATGAGGAATTGTCAGTATTGCCTTCACCATACCCCTGTGTTGTGTATGTGAGCACATTGAAAGCACAGTGCTGCAAAACATTACACACATTTTGCCATTTATTTCCTTCTTGTGCGTATGCAAGATTATTGACAGCCATCGTAGAGCGAAGCAGCCCTTCACGGCCCATCTTGGCCCTGGGTGCCTGCAGGCGAGCTGTTCTTGGTGTCCCAGAACTTCTTGAGGCCGTGGGGTGGTGGCTCCCGGTCCCCTCCGGTGGACAGCATCTGCCTGCTCACCTTGGCTATCGTTGTAAAGCTGCAGCCAGTCACCTGCACACAGGGCACAAGTGAACGCACCTAGGCACACACTACTGAAAGAGACTTAGCAACTGCACAGCTTGGCGTGGCAAACAGGGTACCCCATTCTCGACTTTGTGCATTCGCCAGAAAATTGTTTGATTTGCTTTCAATTTTGTCACGTTCTTCCGGATGACAAAATTGTTGTGTGTGATGTCGCCATTTTGACTGTTCATGACGTTTCCCGTCACCAGTTCTAAAGTTTACCTTCTTTCTCGCCACTGGAGGTGCATGATTCCTGCCAAATACAGGCGGCATTCTTCATAGCGCAGGGTAGGTGGTAGGTAAGAACGTAAATGCATGTTATATATAAGAAGTTTCTGGGAACCAGCAGAAGTGGTTGACACTTCCTCACCGAGCTCAAGTACAAAATTCTTCAATCACATAACATATTTGTGTTGATAGAAGATGAAGTCTTAGCAGTTTCTGAAAGTTCAGCATAAAAACACAGTAGCTTGTTTATACCACGCATCCCATGATTCCCCAGTTTTAGAGCCATTAACGTCCGGAAAAACCATTTGGATAATTTGTTGAAGTTTGGTTATCTGCTTAAACCAGACCACCTACTTTTGTTCGACAGATAACAAGCCCACGTCATCGGCACAGATAATGTATGTTGTTGATGGATCTATGCCTACAATGTTATCAATGTCAATGTTTAAAACACACTGCAGGCCACCGGAACCATGGCTACATGAGGGGGGGGGGGAACTACACCTACGCTTGGATTTCAAGTTACCTACATGGGTGACAACTTTTCATGCGCACTCCAGCAAGGCCCAACTTCCTACTATACCATACAAAAAGGGGTACCTCAAGGAGCCGTATTGAGCCCTGTACTATTTTTAAACCTCACTCTTATCCACCTAAAACGAGTCTTCCCGCCTGGCGCACACGTCACACTCTATGCGGACAACAATAGTCTCCTGGGGGGAAGGGGTCGTACCCAGGAGATGAAGCGGTAGCAGTTGGTGGCATTGGCTCCGCAGGGGGTGAGCATCTCGGCGAGCACGCGGCGCGCCTCGCTCTGCCCCAGCTGGGCGCGTTCCCGCCACTGGCCCACCAGCGCTGGGAAGCGGCCGCACAGCCCCGAGCACCGCTGGCCACAGCAGCGGGCCCCCGACAGGGACTCCAGGCTCGCCAGACGCCCCAGGGCAGCCTTGCCCCGGCTGCGCTCCACCCGCCGGCCCCGCTGCGTCAGTCAGGAATGGGCAAGGAGGGATGCCATTTCCCCTTTACCTGAGCACGACAAGTGAGAGACTGCTGGGCCATTGGAAACGAGTCTCACCTGCCCCCAAGCAAAACACGCTTATTTTTCGGGGGAAACTCTTGAGGACATTTTTGTTATTTTTTAACCTATGTGTTTGATATTTGCACATGCAGTGTATTTTTGCACCCTGAGCACAAATATGCAGCCAGTTTTCGTCTATGTCGTGTAAGTTCAGTGTTGTGCATCATGTTATGCCCTTCCGTTTCGGCAATTTTTTCATTATCTACCTATAAATATACTTTTTATCCTTTTGTGTTCTAGAAGGACCAGGGAGTGCAGCTATTCCACAGCAGTAATTTTAGCACTGTTTCTGCAAGCTGCTGTAAACTTATTAATTGTCAGGTCAATTGCCAATGTTTTCGTAAAACTAACTGCATTATACCTTATGCTAGCAAAAAGAAATTCTCTATTTTTATTGTTTTATTGCATTGTTCAGTTCATAAGCTTTCAAATGCAGCAAAATTGATACAAATCTAAGCAGTACATCCCGACACATTGTACCCGACAGTTGACCTCGTGGGAAAAAATTGGTTCAGAGAAAACAGGGCACGAAGTTTGGAAATGTAGGCAAAAATGGTCTCATTTAGGCAACTTCAAAGGGTGACAGTGCTGTAAATACTTATGGTACAGTTATAATATTTTGCTGGTACATTCTTTGGGACCTGCAGACTGCAAATAAACTTAATACCAAAAATTGATTTTTTTTTTTTTTTTTTTGCAAATTTTCAATTCTCAAGATTAGTGTCCCCCATTAAATGTCACATGGTCAACAGGCAGCCCACAGCACTGACTGGGAAAGCATGACAGGCATGGTGACCCGGCAAAACTTCACGAGCAAAGGAGGATGCCTGGCATTGCAGGCCGCCGGCATAGTGGAGACCAACTCGGCAGGTGTTATTGCAGTTTAGCACACCACCAAGCTGACTAGCGCAACTAATCTTGGTGCAGTTGTAGTGTCATCCCAATGGATGAATATGCCTTAATTTGTTTTAGCAAAGCCATATTGCAACTCTGATTGATTGTAGGGTTTAACGCGCCGACGCAACGCAGGCGATGAGGCGCGCCGTAGTGGAGGGCTCCGGATTAATTTTGACCACCTGGGGATCTTTTATCGTACGCCGAAATCTCGTACACACGGGCGTTTTTGCTTTTCACCTCCATCAGAAAAGCGGCCGCCACGGCCGGGAATCGAACCTGCGACCTAGTGTTCAGCAGCGCAATGCCTTAGCCACTGAGCCACCGCAGCGGGTGCCATATTGCAACTCATTTTGTAGCCATCTTTTTGAGCCGGGCACAGCTCAAGAGTGACTTCGCTGCGTTCCTATCATTTGTTTGAGACAGTGATTCAGATGTTACCCTCGCAACTAAGATGAAACTCACCGGGCTGCGCAGGAGGGGCTGGTTGCGGACAAGAGGGACAATCAGTTTGCTCCATTATTTCATATGAAATTTTCTGATCACTGGGATGAGTGAACCAACATTTGAATTTTCCCAGAAGTAAAAAAAACGAGTCTCCCCTTCGTAATGCACCACAGTTTTGGTGGGCTTTGCCAATCTACGAATTAAAGAGTATATTTTCAGCAGCACCCAGTACTTTTGTAAATGAGAATTGGACGGAGAGTACAATACACTGAATCAATACGCCTGCTTTATAAAAAAAGGCATTTTCTTATTGTTAAAACTGGCATAAAAAGGCCTTTGTTGGGAACTTTAGAGGCACTTTTCTTAAAAACTTGGTGAACGATAGTTTTCAAATTGTTTCTGCCCATTCCACTTGCATTACAAAATAACCCTTGTAAAACTGAAATATCTGTGTATCATTCCTTATAAAATGTTAGCACTCAGATTTCAATAAATCGCAATAGCAAATAAGACTGCAAAGCTAACTGAAAAAGTTAGACAAAAAACATCTTGAATTTTTTTGTTTTATATGCTGACCAGGTGTTTTTTTGTATGTGAGTGGAAAGCCATTAGAGGGCATGGTGACCATAGAAGGGTGGAAGTAAAGGTAGGGTCAGAGTTTCACGATGGCCCATGCTATGGCGGGACACTCGCACTCTGTAACAGAGTAACTAAGTTCAAGAGCGGACAGTAAACAGCTGGCATGCGCAACTACACTGGTGTAAATAACTGGCCCCATCCTGTTATTGTCTATGTCTGGGCTCTCAGAAGATGTCTCAGCCTGCTTTAAACCGCTGCTGAAATGCAATGTCTCGCGAGCCACCACTTCCTTGGAACGATGCAACGCCGGCAACCTTTTGCTCCAGGCTCTAGCACGCCATCACTGGCCAGTGTTCCCGACTGCTTGTTCCTAATCTCAGCTCTGCACCCGGTATCTCCACTTCCAGTGTCATCTATTCTTGTGCCCTCTCCCACCCACATTCTCTTGGAAAAATTCAAGTGGAAGCCCACCTCCCCCAGGTGTGTCTGTACATGTAGTGTGTTCGCCTGATCCTGGCTGCCCTGCCTGTCACCAACACACTGGAACAGTGCCCAGTAAGTGCACTGGGACAGCACTCCTGCTCGCCACGAAGGGTGCCCCTTACACTGGGCTCCGTCTTGAGGCACCGGTGGAGGAAGTTGTTGGAGTAGAAGAGCACCTTCTGAGAGGCCCGCTCGCACAGCTGCATCTCTCTCAGCCTCGGTCGGTGCTCGCTCACGAACTGCTCGAAGGCCTCGCTGTGCTTCTGCCCGTTACCCAGGCCAACCGCGTGGCCTCTGCCCACCCGCTTCACCTGCACAGCAGAGCGAGGCAGAAACAAACGCACACGAGAGCTAGCTCGCGCCATACAGGAAGAAACGTGCTAGAGCACGATGTGCACCATCCTGCAAGCTACAGTCCAGCCCGCTTATAACGAACACATCAGGAAATGGAAGTCTGTTCTTTAATCCGTTTTTCGTTATATCTGGGCATAAAATTATGTATACAAATGGTAATGGGAAACGCAGATTTGTTCGTTATAGCCGTGATTTCGTTAAAACCGGGTTCACTTTAAATGGGCTACACTGTAAATGTTCTCTGCAATGCGTAGCTATGCTCAGTGTTTGCTACACAAAGCGGAGGGAAGCAACAAGAGATGCCTGGATGCTACAAGTGCACAACACCAGACTGTTCCCTGGTTTACGCGTTCATTGTCTGGCAACCACCGAGTACAGTTTTCCAGAGTGAAGCTGGAGTTAGCCCTACTTCCTGCGTTGCACGTCACCTTATACACCTGCACAGTAACAGAAAAAATCAGCTAAGCTGCAGGCTCCACCACGCCACGGCTTCAGAGCAGCTTTTGGAATTTTCACAGCCAACACCCTCTCACACGGCGACAACTTTCATACATGTTTGCTTAGACAAATAAGCCCAGTTTTATGTTGCTACAGCATTGTTCAGATTGTACAAGCATTGTATTGTACACGCATTATACATGTATACACGCATTGTACATTGTACCCATGTACATGTATTCATACCTGCCAGATTTGCCGGGATGGCATTAGGGAGATCTTACCGGGGGGGGGGGGGCAACAACAGAATGGGTAACTTTACACACATTTTTTTATTTACTTACAAGATAGCAAGAAATGAACTGTTTCTTCGCCCAAACTACCAACAAGGTACACCACTTAAATGTTCAACATTGCTAACGCCGCCCCTTTCAGAAAGTCCTGCAAATAGTACATACTGCAAGCGCAATACAAAACAGCAGGAACTGAACTGTTTTGTTGTTTCGTCTAAACTAACAACAAGCTACACCACTGGAGACTTGCTAAACCTTCAGAACGGCCGTGCTCGTGCGTAAATGAAAGTTGCGGCGGCGCTGCGTTTCTATAAACAGTAAACTAACAATGGGACGAACAGGTTCACCGTCTGCACATGGCCGACTACACTTTTTAAGCACTACACTGATAACGATGCCAAATGGTGTCGGGTTGGATTGTCAGATATACCTCCGGCGCATTGTGGCCATACTGGGAAAAGGATTAAGCCGAAGACGGGTGCATTTTCGGGAGATTTTTGTTTCGGTCGTACAATCGTACAAAACCATGAAAATTCGGGAGTCTCCCGGAAAATTGGGAAACCTGGCAGGTATGTGTATTGTACAAGCGTTGAATTGTACATGCATTCAGCATTGTACAAGCACTCCCAACCAGGCGTTATTTTTCTGCACTGACAGTGTTATGATTGATGATTTGATTGATTGTGAGGTTTAACATGCTGACGCTGCTCAGACGATGAGGCACACCGTAGTGGAGGGCTATAGATTAATTTTGACCACATGGGGATCTTTAACGTGCGCCGAAATCTTGAAAAGCGGTCACCGCGGCCAGGAATCGAACCCGCGTCTTCTGACAGTGTTATGAGTCGCTTTGCAGCAGCAATTATGCAGCTGATTCACACTATTCAAATGTTGCAGTATACAAGACATCGGATACGTGGCTCGCATGCTGCACAGTTCTATCCACAATGCAGCGTTTGCTCGGGCCCTACAAGAACCCAGAGTTTTGCAGGAACGTGTCGGTTAAGAAGCCAACCTCCCAGAAGAGGGCACGTTTCAATCAGTAGGTGGATTGCGTAAAAACGGGCCCACATGGCGTCTTCTGAGGCGCCCGCAATCTTTTTGTTCATGACAGCTTTCAGACTCTGTTGCCTTCACTTCTCATCTTAAGCTAAACAATACGCAACAGGTGGAAAGCAGCTCACTTCATCCCAGTCGTAGCACTTCTGCTGCGACAGCCTTTTGGCTTCTCGGAGGAGCTGGAGGAGACTGCGGGCTTTCTGGTCAGCATCGTCGCCTGCAGCGGTTTTGGGAACATTCACCAGGCAGCACAATATCCCCACAACGGGAGCACAGCCACTCACCACTCAGGTGCTTCTGGATGCATGCGCAGGGTCCCTTTGTTGGCCGGAAGACAGGGCAGTACAGGCGTTCCGCACTAGGGTCATCAAATGCCTTCGCCAGGCCGGCGGCGAATGCCTTGGCCTCGTCCAGATATTGTCTCTTCCGCTCCTCAAAGTCTGGGTCATTTGGCTGCAGGTGTGAGAAATGTCAAATGCGCCTCTAACCACGCAGATAGGGAGCACAGGGGGGCAGCAAAATATACATTATCGAGTCCTCGTCGCGCGCCCAGCGTCTTTCCTGTTCATTCTTCGCCGCATACGCTGGTTTAAACAAACCTTAGGCCGTGAGAGCCCGGCTATTGTGCTCACTCGGGCAATGGATGGACAGAAAACGTTTTCCAGGCCGCAGGACGACACTTACTTTCTCTTTTTGACCCACGTCCAAGGATGACCGAAGACAGGCAGCGCAAAGAAGCGTGTCGACGCCCCTAGAACAAAAGGGCCAAATGTAAGCACAGAGCGTGCGTGCAAATTCAAGGGAAGGCCTCTTGCCTGACGGAGAGGCCGCACTTCTTGCAGGTGTTTGCTTCTGTTCGACTTGTTTTTTTCACCCTAGTTCGCGTTGGGAACCTCACGTCCGGCGAGAAGGGCACTGTGGCACGGACCGTACGGTTGCTCCTTGTCTTGACAGGTTCGGCGAGAGCTTCTTCCATTGCACGGCTGCGCGATGCTGCGAGCATTCACAGCCCTCCGATGCGCAGCCGATTCATTGCAATCACGCGGTTAGCAAGTTCGATCACGACAAACGGACAATCGCAGATACGATCGACTGACACAGGCTCCCAATTTGCAGTCACCTGAGGCCAATTTAATTCACAGCAATTCGTATTTTCGTTTGCTTGCACACCTCCGTTGAGTCGTGCCACAGAACAGGTGCTGGCGTTTAGAGCCAGCCCCTTCGTCCACTCCCTGAGCCAGATAGTACTTTTTCGTCTGCTATTGCCACTATTGCCCCTCCTCGAAAGGAAACGTGCAGGTGTAGGCTCTAAAAATCAGTGCACTTCTGAGCAGTTTCTGGGCATTCCCGCTCTATAGGCCTCCTGCGCTGGAGTTTTGGCGACATGCAGCGCCCCTAGCGGCCGACGCCTCTGGGTAGTACAAAAGCAGACGACCCTCGCCGCCCTCCATGCATTTTCAATTACAAGCCAGATAGAAAGTTGGATGTGACGCTTTGTGGCGTGTTTAAATGACTGCATACTGTATGAAATAGCCCTTAAAGTAGTTGCAGAGGCTAAACAAAATAATATCCGCTAAAAGAAGCCGATTTGTCGGCTTTCTTTTGAGAGAGCTGTCGCGGTGGTCGCGGCGTGGGACAGTATCGCCAGGTCGGGTGGTTTAACTGTTTGACGACAGTTGCAGTTTTTTATTCTTGCGTGTGGTCGACAAAGGAAAGTTCACGATTAGCATAAACACGGAACGCTGCTCATCCTATATCCTGAGGTAACTGCAAAAGGTTGCTTCAGCGGGAGCATGCAAGCGAACGCAAGAATTGCGCAGCCGACTCAGCTGACACTGCTGGCCTGGCACCGCCTTTGAAACGAGTGGAAATTTTGTTTCGTATTTTCGCAAACTAAATGATTCTTGCGTAACGTTTTACGCCGCACGATTTACCAACGGCAGGATACATGTATACTAGTGAGTAGGTGGGGCAATAGCGCCAAATAAACAAATTAAGCGATATTAAAGGACGCAAAACATGCACGAAATCACACGCCCGCTGCCTGCAGAGATGTGTACTTCTATAACAACACATAACACAGCATAACATAACACCGCCGCATACACGGCGCGGGGCCCCGAATATTTACATACGATCATCACTGACTGTGTTGGTTTGCTAGTGCAGGGGTCGTCGAATCTGAACGCCGAGTCTCACGATTCGTTCCGCTCCTTCCCATACCGTACTCCTTGCAAAATTCCTGATCGCCGTCTTTGAATCGCTCAGGATCGTCTTGACGCCGGGTGTCGCCAGCGCCAGGCCGATCGCCGCTTCCTCGGCTTGGCCCGGGGTCTTCGCCCTCACCGACGCGGCGTTGATCAGCTCGCCCGTGGACGATCTGACCACCGCTACGGTGAAAGCGTTCGCTGTAGTCGGGTACTTCGCCACGTCCACGTAGGCCGCGGCGTCGTCGTGTCTGTAGATCCTGGCCAGGGCTGTCGCCCTTGCTAGGCGCCTTTCCCTGTCCCTCTCCGGGTCTACGTTCTTCGGCATAGGGAACACGATGATTCCCCTCGCCTCCTCGTCTCCGAGCGGTATTCTGTCGCTCGTGTCGCTGTTCTCCACTCCTTTGGGCGGGTTGATGCCAGCCATGTCGAGGATGCTCCTGCCCGTTCTCGTGCAGCTCAGCCGCACCAGTTGGGACATGCGTTGGGCCTCGCTGATCTCCGAGAGTGTATTGTGCACTCCCAGATCCAGCAAGGCCGACGTCTTCGTCCCCGGGAGAAGTCCCAGGGCGCTCCTGTACGCTTTGCGTATGGCTGCGTTGATCTTGCCCTCCTCCGATCTCGTCCATCGGTGGAAGGCTCCTGCGTATGCGACCTGGCTAACGACGAAGGTCTGCAGAAGGCGCAAGAGCCCTCGCTCGTTCATGCCGTTGTATCTCGACGACACTCGCTTAACCAAGCGGGTCGTTATTCCAATTTTCGTGATCATGTTTCTCAGCGCCGTGGTGTTGGTTTGGACACCGTCCACGTGCATGCCGAGAATCTTGATGCCGGGGACGTGCGGGATGAGTTCGCCGTCTTCCGTTCGTAAGGCGATGTTCTTGGCCGCCTCTTGCGCCGCCGTCTTCCTGTATCGCCCCGGTGGCGGCAGCACCAGGAGCTGCGATTTTTGCGGTGAGCAGCGCAAGCCTGTGCTCGAAAGAGCGGACTCCACCGCTCTAACCGCCTCCTGAAGGTCTGATTCGATTTTCCCGTCGCTCCCTCCCGTCACCCAAATTGTGACATCGTCTGCGTATATGCAGTGACGGACGTCGGGGCCCAGCGCCTTCAGCCGTTTGGCGACCTCGATCATCACCGTGTTAAATAGGAACGGCGAGATCACTGAGCCCTGCGGTGTTCCTATGCTTCCGAGTCTTCTTTCCTCGAGCTTTCTGTCTCCCAGCGACAGTCTTGCCGTGCGATTCGACAAGAAAGCGCGGACGTAATTGTAAGATCTTTCGCCCAGGCCCAGACGAGAGAATTGCTTGAGGATTGCCGAGTGTTTGACGTTGTCAAAGGCCGCCTGAAGGTCTAGGCCCAGGATGGCTCGGTTGTCCTTGCCAGGGACGCCTCCCGGGGGGTCTAGTACCTCTCTCTGCAGAAGTAGCATGGCATCTTGCGTCCCCAACTTCGCTCTGAATCCGAGCATCGTGTCGGGGTAGTAGCCGTGCCTTTCCATGTAGTCGTTCCACCGGGCGTTGAGGACGTGCTCCAGGACCTTGCCCACGCAGGACGTGAGCGAGATCGGTCGCAGCCCCTCTATACCCGGTGGCTTGTTCGGCTTTGGCAGGAGAATTGTCTTGGACGTTCTCCACGCCTTGGGGAGAGTTCCGTTCCTCCAGCACTTGTTAAAATATATCGTGAGCTCCGTGATGGATTCGTCGTTGAGGTTTCGAAGGATCTTGTTCGAAACACCGTCCGGGCCCGCCGCCGACTTGCCGTTGAGGGCTTGCGTCGCCCGACGTACCTCCCATTCTTCAATGTCCCGGTCCAAATGTGCGTTTGGAGGGCCATCGTAGTCCTCTTGTTGTTCCCTTTTCGTTTCCGGTAGGTATCTGTCGTTTAGCTGTTTGTGCATTTCTTCGCCTCGCGGGATCCGCGAGCCCACAGCCCCGTAACGACCATCAAGTGGTTTCCGGCTCACATGGGCCGGCTGGAAAACGTCGAAAACCGCAACGACGACGCAGACGCTGCAGCCCGCGAGCTCACCATGTGCCGGGCCGGCGAAACGCAAGTCACCGCGGATCCTGACGAAGAAGCAACGAGCGCCGTCCTGACGGACTACGGGGATATCCTCAGAAGACATCGGGAGGCGAGGAGGGAGTACCCGAACCCGCATCGAGACCTCTCTCGAGCGGAGACGGTGCTCCTAAGACACCTGCAAGTGAAGTGTGCTTTGACTCCCGCGTGGGCCAGGCACGCGTGTCCCGAACTTTTCGTGAGTGCTGTGTGCAGTGTATGTGACAGTGAACTCGCGACTCTGTGCCACATCACTAGGTGTGGAAGAAATGCTAACACGGGCGATCCCGCACGGGGCGAGGAAGCCGAAGACTGCGTGGCGGGAGCCGGGGTGCCAGGAGACCGGCTCCCGGAGGGACTAGAGCGGTGCATTCGCTCGGACAATTACCACCAGCAAAAGTGGGCGATCCAGCAACTCGAGGAGGCTCTGGCAAGACAGAGAAGAACGGGAGACCACACGCCGGACTCACCGGCAGCGGGACCCAAATACCCCTGTCAAGGCACCCCCCTCCCTCGAGTCCAAGGCCCGGTGTGACAAGAGACTTTATTCGAATCACACTAGAGTCGTAGTGCGAGCCCTGCGTGGCCGCTGACTACATCTTGCCGGATCTATAAATAAAGTTCTTCTCTCTCTCTCTCTCAATCTGAACGCCGACACGCCAGTTTTGACTTGAAATGGAGTTAGACAGCCAGACAAGAACAGAGAATTGGCGTCCTCCAGTTGAATTGCCCCCCCCCCCCCCCCCCCATCTTCACACTTCGCCAGAATATTGTCAAATAGTATCACAAATTCGCTGAATTTTTTCTCTGCATTCCAAGCCCCCCTCCTCCTCCTCCTCCCCCCCCCCCCCCCCCCCCCCGATTTGCCGTCCAGCCCTCCGCCGTGTCGGCTGCATGGAACTCGGCCGTTGCTGACCCTCATTCTAGGCTATTCTATTAAGTGCGAACTGGGAATGTATGCTGCAAGAGCGTAATTAAGTAAAGTGGGAGCAAACAAGGAAAGCGAGCGGCCTCTTAGTTCGCCCGACCACTTTGTTTTACGGCCACTAATTTCGGAATCGCAAAACAGATTTCACGCTTCTGACGGTCGCGCTATTTTGTCACTGAGACACGCAACAAAACGGCAAGCTAACGCTGCACCATGTATTCGTAACGGCGACGCAAACGAGCCCTGTTTAATGAAAGTGCACGCATAGTGTGCAGGTACGCAAAAGAGCGGCGCATCGCAGCAGGCAAGCCTGCGGTCCGCCGGACTCGCTGGCTTTTTAAAGCGCGATCATCGCCGATTGCGTCACTCTTATTTTTTGATCGGCTGTTTTTGAGAAGTCTTTGTCACCTAGAGTATTAGTTTAAACTAGAAATTTCACTTAAAATTCCACTTCGTACGACCACCGATCGGTGAACCTGCGAGTAGCAGACGCCGTCACGGTTCCGGCATTTTCGTCGCTGCTGTAAACGTGTTTAGCGCTGCAATGCTTTTTCCCCTAATGCCAAGTTGATCGCTGAAATAGATCGGACGCGTCGGGGATGAGCTGGTGACCACGTTGCAAAATAATCGGGAGCGTCGAGCTCATTTTGCTTCTGTCAACACGGGATTCTATGGGACCCGCGCAGCTTTGTACTACCCGGAAGTACTGCCCGGAAGCCGCTTGCGCAGCGCCCCCTGGGCAGCGCAGGAGGCCTATGGTCAGATAAAATACGGGTAAACTAGTGAGAAACTCTATGCCCCAGGCCCTTACCACAGAACCCCTTACATGCCCTTACATACCAAAAAACGGCTCGGGGTTGCCACCCCATTGCGCAAGGCAATCAAGGGGAAAGCTGACGAGCTGGCCATCTGTCGACACAAAGTTGAAGTAGTACTTAAACACGTGCTGCCGTATTTATAAAAAAAACCCCGTTAAACAAAAGTACATAATGCCCAGTTTAAAAAAAGTTTATTTTTATAGTTTAATTTTTAAAGCAAGCTTTTATTAGTAGGTTACAATTATAAGTACATGTGGTGTTCAGTTTTTGTCTGCTAGGTGCCGCGAGTAGAGGGTAGGGGTGCTCACACAGCCCGGATTCCGCGGATTCCGAAGCGGAGAGTTTCGCGACTAATGTAGTTCTAGGACCGGTAGGAAAAAAAGGCGTGAAGCGAGATGCAGCAGCAGCAGTCCGAGGTGACTTTTTGCTAGTTCCTCTTTGATTTACGCGCTCCAAGTCGCAGCGGCGCGGGGCAAGCAAAACACTCCTCCTTCTCTCGCTGTTTTTCCCACTCTACCTCCTCCCGGCGCGACTTTAGGCGCGCATGCGCGACAGCGGGGTAACGGTCGCTGCAGCAGCGTTGCCAGATGGTGAAATACGGCACCAGATTGTAAAAATCTGGCGAAATTCGGGGGCTACTGGTGTTGAGGCACCAATACGGCTACACCAGACAATATCTGGTGAAAACTGGTGAAAAAAGCGTGTTGTTTTTTTGAACTAGACTGTTCTATTTCTTGAATGAAAGCTTTTCCAGCATATAAACACCAAAAGCCGCTGGACTGTCTGAGCATGCGTGTTCTAATGTGCTTGATAAGTATATTGGGTTTTCACTATACTGCTTGAAAGTAACGAAAGCTCAAATGGTGCATTTTGTATTTCAAATACACCACAATGAACCACAACCTCCGAATTTTTTAACGGAGGGCGTGTACCCAAAAGCGTCCTGAGGTTCCCTCTCTAAATGGTTACAGCTACATAAGTTTTGTATGGCATGTTTATTATAAAAAAATAGTGCAATGTTAAATCCTCACATAATAACTAAAGAGAAATTTACGTTGTACCAGGTCTTGTGTTTCAATATAGGTGAAAAAGCATAGCGACAACTGAATTGGATGCGCAGTAACCTGCTCTGCGAGCGTGCCCATAGAACATGGAATAAGTGTTCCTTAGACAGGTACTGCGATGTATATGAATGATGATGATAAATTCTTTTATTAGGAAGGGGAGGACCGAAGGTCGCTGGAGGGGGAAGAGGGGGAATAGGGAGGGAGGTAGACGCCCACTAAATCATGCTCGCCAGGCCACTGGCAACGCCAAACTGGGCTAAGGTCACCAGGTGTTGAGGATTTTCGAGAATGTCCCTATGTAATGCTTCTATATCTGAATTTTGAAAAACATTATGGTCCAGTCTATGAATATCAAAAGCGGAGCAGTGCAGAACAAGATGGACCATGTTTGCTTCACACACAGTGTGACAAAAGGTACATGTGCATGAATACGAAGTAATATTTCACTTCTTTTGAAACTACTTTGCCAATTTAATAATATAGTTAACTGAGTAACACTCTTCGATTTTTAATTATGAGATGATCAAATCACCCCCTGGGTAGGCTGGATGGATTGCCATAAGCAACCAAAACGCCATATCAAAAGGCTGTGTTTTTGAGTATTGCATGCACAGAAGACGTGAAGGATCCGAAACAATGTAATAGTGGCTGTATTTAATGCTGGTGAAATCTGGTGAAATTTGGGCCAGGAGATGGTGTCGATGGGTATTTTCAATCTGGCAACGCTGCGCTGCAGCTGCCCGAGCAACAGCGGCGCCGGTGCGCGAGACAGCGCGAGAGAAGCCGCGGGGCTCGCGTACGAGTCGTAGCATAGCGGAAATGTCGTGACAGCGTTCTGAAGACCACAGAAGAGCGGTTATATGCCCCATGCACAGGGAGGAAGCGCAGCAAGAAGTGATTTTGCTTCGTGTTAGCAAAAGGTGAGACACTCGTTCGTGAAGCGTGAATTTAATCTGAACGATAGCGCGGTGTCGTGAGCTGTACAACTACGTGTACCGTGTTCGATGTCAACTTGTGCTATGCCGTGTCGAACATCAGTGCTTATCACGGCACGTTGCGTTTGTGCCCCGTCATATTTTCGTAACATGAATAAAGTGTTGAAGTGCGATTTCTGCTGCCGTCTTACTGTCCCAGCTGCGTACATACGCCTGCATGGAGGCGCGCCGGTCTCGGCGAGGCCTAGCGGGCGGCGCGGGGCTAGCGGGGCCGGCAGCGGAGCGGCGGGAAGAAGCGGGGGGAGGAAAGCATCAGCACCCCCCCCTCCCCCCCCCCCATTTTGCGCCTCCTCGCTGTGTTGCCATGACAATTAGTACGCCTCCAAGCTCAAGATGGCGGTGAGGTTGCTATGGCAATTACAACTCACTTTTGCCCGCCCAGGCTCGCCAGGGGAGGATTTGGCGCTCCGACCACAATTAGGCGGGACGCTGGGTTGAAGGCTAAGATGCCGCGGACTGGCAGCAGTTACGAGCTGCCCCAGTGCAGGCAGGTGTTGCTGGCGCGTAGTGTACCAGTGTACTGTACGATCATTTTCACCACTGGTCGCACTGGTCAGAAGCCCTGCGCTCCTGCAGTGGTCGTGTCGAGCTGTGCCGCTGCGGAGTTGTCGGCAATTTTTCTCGGTGTTGATGCGATGGCTGCCCTCCCCACGCTTGCTCAGGTAAGGCGGTTGTTGAACTGCTAGGCAATGCAACCCGGACCCGAGCCTCCCGTTATATTCGAGTGTAGCTAGTTTCCTCAGAGGGGGCGGAGTGTTGCTGTCAATACCGCCTGCTATGTTTTGCGAAATGGCTCGCTTCATTAGGGTTAATTGCCGTTATAAAATTACTTTGGACCATCATTTCTGGTTGTAGCATTCATTTTTAGCTTCCTTCAGGGCGCACAGCACGAACAGGCGCATTTATTGCGGCGTCCCGGTGCTCGCGGCGAACTTCTTCGCTGGGTGCGCGAGTTCAGGGAAGGGCCTGTGTCCGAGTGCTTTTGGAGTAGACTGTGCTGAGAACAGACGTGTTTGAAGGCTGTCCGGCGAACACGCGGTGCCACCAGTTTTTTTTTTTTTTTTTTTTTTTTTTCCCGCATGACCAGCGTTTCCTACGCATCGATGTGAGTGCACTGTTGTGATATAGCCTGTTCCTCTCCTTTAGTATTTTCTGCGCAACGTTGGCTTTCGAAAACCGGATGCTCAGCACTTTCGTATCCTCGGTGTTGGAGCCCACGTCCACGGCATAACTGGCCGGACGCTGAGGGCAGAAGTACGCGCGCGACAGCGCAGAGCGTGCGTTACTGTAGCGAAAAATTTCCATTTCTTGACAAGAAAAGTCTAAATTCTTGCAGACCTTGTCCCGCATTGTTCTAAAAACATCCCCGTCCATTTGCATATCCTTTCGCCGCTGGTTGTCTTTTTACGTGAATTTCTACATGTTCTGCTTCGGGCGCCCAGCGACACCCCTGTCAAGCTTATTGAGCACTTCCTGGACAGCGCGAAACTGCACCCTGCGTAGCAATTCTACGGGCATATAGAATACGAGGTGGCTTTGGAGTAGTTCTTTTGGGCAGTAGAAAATGAGAAATAAGAGCTCTACAACCTCACACCGCAGGGGCCTTGCTTCGCATGAAGCAGAGTTGGTAGCTTGTGCTGTGCAGGAAATGCAAGATATCCCGGATAACCCGGATATTCTGGCCTACCGAAAGCCCTACAACCTCGCACCGGAATATCCTGTGCAGGATATCCTGAATATCCCGGCCTGCCGGGCAGTTCCGGGGTAGGCATCATTCACTCAGCCGTTTTTCACCCCCGTCACGTCACTGTTACATCACCGTCTTCCGTCATGCATGACGGTTTCTCAGGTGATTTCTCGCCAAAAACGTTGCGACGGCGACAGGAAGCCCAGCTGTATGTTTCCGTTCCGTCAACGCAACAGGACCAGGCCAGCGGTAAACCAGCTAGTCAAAAAACAAATTGTTACGGCTAAATTTAGTGAAAAGTGAGCACACGTAAAAATCTAAGCCATTTTCTTTACTTTTCAGATTAAGCACGCTCAATTCGAGGCTAAAGTGATCACTAGGCAGATGACCCTGTACTCCGACGGAGAGCTCCAGTACGAGCGCTACTCCGTCAGGTCTCCGTCGCAGTTTTTTGACGTGGCGGTGTCATGACAGAGAAGGTGATGGCTGTGTGAATGAGGGCGCAATCTGCATTTCACGTTTTGTACCAAACCGCATGTTTAGATTTCAACAGTGAAGATCAGCTCTTACTTAAACTCCCATTTAAAATGGCATTAAACAGTTTGATGTCAGATAATGAGAAGCTTGTGGATTCGAACTGCAAGGGGACGCCATGTATACCCCTGTCGCACGGGCACTTTCAGTTGTGATTGAGTTGATCCGTATCGAGCTCAATCCAGATCGGGTACTGCTACGTGGCAGTTTCAGTTGCGATTGTGCCTGATCTTGCTTGAACTCAATCCTGGTTCCCCAAGCGTGACTGAGGTTTCCAAGCGCGATTGAATGAAAGCGGTGATACCCTTGTCCCCTCTGAGTAATGGCACAGCAGTTGACAACTTCAGCTAACGCCACAAATTGTGTCAAATAACTTTACCCAAATAAGCGTGCAGTGACATTTAGTATAGGTTACGTATACGTACGACCGCGCAAAGTACCAGACGCCTGCCGTGAAGTACATTTTTTGGCGCCGTCTGGCGTGTGAGTGCAAATGGTGCAATTTCTCAGTCGGGATTGAAACGTGCCGTGTAGCAGCGGCGGTGAGTCGAGTGCGCTCAAAAGTCAATCGCGCTTCATTCCGGATTGAAGGTGCCCGTGTGACAGGGGTATTATCGAATTATTGAAGGTTCAAAACTACCAAAGACCAAGAGCAACAACAGTACACGGCGATAGGGAAGCAGTACAACATGCCAATGATGTATTCCTTGAAAAACTCCATAATTGCCTCCTGCCTTTTCCCTATAAGGCGATGGCGAGCACTTTTTGCTCGAAGTAGTGTGAATAGGGCGGAAGGCCTCCTTGTCGCCTTTTTCAAAGCTAAGCAAGAGATGGCTGGTATTCCATCCGACCCGGACATTCGAGCGTACGGCCACACTAGTGCTGTGTCCTCCTCCTCTTCGTTGGCACTGACAGCGACAGGTTTTTGCATTTCTGACCTAAGAAATGGTGTCCTCATCTGGCAGCGCATCACAAAGCACCGCACTTGCGTTCTCGATGACGTAATCTGCAAAGAAGTCCTCGAAAGCATCCTCCATACAGGTTTTAATTGGTTTTACCTAATTTTACCGTTCATCTCCTTTTCTCCCCCGTTCCAGAAATGATGCAGTGTTGCACGTAGGCAGCGGGAGTGTTAGGGGTGTAGCCCCTTAGGGGCTGGGGCTGTTGGCGTCTCCTGTTGTCGTAATCGTCGTCTGATGTAGTCGCAGTACTAAAACACTGAGAAACTCATTTACGCCTCGCGCTAGAATGTTAGGCGTACTAAAAGAACACCGGGACACTCATTTACATCTCGCGCTGGAGCGCTTCATAACGCGCATTTTAAAAAAAAACACCAGGACATTCATTTACGCCTCGCGCTAGAGAGCTTCGTGCTTCAAAGACAAGAGACTTTTACCCCAAAGCTGTACACCTCTAGCCCCCAACGGTGTCATCTCCATTGGCAAAAATGCCAGGGTATCAAGAATACACTTATACACTTCATGGTTCGCCCCTCACCAAGTTTTATGTTAGTGGAGATTGCCCAGGATTTTTTTTTGTAGCCGTTCCCCAGACCACCGGCGCAGGGGCGCATAGTTCGAATTATCCGTGGCGGAGCCCACTCACGTTCGAATTAACAGACTTTTTTTATACTTGGACTTTTACGGGAGCTTGGCTGGACCAAATCGTACAGCGCGAATTATCCATAAATTCCAATTATTGAAGTTCGAATTAACGAGCTTTCACTGTATTGAACCCAACCAAAGCGGGGAAAAAAATTGAAGTTTCTAAAACTACGTTGGATGTACCCAGATCTCAGAGGCTAGGTATGTTGGATGCAGCCAGTAAATGTCACAACCGGTCCATCGGACGCACCCGGTATCTCAAGCAGTCTTGGAGGGGCTCCACGCTTGCAGTCCATTCTAGAACCTGCGATGAGAACCCGTGTCCACTCACTGACTAGCCAGATTCATAATAAACAGAAAAGAAATAATAAACAGAAACTTTGACTAGTCAGTGCAGAAGCAGTTGGGCTGGTTGGGTAGAACGAAGCCAGTCTGCTCTCACCATGAGCTGTAAGTGGATGGCGAACGCGGGGAGTGCATCTCTAACATTCAGAATACATCGGCAGGTGCGTACAACCTTTTTAGGCTCCCAGAACCGGGTGCAAGTCCGGTGTACCTTCAGAAGAAGTGAAAAAGGAAAGGTAAATTTAAGCAGCAGTACGACAACTACAAAAACATTCCCCGCATTTCAACACAATGTTGGTGAAATAACAAATTTGTGAAAAAGAGAAAAAAATCTGAGTGTATGTATTGACTTCCAATCCTATTTGGGGTTAAAGGAACCATGAAGGCAAAACGCAAGTTTGGTTCATTGAAAAGACTGCATTGACTTTGAAACAACGGTGCTAATTGTAATGCGTTCTTCAAGCAAATTATCTAGTTACCGTAAAGTCTTGAAAGAATGCCCACCCAAAGTACAGAAATGTCAAGTGAAAAATACAGGATGGGCGATCTTTTGGGTCAGGTGCGAAAAACTACAAAAAAGTGGCCACGCCGTCAACCAAAACTATGGAGATATCAAGAAAAAATACCAAATGAGTAAGTTTATGGTCGAGTGGAAAGGACAAATAAGTGGCCGCATCAACACATGATTAGATGATTCGCATTTATTTTGTGCACTCATCGGTGCTAAAGCCATCAATTTTAGGGGGTGGGCGATCTTTGGGGTGTTTTAGTAAATTAAATATCACCCTTAAAGGGGGGTGGGTGATCTTTGGGGTGTTTTAGCAAATTAAATATTTCACCCCTAAAATGGGGTGGGCGGTCTTTGGGGTGTTTTAGTAAATTAAATATTTCACCCCTAAAGGGGGGTGGGCGATGTTTGGGGTGTTTTAGTAAACTAAATATTTCACCCCTAAAGGGGGCTGGGCGATCTTTCGGCGGTGGGCATTTGCTCAGAACTTTACGGTTATAGGGAAAACAGACAAAGCAAGGGCAATTTACCAGCCACGTTGTCTGCATTGCAGGGACATGTTTATGCAATGGAGCTTCCTCCAGTAGCGATCTGTGCATGTGCACATGTGCGCTGCCGGTCTGGCATTTTGTGAGGGTGCCCCGGTCAATATAAACAGTCGGGCTGTTCACTTTGCTGTTCGGAGAGCAGCTACGACTTTATAGTACTGCACTTTTTATCCTAGCTTTTTGTCAACCCACGGTGAGTTCGTACGCACACACACACTCATAAAAAGCTTACAAATAAAAGAAGCAAATGGATTTGCAAAGTTGAAAAAAAATAATAAAGAAGGTAAAGAAAACGGTGCTCACCCACTGTAGATTAGTCTTGGAATGGGTACCTGCTTCCACGAATTTTATGTGAAGGGATCTAGTGCACAGTTTTTTTGTCAGCGAGGTCTTTGAACTTTCCTGCCCTGACTGTTCAACTTAATTCACCAATGCGGCCCTAGAAGGACCGGTACAGGAAAAAGGTAATTTGTAAGCTGCTTGCTAAAGCCATAGCCAAGAAAGAAACGTTACTGTGTGATTGTAGTGACACCTGGAGTTTCGTTCGATCGTACCACTTGGGTGCTGATGGCAGTTAAAGGGGGACACTGTCCTTGAGGAAATTCTTTTGTTTTAGCTGATGTGCTTGATATTACGTGTATTTTAACATCCTGAGCACAAATATGAAGTCAGTTTTCTTCAAATGTTGTGTTAGTTCATTGTAGTGCTATAAGTTATGCCATTCCATTGCGAGCAATTTTTTTCATTATGTACTTATCAAATACACAAATACCTTCATCCATTTGTGCTCTAGAAGGACCAGGGAGTGCAACTATACCACAGCAGTAATTTTAACATTGCTTCTGCAATTGCTGTAAACTTATGAAATGTCAAATCATCAATTACCAATGTCATCGTAAAATGACCTGCATAACAAATTGTGCTAGCAAAAAGGAATTCTATATTTTGGTGGTTTTATTGCCCTGTTCGGTTCCTAAGCTCTCGAATACAGCAAAAATGACTGAAATCTGACCGGTACATCCCACGATATTGTACCCGACAGTTGACCTCATGGGAAAGAATTGTTCCCGAGAAAATAAGGCATCAAGTTTGGAAACATGGGTGAAAATGGTCATTTACGCAACTGCAAAGGGCGAAAGCTTTGTAAATACTTAGGATACAGCTATGATATTTTGCACGCACATTGCTTGGGACCTGTGGACTACGAAAAAAATTAATACGCACAATCAATTTTTTTGGCAAATTTTCGGTCCTCAAGACCAGTGTCCCCCCTTAACACACGCACATGTTTTTACACCACCCGTGCAGAAGCTATGGCATGGTCTAATACCAATTGTGCGTGCCAGTTGGTGACATTCTTCATCTTTCCTCAAGTAGGTAATGGGCAAAAATATGCCCCAGGCCAGCCCACCTACCACTACTGCAGTAAGGGACTTAGTGCGTCCGCATAAGCTGTTACTGTTGCGACAGGGGAAGAAGCATAGTCATCTGACAATTTTGTTTTTTCTTCCATTTTGCCTTGTGTCCAACCACCTGCTTCGTTTGAGGCTGTGGAAGAGCTATGACGGTGTAATGTTCCTTGCTGTTTCAGATTGCCGGAAGCCACACCACAGCGTATGAAGCCTTCTATCAGCAGGTATGATTTTAAGTCTTGCACACCGAACATCATTGTTAAAGGAGCTGTGAAGACAAAACACATATTTGGTTCATTCAAAAGATTGCCTCGTTAGAATCATACTGACACCACTTTTGACGTAAACTTCGCTCAAATAAGCTATATAATTAAGGAAAACAAGGAATGGCCATGCGACCCACTCGTTCATTTCCCGCCACAGAACCTATGATGTCATACCAGACAGCTCTGCGATAGGTGGAGGCCGGCAAAAGCAAATGCGAATTGGGCAGAGCTTATAAGCTTGCCGAACGAGCTATTTGCGCCTAAATGTAATGCATATCCATTTTACAGCAGTAAGAATGGTGCGGTAAACAGCAAAAGTTACGAAAATACATGTAAACATAGAAGTACCGATGTGCACTGCTGTTGGTACTGGGCGCCCTATGCTTGTTTTAGCTGCACAGCAGTCCGACGCTTTGGAGTTGTCTTATAAGACGCTGGCTGATTGGCGTAAGTGACGTTGCCTTACGTGACCCTGTTTGTCAAGCATACCCCCTGTTTCACGAAGCGATTACTTTCTACCGTAACAAAAACAAGCCAGGTGTAAATACGGTCAAAAACAAAGGAACGGCGGAGTGTATAGTATGCTAGCGCCATCTGGGAGGTTTGACGGCAAGCAAGGCTGCAGAGCCAAATTGTGCAGTGGAAGCTCTTTAGTATACACGCAGTTTTGACTTTATTGTAGACGTTACCAAAACACACGATTTGGCAGGAGAATGAAAACTTTATCCTAAATTGATTGATTTCTCAGTGAATATGGCATCATTTGCTGCAGCGCAAGCGCTGGGGACACTATAAAACACGAAATCTTTCGAATAAAACAAACTTGTGTTTTGTCGTCATGGCTCCTTTAAATGAACAAGAAATCCCGCTTCGGGGTCCATATTTTGTGTAACCGACACGCCATCTGCTTCAGGGGGCACGGGTCATTACCATGTGGGTAGAGTGGAAGATCACCACATGTTGTGCTTCGGGAATGTCTGGCGAGTATTTTGTCCTCTTGCTGGCGAGTTCTCACTGCGACGATTGGCCACTTTGCAATGTCCCCCAAGAATAACAGAAATGAACAGAGAGGTCATGTAGAGCACGACCATGGCATCCCCAAGATGTTAGCTGTAAACAGAATTCATTGTTCAGAGCCCTCTTTTAGGGTTGAAGCCCCTTAGCGGCTGGGACTGTTGGCATCTCATGTCGCTGTTGTAAGCGTCGTCTCATGTAGTCACGGGACTAAAACACTGGGAAACTCGTTTACGCCTCGCGCTAGAGAGCTTCGTGCTTCAAAGACAAGAGACTTTTGCAGCAAAGCTGTATACCTGTACCCCCCCAACAGTTTCATCTCCGAGGGGGAAAACGCCAAGGCACCACGAATACACTTATACACTGCATGCTTCGCCCCTCACCAGGTTTCACGTTAGTGGAGATGGCTTGGGATTTTTTTGTATATTTGATTTTTTTTCTTTTGCCTCTTTTGCCGTTTTCCTCCCTGTTTTTGGAGCCTGTGAAATGAAACCCTGTGTTTGCCGCAGGTGGAGACACTTTGCGTATTTGAAGCAGCATGCAGTGCCTGATTTCGCCATGTGTGCAAGTTAACGGTGGTGGGCGTTTTGCCTACATTTAAAGCTTGCCGTGTTGCCCGTAACTCATTGAGTGTCGCCATGGTCGTTGGCAGGTTGATCCGGCGGGCATCAACCATGTTGGAGCCCTGGAGGCTGCCGCTTTCCTCAAGCGATCTGGGCTCGCAGACAGCGTCCTCAGCAAGGTACTGTGCACGGGGGAGAGGAGCCGTTTCAGTGCAGGTTCAGAGAAAACAAGTAAATGGCCTCGTTTTAGGATCAGCGATGGGCTGCTAGCTAGGTGGGATTCATGAGGGATCCAATTGCCCTGTTCCTGTCATCAGTGCAAGGGGTAGTCAGATTTTTTTTTTTATTTATTTAAATAAGTGCCCACAAACAGCATGATGCCTTCAGCGTGGTGCACAGAAGAAACAAGGGAAAGGATAGGAAAGGGCATCTCATTTCTGGTGTCGGCTTGGCGGTGTGTTGCAATGGTACTAGCGTGCAAGTTAAATTGCAGAATTGCGCGGGTGTTATTGAAGGCAGTGGCAACGACGTCTCCAGTGCCTCGCACGGTGCCAGGTACAGTTGACAGGCCTAGGTGACATTCAAGCAAGGTCATTGCAGTGGCATTGAGCATAAACTAGCTGTGCTCCTTTCGTGTGAACCAGGAGAGTGGGCTGTGTGCGGGCACTCTTCACCAGTACCCAGACTAGGAAAGCCCTCATTCTGATTGGCCCTCGCTTGGTAGGGGGCATGGCCAGCTCCCACTTGGACAAAGAAAAAGCTGCTACTGTTGTCTTTTCTTTTTTTTTTCTTTTTTCGATGGCTGTTGTTCAGTTAGAGACTGAGCAGATGTTTGCTGACGTAAGGAGGGGTGCAGAATTTTAGTGGGATGTTTCTTTTTTCACAGATCACGCTAGCTTTCACCAGTGTGGGTGTTCTAATTGGTGTCAGTTTTTAAGTATGCTTCCGTTCCCTTAATCCTTGCTTATCATGTTTCCGATACAGGCAATGAAGAAGTGAGGAGCATTTTGTCGGAACGTGTGTATTCGTGCAATATCCCTATGCAGTGCACCAGCATGTCGTTTTCAAGTCGGTGGGAACTGAGTTTCTCGCAAGGGGAATCTTTTAGAACGAGCAGAGTACCCAAGTGTAAGGGGACGTACCGTACTAAGGTTGTTGTCTCAATGTGTGTGCATGTCATTCCGGCCGTGAATGTGGGGAAAGCAGGGTTTGGGTAACGCTAATTCTGTACTGCTGGATGTGCATCCCTGTCAGCTTGCAGGGCGCATAAATGCAGGGCGCATCAATTACTCGGTGTTCGCATTGGGAGCATATGCTGTTAGCGTGAAAGCGCTATGTTGAATATCCAGCATCCCAGAGGTGGCACACAACTAGGCAGACGGTGATGATTTCAAAGTTGGGTGAAAAAACATTAAGTAATCTTCTCCGTGTGTTTGAAGTGACAGCATTGTCTTACGTTGTTGCTGGTTTTTTTTTTTTTTTTTTTCCTTTATATAACCTAGTGCAACTAAAAGTCCTCAGGTGTTAGTTGTTGCTAGCATTTGTCCTTTTATTTATTCTTGTCATCGCACTGTTTCTTTTTCATCAGAATGAACACTCGTGCTTTTGCATTCATTGCATCATATGTGGTGCTTAGGTGTCCTCCGTAATTTGTGGATTTCACACATCATTGGCATGGGGCGAATGCGTTGAGAAAGTAGCTGTCGTTGGATTAGTATCAAAGGTGACACTAGTTGCACATAAATTTTTACAAATTCAGTGCAATTAAGGAGAAAACTAATTGCACATAAATTTTTACAAATTCAGTGCAATTAAGGAGAAAACTACCTAAGTCATTTGTAGTGCACTTTCAATGTTAGCTGATTGGGCCCTCATGATTGCTTTGCACACCTAACAATATTGTATGGGGCAGATATTCAGCAAGAGGCCGGAAAGAGTACTTTTTTAACCTTTCACTTACGCTACCTCTGAGTAACTTGGCCGCTGAAAGCCTGTACTCATTTTGCTGCATACCGTATTTTCTCGCATGCAGCCTGCTCCAAAAATGCAAAAATTTCAGTGGCAAAGTAGGGGTGTGGATAATACGCGGGTTTTTTCCTTTAGTGCGGCTTCACGGCAATGCGCGTTGTGCCGTGTAGCTCTTACGCAATAGCACTAAGCCCTCCATGGCAGCGATTGTGCAAAACGTACAAGGACAATGAAGAAAAAAACAAGGACGAGCGCACTCTAACAGCTGAATTAGAAAATTGTGACTTTCGCCTTGCAGTCAGTGTATTCCACTTGCTAAATGTATGCTTTTTCTGTCTACATAGTACGCGATGTGTTGCTTGAGCAGTAGCTTTGGTGCAGCCTTTCCTGTACCAAATGTGCGGGCAATACACGAGGATTTTTTTTTTCTTTTCCGGCAGGCTGAAAGTGGGGGTGCGGCTTATATGCAGGGGCTGGTTATACACGCGAAAATACGGCATTCTCCTCATGGGCAATACCTTATTTGGCCAGCCATGTTAGCACTGAGTAACAACACGTTCTATTTTATGTTTGGCAAGTGCTGTCGACAAAGTTGAACCAGATTGGAGATGGTGAGCATGAATCTCGGTGACACAGTGGCAGAGTTGTGAATGGTGACTAACGAGGCCAGCAGCTAAGTCACAGAAATCCTTGAGAGAAAGTCGGTTTCCGGGCACTGTTTATTGCAAACCAGCTCCTAAGTGAGAAGTGGCCAGGTGTGCTTGGAGTGGCGTTGTTTGCGCCGCTGACTGTGGTGGTGGCCTCCTCCTCCCTGCGCTGTGCTGCAGATCTGGGACCTGGCGGACGCGGGTGGGCGGGGCTTCCTGGACAAGCGGGGCTTCTTTGTGGCCCTGAAGCTGGTGGCCCTGGTGCAGAGCGGCAAGACCCCTCCCTGGCGCAGCTCGCACTCCCCGTGCCCCCGCCCAGCATGGTACGAGCAGGCAGGCTCCGCTGGCTGCTTTGGGCAGCACCTTTCACGAACATCGGCATTCTTCCGGGAAGAACTGCGTCTATAGTCTGTGAACGTGGCATTTTCGTGCACACAACTACTTTTCGCTCTCGCATTGCTTATAAAATGCCGCCGAGTCTCGGGCGTAAGTGGTTATTGGGTATTGACGAACACTTGAGGCAGTACTATCACAAGCAACAAAAACGCCCTGTGCTGCTGCTTGCTCAATTTAAACACTTTCTAATGAGACCCAGATAGCCACTGTGTTGCGGTTCTCACTCGTCTAAAGCAAGTTTAAACTTTAAGATACTGAAACCAACCGGTCGGAAAGTTGCAATTTTGTGAAAACATAACATTGAAAGCTAAATTACTGAAAAAGGCGAGCGCCGCTGCCGAGCGATCATATCAAATGCTTTTGACAGCCAGCGCGGCTGGAGAGCATCTTTCACTGACATGAAGGACCCAACCAATCGGAGGCGTCAAGGTGGCATGTGTGTTGCGAGATAACCACCATTTTGACCGATGAATTTATGTTTTATTTGTTATCATGAGGGGAACCATATAATACCACCTCTAACTCAGTTTCTGCAACGCATTTCACCTTTCCTTTAAGACCAGAAGCTCCAGAAGCAATTGGCACTGTTCACAGGTCGTACAAACAATCGCAGAAATAGGTGTGGGAATATTTTCAGCATTTGAGTATTGATGAGAATATGGTGCTTCATCGCACATTACGCACAAGGAAGAAGCCAAAACAGAATTGTAGTAAAGACAACCCACATATCCACAGTTTCAGCAGATTTCGGAGTGGGTGAAACTGGGTTTAATTTTTTTTCTTTTGACATGGGACGTGGGTGGGTCAGCCTACATTCGTGTAAATACGATAGTCTTAAATTTCTTGCTTAGAGACAAGTGTGCATTGCAACCCGTGGGGAGGGCAGAGTTGTGACCTTTTAATCAAGAGCTGTGAAACATCTCGTTCCGCAGATGGACCAAATTCGAGCCAACAGTGTGGACTGGTCGGTGAAGGTAAGCTGCCCGCTAGGTGAGACGTTGAAGTGGCGGGGTTGGTGGTTATGGCCAGAAGCTAAGGCAGTGGTTTTCTCTCCTGTGGAATCAGCCCCTGGAGCAGACCAAGTATGTGGAGATGTTCAACTCGCTGGGACCTGTCAGCGGCAAGCTGCCCGGCAGCAAGGTGAAACCGGTAGGTCCGCCCCTCCTCCTCCTCCTCCTCCTCCTCCTCTTCTCCTTCTCCTCTTCTCCTCCTTCTTCTTCTCCTCTTCTGCTCCTTCTTCTCCTTCGTCTCCTCCTCTTTCTTTCTTTGCCTCTTGTTCTTTTTCTCCTCTGGAGTGTTCTTCTCCTTCTTATTCTTTCTTTCTTTGCCTCTTGTTCTTATTCTCCTCTGGAGTGTGTAATGGGGCCTCTCCTCGCAGGTGATGCTCAACTCCAAGCTCCCCGTGGACGTGCTGGGAAAGGTGAGTCTGGCTTCCGCTCACTCTGACTGCCCTCTTGCAGATCCCGCCCCTCCAACCATTGCTTAGATGATTAGCCCCCAGGAGGGCCAGGGAAGAAGCCTCGTAGTATTTGGAGGCAGCTTTCTGTTGAACGGTGGCATGGACCCCGTGTTCGTTTGTGCATTAGCAAGTTGGCTTACCTGTATCTGTCTCTGGCCCAGATCTGGGACCTGAGCGATGTGGACCAGGACGGTGCCTTGAGCGAAGAGGAGTTCATTGTGGTGAGTCCCCGACGTCTGCTCTTGTGCCGCCACTGCAGGGTTCAAGAAAAACCGGAATTGCGCACACGTGATAGATCTGGTCTCAGGATAATGAATGGCAGCTTACTATTGTCCCTGAAAAAGAAAGTGTATGACAGCTGCATCTTCCCAGTACTCACCTACGGGTCAGAAACTTGGAGGCTCACTAAGAGGGTTCAACTTAAATTGAGGACGACCCAGCGAGCAATGGAATGGAAGATGACTGGTGTAACATTAAGGGACAAGAGAGCTGAGGGGATCAGGGAACAAACGCATGTCAAGGACACATTAGTAGAAATTAAGAAGAAATGGGCGTGTGCAGGGCATGTAATGCAAAGGCAAGATAACCGTTGGTCATAAAGGGCAACAGGGTGGATCTCTAGAGAAGGCAAGCATGGCAGGGGGCAGCAGAAAGCTAGGTGGGCAGATGAGATCAAGAAGTGTGCGGGGATAAATTGGTCACAGTTGGCACAGGACCGGGATAATTGGAGATCTATAGCCGAGGCTTTTGCCTCGCAGTGGGCGTAGATAGGCTGGTGATGATAATAGGTCCGGGCAGCCAAACAGAAATGGAAAAAACCACAGGCCTAGTGGGAAGCTTCGTCAGCTGCAAGGTGTCAGTGCTCATCTCTGTATGCAAATGGATGGGCATGCCTGGAGTGGCAGTCTGCAAATGGAGGGTCTCTAGTGTACATCAGTCATCACCAGTGATGGATGCTGAAATGGCAGGGCAGGGGGATAAAGGGGCGAGAAGGGAGTGTTGTCACGAGGGAAAGCCCACCCCACTTCCCGGTTGTTGCAGGCGATGCACCTGGTGTACAAGGCCCTGGACAACTGCCCAATTCCGAGCGTGCTGCCCCCTGGGCTGGTGCCGCGCTCCAGGCCCCTGCCGGACTCTGGCCGCAGCACGCCGTCCTCGGTGGGCCTGCCCGACACGGTGAGAAAGCCCCCCTCCCCCTCGGACACCTGTTTGAGGGAGCAGGAGGAACGTGTGTGGGGCAACCTTGTAGGGGACGCACTCCAACTTGGACAAATGACATGCAGAGGTATCGAACACCGACTGAATGCGTGATGTTAGGTGACTTTTCCGAGGGCAAAGAAGAAGAGTGGGGAAGGGGAAACCAATGTTGTCGGGACTTAGACCTGGCTTACCAGCCGGCTAGCCTGATTCAGCTCCCCCTCCTTGCCTGGGGGATGGCTGGGGTGGCCGCCACGCTCTCTTAACGCGTGGGTGTTGCATGGCGTGTGCCCTGTTCCCAGCAGCGGTGGCCGAAGGATGCCGGCTGGGTGGTGGGGCCGTCTGAGCGGGCCCAGTTCGAGCAGCTCTTTGCCAGCCTGGACACCGACATGGACGGCCTGGTCACCGGGGCCGACGTCAAGGGCACCTTCCTCAAGACGGGCCTGCCGCAGGCCGACCTGGCCCACATCTGGTGAGAGGGCTTCACATGGGCCCATCTGTCTCGGCTTCCGGGCCTTTTCAAGATTAGCCCGTTTTTCTTTAGGTGACGCAAATTTGGCACTCGGTGGTCTATTTTTACCAGGGCGAAACTTCCCATTTCAGTGTGCCCCTTTGCTGAATATCGAGGGTACTTGAACACGTGTCCATGACGCTTGCCGTCACAGTCTCACTCATTGCCCGACTCGCCACTGTCATTCTTTCTGACACAACATAAACAAATAGGCTGCAGCATCCTCTACGGTTTTCCGGACTGCGTGTGTTGTTTCTGGTTACCGTATTTACACGATTCTAACGCGCACCATTTTTCGCTAAAATTTGCCTTCAAATTTGTGTGCGCGTTACAATCCGACTCAAAGCCAAATTCGGCTTCAAAACGGCCACCAGCATTTCCACGGACATGGCCTCCCTCCTTCCCCCCCCCCCCCTCCCCCCCAAATCGAATTTTAAATTTTCACGGTAGAGTCGGTGTGAAGTAATATTTTCTGAATTTTTCTACGTAAACTACTTACCTGCGAATCACAATTAAGGGCGCATTACAACCGTGCAAATACAGTATCCAGGTCCCTTTATGCTGAACTATGACTTGTTGTAGGTGGCCGCTCTGATTGCTCATTGCGAGATTCAGTTGGCTGGGTCTTTGAAGAGGGCTGTTTGCACTGCCTGATTGGTGGTCAGGCTTAGCTAAGAGCTGTGCCCCCTCCCCCGGTTGTGCAGGAACTTGTGCGACAGCCAGCAGAAGGGCAGCCTGAACGGGGAGCAGTTTGCGCTGGCCATGCACCTGGCCGCTGAGAGGGCCAAGGGCCTGCCCCTGCCCACTGTGCTGGCCCCCGACATGGTGCCCCCGTCGTTGCGACTCCCGGCCGTGTCAGCACTGGTGAGCCCCTGGGGGGGAAAAAGCTGGCCACCCACTTTGGATGCGCCGTCAGCCGATTGTCGTGTGGGAGCAGCGTGCACTTGTGCTTGCGAAGCGTTTTCCAGAATCCCGCTGCAGGTATGCGCAATGTATGTAGCACTTCTGCTAAGCTTCACAGTACATACCGTATTTTCACGCGTATAACCCGTACCAAAAATGCGAAAATTTCAGTGGCAAAGTAGGGGTGCGGATAATGCGCGGGGTTTTTGCTTTAGTGCAGCTTCATGGCAGTGCGCATTGTGCCGTGAAGCTCCTACGCAGTAACACTGACTAAGCCTTTCATGGCAGCGATTGTGCAAAACATACAAGGGCAAGGATGAAAAAACAAGGACGAGCGCACCCTAACAACTGAATTTTATTGGTGAATTGTGACTTTCGCTTTGCATTCAGTGTATTCTAGTTGCTAAATATATGCTCTTTTTGTCTACATAGTATGCGATGTGTTGCTTGAGCAGTAGCTTTGGTGCAGCCATTCCTGTATCAAATGTGCAGGCATTATGTGAGGACCTATTTTCTTTTCCGACAAGCTGAAAGTGGGGATGCAGGTTATATGCAGGGGCGGGTGCATACGCGTGAAAATACAGCATGCGAGGCTCAGATAACACAGTGTTGAAGCTTTGTGTGTAGTATCACATACTATAACAGCAGCAGCAACTGTTGGGTACATGGTGCAACTTAGGCCAAGTATTTCACTTTGAGGTCTTGCAACATCAGCTGCTACCGAAGAAGCGAGCAAGTGAAGACGTTATCTGGTTATGTGTGAAGATGGGGGGCAATGCCAACTCGAAGCGATCTTCCCTCGTTCCTGTCTATCACCATTTGAGGTTAAAATTGCTATGTCGGCCTTTGGATAAGAAGTGATAAGGGGAGGGGATTCTGACGTCATGCTGGCGACTGCGTGGTACTTCCCCCTTAGGCGATGGGCGCGAATCAGAACAACGCTTTAAAAAGCTCTATGTGCCATTTTTCGGGTCTAAGTACCGTATAATGCGGAATATAGGTCGAGATTTTTTACAGAAAAATGTGCCGAAAAGTCACCCCTCGACCTATATTGCAGTCACTGGCAGTTTTCATGTGGCGACCGGGCAGCCCATTGAGCCCATCCACACCGCAAGGGCACCATCGCCACCACCATCAA
Source organism: Haemaphysalis longicornis (assembly GCF_048455015.1). Lineage (NCBI taxonomy): Eukaryota > Metazoa > Arthropoda > Arachnida > Ixodida > Ixodidae > Haemaphysalis > Haemaphysalis longicornis. The sequence continues at coordinate 83,809,649 of NW_027526225.1, read as the reverse complement.
TCGTATGCGACGCCATCTTTGTTTTGTTGCTTCTCTCACTGTCGGCGAATGTGACCGTGCTATTTTCTTCTTGCTCAAAATGAGTTTAGGCACTTGGTGCGAGTTCACAGCAGCATTTAAAAGAAAAGTTGGGGGTTTTCCAAGGCCAATGACGTGTCCGCCTTGCGCCAGTTCGGAATCACCAAAAGAAGTATTGCTAGCGGCGTTAGCTGAAGGGGCAGCTCTGGGTATGCAACGCTCGGAAGGCATCATTTCATGGGCGCTGCTCTGTGCACCTGTGCTGCTCTACAAAAGGGGCAAATTTTGTCCACTAGCGTCGTGCGATGTCTCTACAAATGGATACCCCAAGATGTTTGCTGACCGCCTGCACAGACTGGCTGTCGCTCCGGTCTGCACACGAGTGTCCCATGCTTTGCCCTCGCTTCACGATGACATTGTCTTGCGAGTGTTTAAGAAGTGCCTGGACTGCACCCAAGACGACCTGCTGTGTGGACGACAGCGAGCCAGAAGCAGTCGTCCGACGATACTTCAGACAGTTTTAAATGAGTAATCTGAGACGAAACAAGTTATAGTCTCAATAAAAACATGGTTGTTACCTAATTATTTTTTTGGCATTTTTCGGCTACAAGGTAAGGGGGTCGACCTATATTCCGCCTCGACCTATATTCCGCATTATACGGTAGTCTCTGAAGGTTGGCATACTGTATCCAGTCAACTGATAAGGGCCCATGCACAGTGACACTATAAAATAATGGCACTATTCGCCCTAAAGCCGCTCCGGCGCTTGCTGATGCGCCCCAGCCCCATGGAAGGCCACGGCGGTAACCGCGTTCTTGAAGGCCAGCAAGGGCAAGTGATGTCACACCATCTAATATGGCAGCGCCCAGGCCGCCGCACCGTAAACTCTGTTTACAAGGTGTTACGACGATAATTGGAACACCTTAAAATTTCTGCCCGAGCGAACCCGCTGCTCGGTTCACGCTCAAACTTCACACAAAGGTTGCATTTTGTGGTCCATTTTGTTTGACACAGGTCGTTACCTGTTTATTCTGAAAATGAATAAAAACGATTTTCGCCTATCGGGAAATGGCTGGCAATTTGGATGTGCGCACCAGTGCAAGCTGATCCTGGAACGACGATGCCACCTGGGGTATGCAGAGCGAAGCGGAAGATGGATATTCACGCTCCTTCCACGGCAGGAAGGAGCCAAATGAGGTAGGTAGCAGACAATCGGGCAATGTGAAAGCAGGTGAGAAAACAAATTCGGCGTTTATTGTCAACGATGAACCGGAAGAATATTTTATTATGATTGGTATCAGCTGTCGTACAACTGTTTGTGATCATAAAAAAAACTAGGGACGAAAGAGATTTTCTGATCGTCTGCTACCTCATTTCGCTCTTTCCTACTGTGAGTCCCCGTCGTCCGTTTCGCTGTGCGTACCCCAGGTGGTGCCATAATTCTCAAATCAGCTTGCACAGGCTTGCACGTCCAAATTGGCCGCCATTTCCCCATGTGCAAAAATTGTTTTTATTTATTTTCAGAATAAACAGGTAAGTACCGTCATTATTCCTGGTGTCAAACAAAAAAAAAACACAAAATGTGACTTTCATGTCAAGTTTGAGCGCGAACAAAGTAGCGGTTCGCTCAGGAAAAAATGTTGAAGTGTTCCAGTTATCGTCGAAACACCCTGTGCTATACTCGTGTACAAGTTAAGAATGGCAATGAAAGTTGCCACTGTGCCTCATCACCACAGCTGGATGGTACTCCGCGCAGTGCGAGTAGTGCGTTACTGGGAGTATTTTGACCATGGCACGAGCCGTTTCCGTAATCTTTTTTTGGGGGGGCTGAATACGCTTATAAACTACTGCACCGACGACAAACTACATGATAAAAGGCAGATGATATTGCTCATTCATAGCAATCTCCTTTCAAAATGTGCATGCCCATTGACATCCGGGTCCGTCGCTTAGGCGGAATGATACCGTACATGAGCGATTGCTATTGCCGTTCTTAACTTGTTCCCGAGTATAGCAGCGTCTGTAACACCGGCGTGTCTGTTCAGCAATCGGGCGCCACTCGCCAGTGCTCTTGCTCTCCTTACACTCACTATGTTGTGAGGAGTGCTTAGGTGTCTTCGTAAATTTTTTGCTGCCCCCAGGCGCCTACGGTTGTGCCTGGTAGTGTGGGAAATGAGGCGACTGAGCTCTATCTGCCTAAATTCCTTTGCCTGCTTGTGGTGTAAGAGAAGTGAGGACTGCCAGTGGCCCTGACGTGCTCTGCGGGGTCCTCGCAGGAGGGTGTGGAGGCCCGGTCGACGCCGCCGCCGCTCAGCTCGGGTGGCAGCCGGGAACTGGAGCTGGCCACCGAGGAAATGAAGAGCCTGCAGACGCAAGTGGCCCCCCTACTCACTCTCTTCTGCCCCTCTTGGTCTCTTTATTGTCTGTTCAGAGCAGTTCTGAGCAGGTCCAAGCAGCTCCGTATTTTATTTGCCCATAGAACGTCTATGGTAAGAGCAGTTTCGGGCTGCTTGGAGCTGCTGAGAGCTGCTCTGAGCAGGCAAAGAAAAGAGACCTGTGTAGCTTGGCGTGCTTGCCCTGCTGACCACTGGCCTTCTGACCTTGTCTGGGTGCAGGGACAAGTCGGCGCTGGAGCAGGAGATTGTGCAGGCCGAGGCAGACCTGAAGAGCAAGGGCTCGGAGCTGCGCAACCTGGAGACAGAGATCGAGGCGGTGTCGGCCATGCTCAAGCAGCTCGACTCGCAGAAGAAGGAGGCCCACAAGCGCCTCGCCGACCTCGCCTCCCAGGTGGGGGGACCAGGCAGTGGCCAAGGCCTGCACCTGGCTTGCATTGGCTCGCACCTTCCGGGCATTATTGGGATGGCTCTGAATGGCCACATTAGAGGAACGAGGGCTGCACGCGGGTGACCGTCGCACTGACTAATACGCACCTTTGCCACGTAGCACAAGAATTAAGGGACAGGAAGAGAGCGCCGTGGGTCAGGGAGCAAACGCGTGTTGAGGACATATTAGTAGAAATTAAGAAGAAAAAATGGGCGAGGTCAGAGCATGTAATGCAAAGGCGAGATAACCGTTGGTCATTAAGGGTAACAGAGTGGATCCCTAGAGAAGGCAAGCGTGGTAGGGGGCGGCAGAAGGTTAAATGGGCAGATGGGCAGAAGTTCGCGGTAGGGGTGTGCGAATATCAATTTTTAAATTTCGAAGCGAATTCGAATAATAAAAACAAAGTTCGAATCGAATCGAATATTTTTCGAATATTTTTCGAATACGAATACTTATTGTTTTTTGTAAAATTAAAGTTTTCACCATCTAGAGACACAAAAACTGCAACTTTATTGCACAACAAATCACACAAAGTAAAATTAGGAATTACACAATACCATTGCACTCAACAGGTTAAGGTCTGCACTCACTTAAATGTTAACATGGAGAAAGGTTAACTGCTCGACATGTTCGGGGAGCAGTGACAACCTCCTGCTCGTCACCCGCGCACATTGCCGCGCGCTGATACAGTAAAATCTCGATGATACTAATGTTGCGGGACCACGAAAAATATTCGTATCATCCGAAATTCGTATGAACCAACACAGACCAAAAAATTCAGCGCTGAAAAAAGTTTTCGTTTATTTCTTCTCTTACTTTCGCGTGAAGAAATTCGTGATTTTTTCTGCTTTTTTTAACCCCCATGTCGCAAAGCAGTCCTTTCTGGAGCACGTAAAGCTCCGCGCTCGTCTCCTCACTCGCTGTGCCCAAGCTCGCTACACGCCGCAACAGTCAAGCATGAACCGCATGGTGCGTTTTTGCACGTGATTCGCTCGCCTCGGCTTTTCGAGCGCTGTATTTTCACGCCCGCATCGACGATTTCGCGCCCGCGGTAGCGCCTACCTCGGTCAGAAAATGACGCACGACGGGCGCGGCAGAATGGAGGAGCCTGACTACTTGCGATGAGATCGAGACAGCCGGCTTGGCTCCGCCCCGTGGCTCCGCCGGAGACGGTTAGGCTTAGCACCCCGGCAAATATTTTACGGGCGCTTTCTAGTGGTGCGGGTGATGTTTTATAGTACCGTTTTCGCATGCATTATCAGCTCCTTTACCGCACAAGCAACTTCGTGTCTCCCTTGAGCCGCATTTTAAAGAGCAGTTAGAAACGGTCGCTCGAGCGCCCGCGCCACTTTGCGGCTGGAGCCGACGCCATGTTGACGCCGCCGGCCGCGCCGCGCGCACTGTGGGGGTGGTTTCCCGGCGGTGTCAGCGCGCGTTGGGCGTGCGCAGGGCGTTTTCGCGAGCAGAAATCACCGATACAGTCTGCGAAAGCACGTACCGTTCGCCGTGTATATGCTTCGCCACTTAGCTGCTAAGACACGCTCTGATTTTTTTTTTTTTTTTTTTTTTTTTAAATTTTGGGTGGTTCGAATATTTCGAACCATAAAAGTGTCGTTCGAATCGAATCGAATACCAAAAAATTCGAATCGAATATTCGAAGTTTCGAATATTCGCACACCCCTAGTTCGCGGGGATAAATTGGTCGCAGTTAGCGCAGGACTGTAATAGTCATAGATCTATGGGAGAGGTCTTTGCCCTGCAGTGGGCGTAGATAGGCTGCTGTTGCTGCTGCTGATGATGGTGATGACAAGAGTGGGGTGGCTGTAAATGCCATAGCCTAGTATCTGACCATAACCGTCTGGGACGTAGCCAACCTCGTTTCCCCTTGTTACAGTTGCGGTTCCACCGAAACTCCTTGCCGGTGCAGCAGTGTATTCTTTCCTGCACTTACACCCTTCTTGCTGCGCTTAGACACTAACGTTGTTTTGTCAGCACATAGTGACTAGCAGTTTCTTTGCGCAAGAGACAGCCAGAAGTTTCTTTGCTCAGATCCACTCTGCAGAAGCTAACATGTAGTATTAAACTCAAATTTCAGGATCCAGGGTAGGTCAGTCTGATTCTTCTAGGAGTGACATCACCTGTGGGGCACATAACAGTATCAAACAGGGGTGGTATTCTCGTAACTGTCCCTTTTGAAAACGTCCCTTTTGCGCCCCTTCCTCGTGACTTACTTCCGGTTAAGCAGTGAGCGTTGGCAGTAGGTTTGCCGCACTTGCGTTACGTCACTTCCGGTTGTTTGCTTTTAGCCAATCAGGGCTTGCCAAAAGCGACACTTTTGAAAAGGATGCAAAAGGTACAAAACTCGAATACCGCCCCCTGTGTTCTCTAGAAGCGTTTTTGGAAAGGGGTTGAGGCTGCATGGTGCGCTGTCGGGACTAGCCCTTCCTTCATTTGCAGCACTTTGCCAAAATGTCCATATGAAGGGAAGGAACTCAAAAACCAACCAGCCAATAAAGGCATGCTCTGTCACCTGCTGTAGGAGGGCTTTGGATAACATTGTGATGCCACATTTTGTTTGGCTGTTCCTTTTTTGCACTTGCCCGGAAATGACTGCTGCACCAGAAACTTTGTCTGTGTGTGTTCAAGAAAAACTGCTCTCTCATACTAGCCTGTGTATATCGGAAAAGTCTGGCTTCAAGTTCAAATTTTGTGCATTAGTGCCTGCTCGAGTGGGCCTTGCCAAAAAATGTTGCCCTTCTGTTACGAGTGCACTCTTTTTGTTGGATGGTGACCATACAAAGCATGCATGTGTCCTTTCTGTTCCTGGTTTTTTTTTCTTTTTTTGTAGAAAACGGCATTAGATATGAGCTTAACAGGAGTTAGACACGAGCTTGAAGAAGAGAGAGCGAAGGTACATATCACCGCTTTTTGTTGCCTTTACTTCTTTCTTTGTTGATTGCATCCTGGGCTTATTACATGCCACTCGTGTGCACTTTTCACCAACTTGCTTTGTGCATGATACATGCTGGCCAAAACGAAAGCTCAACATATATGTCAACCAGAATGCCAAAATTGCCATATACGTATATTGGCGTTGTTGTGTGGCATTTTTAAGGGGGGACACTGCCCTTAAAGCAGCTTCCTTTGATTGGTAAGTAAACTCTTTGAAACTTGTCGGTCTTGCTGCTTTTTTTACCAGTGATTTCGAATATGCCATTGTATTATGAGTAAGTCAATTAGTTCCTAAGATGATTAGAGATAATTAGTTATTTTTGTAGGATTAATAGACAAAACAGTGCTAGTCATAAAACTAATCTTTATATTTTGCAGTACTATGAACCCTGGTGAATGCAATAAGAGAAGTTGTTTTTTGATGCACTGCTTGGAACTAATTTTACAGCTTATTAAACTTGCCTGTCGCGGTGGCTCAGAGGCTAAGGCGTTGTGCTGCTGAGCATGAGGACGCGGGTTCGATTCCCGGCCACGGCAGCCGCTTTTCTGATGGAAGTGTAAAGCAAAAACGCCCGTGTGTACGAGATTTCGACGCACGTTAAAGATCCCCAGGTGGTAAAAATAAATCTGGAGCCCTCCACTATGGCGCGCCTCATCCTCTGCATTGCGTCGGCGCGTTAAACCCTACAATCGACCGTCATCATCAGCTCGTTAAACTTAGGGGTTTTGAATGGGCATTTGAAATGGTTCCTTGCCACTGGTGCCACCCAAGTCTAATGAGCTGTCCAAGCAGTGCATCAAAAAACCAGTTCTCTCACTGAATTCACCAGGTTTCATAGTATTGGAAAATATAAAGATTACAGTTTTATAACTAGCACTGTTTTGTCTGTTAATCCTCCAAAAATGACTAATTATCTCTAATCTTGGGGAAATAATTGACGGACTCGAAATACAATGGCATATTTGAAATCAATGGTAAAAAAAAAGCAGCAAGACTGACAAGTTTCACAGAGTTTACTCAATCAAAGGAAGCGGTTTTAAGAGCAGTGTCCTCCACCCTTAAAGTGAGATTCCTGTAGTTCGTCTGCACATAACTAAGTGTGCTGTGTAATTTATCCGTATAACCAAGTGTGCCACGTTTGTGGAAGGAAGCATGAAGTTTTTGCCATGCAAGTCCACATTTTTGGGCATACGTTTCAATCCAGTTTGAACGCATGGTTGGCCAATCTTTTTTGCTCGGGAATTGTGGGGGCAGTGTGTTGGTGCTTTGTGAATGCGGGGAATATCAAATGAGCGCTATGTGCACAGGAAATCGTTGCACTGCCGTCAGCATTCTCAGTGCATGTTTCACTCGCAAATGTCCCCAGCAGGCTGCCGCGAGTGCTGACGTACCGGCCGGTTAATACTGAGGCGATGCTGGAAATTAAAAATGCGAGCTGTGCTAGGAGTTTCCTGTTTCTGTTGACGGCCTCTTTGCCAACTGTGTTGATCACTTAAATATTATTATTAGTCGTCCCATAAAAGTAGTACAGTAATAGTATTACACAGAGGAGGTCTCCCAAAGTCATAAACTGTAACGGGACCCTCAATGAATAACAACAAACAATAAATTAGATCAAGTAAACAAGCAACACGTAATACGAGTGAATGGCAGTCAATTGTACAGTGTATTGGGGTGAGTAATCATTATAAGCTAAGCAATACAACAGGCAATGAAAAGCAACACAAAGAAAGTAAGAAAAAACAAGAAAAAATCGCAAGACAAAAGAAAAAATTTAAAAAATTGTATCAAGGGTGGGTGAATTTTTTTATGCAGTTGCACGAATGAGGATTTTTTGGCCAGAAGTGCAATCGTATTGCGAGTGTTTGTGTTTCCGATTGTGCCTCGATGAAAGGCGGTTGTAAACGTAAAACGCTAAGTGCAGGAGAGGTTGATCGATTGGTTGCCAAGGCACCACACTGTCTCCACCTCTGAGCGTTCTTGTGCCCCCCCCCCTTCCCCAGGTGTGTGCACTGAAGAAGCAGCTCGAAGAGCAGAGCCAGCTGCTGGAGGTGAGTGAGCGTGAGGAGGGGAAGGCCTCCCTCCCGTGCACTGCTTCCCTCCGCTCTTGTCGTCGTCGTTGCAGGAGCAGGAGCGCGAGCTGGAGGCCAAGCGGGCGGAGCTGCGCACGCTGTGCGAAGAAGAGCTGGAGCTAGAGGCCCAGATCGAGCGGCGGCGTGCGCAACTCTCCTCCCTGGGCCAGGCCCAGCGGGAGTCGCAGCTGCAGGCGAGCCAGGCGCGCGCCAAGCAGCTGGCCCTGGAGGAGCAGCAGGTGCAGCTGCGCACGTGGGTGTCCCAGCTGGACCGCGCCCTGCAGGCTGGCGACCCCGGGCTGCTGCCGGAGGCCGCTCTGCGGCAGCACCCATCCCTGGACACGGGTGGGCAGCTGCCCCCCGCAGCCATCACCACCACGGAGTACCAGCCGCTCTCCTCCAACACGGTCTCTGCCCCTCCTCTTGTTCCTCGCCTGATCAGGGGGGCCTCGCCCTAAAACGCTCCATATCCCTTTCAGTCACCGTGTCTCCATATGGAGACGCGACTTTCTTCGTCGTTTTCCTCATGAAAACGAAAAGAGTTCATGCAGCAGAGCGGTGCGGCTGATGTCTGAAACCTACGGAAGTGGAAGATAGCACCATGTGATGTTGAGTGGCGGAACCGCACTCATAAACATCGTTTCAAAATGGGTGCCACCAAGTTTTGTGGGAGCTCCAGTGTGTTGGCGTCCTAAGTTCTCTTTTACTGCAGCGTAAATCATTTATAAAGGCTAAAAACACCTTTTTCATGTGCAGGAATTATTTCACCTCTGTTGTAGCATCAGCCGAGCCGGTTTCTTTCAGGAACAGCCTTTATTCCGAGGCGCACACTGGCAGCCTCAACGCAACAACCCCCAGCCGCGTACAATGCATGCGCTTATCTACCCCTGAGGCATCAATGACGCATGCGCATCAGCACCAGTACGTCGGCGCTTCCAGCCAACATAATGATAACGCGGCGCGAGCGCGACATGACAACCTCCTTGTTTGTAAACTGCCTCAGGATATTTATTATTTTTTATAGGGAAAAGCATGATTGAGTAATAGTGTCTCCGTATGAGGACACGACGCCATTTGCGTAATAAGTATTCTATTTTTTTCTTACCTCTAGACACTTGACACTGCTAAACCTCCAAGTATGGAATTTTTCTGTAGTGAATATAATAATTCGTGACTGAAGGGCGTATGCTATGTTCAGACTACTGACGCAAAAGCCATGTTGTCATCTATGGATGTGAAAAAACGGCATGTCACGTAGTTCGGTTGGCTGAGACGTGAAATGACGTCATTCTATAAAGTTATTAGGACAGTTGCGGCAACATTGTGAACCAGACCTTAGAATGAGCTTGGCCCACTAAGAAGGCTGCTGTGACTTGATAACAGCGGTGCCAGTTTGATCGCTAACTTTAAACAAGGGATCGAGGTGTTCAGGAAAACGGATGGCTTGGGGGTGACTTCCCAGCCACTTTGGGGCAGAATCTCTGCGATGTCAGAAGATCATGTTTGCACGATTGGCAGTTGCTGATTAGTCGCCACGAAGAAACATTACCGGGCAGTTGTAGTTGGGCCTTAAGTTCCATTTGATCGTGTCGCTTGACTAGTAACATGCAGTCAACACACGGATGAATGTTTTTAGTGTTGCTTTCTTTTGCATCAGAGCTGCTGCTAATTGCCTCAATGCGGCAAAAAATTTCAAAGTCTTTCTATATTTCTTCAATTTCTGCAGTTAAAAGAAACGTCTTTAATGACTGGAATATAGCTGAGTGCATTAAATAGGCTGGTCCTTTCAAACCGAAGAAGGGTTGTATTTTTACTTCATGGCCGCTCTAATGGGAAGCGGCACCCATGCTGGTGTCTCGCCTTCTACAAACCTCGAGAGTTTTAAGGCACACTGTTAGGGCAGCTTTTTTTAAGTGCAGAGCACTTTAGGGGCTCGCTTTGTCGTCGTAGCTTGCTGTAACAGGCGATGTCAAACGACTGTCGGAATCAGGCGGTGCCGCGAGATAATGGAACTAAGTAGCACCCGGCCTTCCGTCGTAGGGTGTCCCGCAGAGGGTTTGAAAACCAAGTGGTTTAAATAGTCGTAATTGTTCGAAACTCGTGAAATGCTGGCGCTTGCCATACATCTCCCTGTTGCTTAGCACAAAAAAAAAAACTGCAGGTACATTTGATGCAAAATATATGTAATTAACTGGCAGCACCTGCATTCATTTAGTTAGGAACGCTCGTTGGGTCGGTTTTCCTAATAGTAAGTGGAAAAAAAGTGGCAGTGCAATGCTGGCACGTTCAGGAGGAAAAGCAAGCACAAAAAACAGGACCCTCACTGGCACAGTTTCAGGCAGGGGGTGCATGAGCACCGCGAAGGTGGGGAATTGGAATTGCATTGGGTTGTAGTGGTGGGCGGATAACGGAGCCACAGCCCGTTATGGCGAATCACTTTCTCTGCACTTCCGTCAGCTTTCACGTTGAGTGGAACGGCTTTTTTTCCTCCTTCTAGTGGAGGCAGTGGAGACCCCGTGTTAACCTGTGACTGCATGTGCCTGCCCTTTGTTTGCCTTGTCTCTGCCTTGCCCTGAGTTCCTTTGTGTTTGGTTTCTGTTTGTTGTGTTGTCCTCCACCCCGCAGGAGTGCAGCAGCCCCACTAGCTTTGTCAGTGCACCCGACGAGGAGACCAAGGTGACTGCCTCCCTCCTTCCTTGGTTTTGTTTGCTCATTTCTCGCATTCTGGCAATCCACTTTTTGTTTGCGGTGGGATAAGCGAGATAAGGTCGAGATAAGCACTGCACTGTGCTGCACTGCTTTGCAGCAACACAGATTTGGTAGCTGATAATAGGCGGCGTGCTCATTGTTACCGGGGAATAGGTTGATGCACTTTGCCAGTGCCAGTTCCTTGGTTGAGCGCTCGGGCTACGGGAAAGTGGCAGTGGTGTCTCACCGAGCCCCCGGTTCCCTTTCTTCCAGGACGACCCCTTCAAGAGCAAGGACGCGTTCAACGACATGAACGGTTTTCTGGGGGACCCGTTTGGTGGCGAGGACCCGTTCAAAGCAGGTCAGGCAGCGCTGTTTTTCCCTAACCTTTATCTTCTCCTTTTCTTTTTAAAGGAAAAGAAACTAGGTTTCAAACTTGGTTAAAGTGTAAGGTCGAAGAAGAACGGAGCGCGGGGAGTGGGACATAGTGTGTGTGCAAAGATAAAAGACAAACCCTGCATTTCTGTGAGGCAACCCACCTTCCTAGCCAGCCGCTGTGCACCTCTCGGCATAGCTGGTCTAGTAGTCCGCAGCAGTGCAAGTGGGAAGACAAGCTGAGCTCAAACGGCAGTTGGCAGCAGTGGCTCCCACACACGGGAGTGCAGCTCCTGTGAGCAAGCCCGAGGGTCACAGTGCACAGTCAAGGGTACACGGTAAAGGCGCTTGAAGACAACCTGAAACTTGGCTGTACTTAAAACTGTGCAGAATTGCAGTAAAGGGTGCGATTGGGCGAGTTGGTATTCCACGATGACAACCACAGTGCTGCAAGATGACAGACTTAGGGAAAGGGGTACCGGACAAGTGCTGACTTCCTAGCTTTATTGCAGAAAGCGTGTTGCAGGAAATGTGCCCCTTGCACTCATGTGAAGTTGGTGAATATTCTGCCGCCCATTGAAAGCTCTCCCTCCTCCTCTCGCCAAGAGCTCTGAAACGGGAAGTTATATAGAAAAAAAACCTTTCCATACCACTAAATCTGGTACCATACTTTGTACTTGTCAACACTGTTGAGCAAAAAAAGAACATTAGGGATATCTGAGACAATTCATAACTGGTACTGGGCAGTGTTCTTTTATTTGGAAATAAACGTGTGCTTGATTTGAAGCACAAAAAGGGCTCGTGCCTGAGCCTCGACCTCGTGGTGGCATTCCAAGTCCAACAGCAATGATGGATTCCGATAGATGGCGTGAGAGCAGCGGAACGCGAGGAAATTGAATTGACTCGAGCAAACCTCTACCGTCTTTATTATGGGGGTAGCGAGATGAGTGGGGGAGAGAAAAGGCAGTTACGTGGCAGGGGCCCTGGCAGAAGATTGTCGTCTTTTGACGGCATTTGCAGCAAAGTTAGCAGATATGCGGCACGTGTCGTTCGCTTGGAGGACGAAGGGTGTAAATCGAAGGAGTGTCAGTGTTTGGTTTGAAGGAGAAGTGTGCGGAGATGCGCTTGGAAAACTACTGTTTTATTCCCTCCATGGCCCCTTTCAGTGTCCACCACAATTGGCACGATCTGGGCATTAGGCACGAGGAGGGCGGCTCGGCCTGCTCACAAACACGGGGTGTAGGTGTGGCCAGCCCGCATGGGAAAAGCTGGTTAGCAGTAGTACTGTATTTATTCGATTGTAAGGCGAGGGTGGAGTTTGAAGAGAAGAAAAAAAAAATGCCACACATACACAGACACACAGACAGACAGACAGATTCGAATATGACTTTGGAACTACGGATTTCGGGAAAAAAACCTCGCCTTATATTCGAATAAATACGGTAGTATTGCAGGCACTCCACTTTCCTCTCGTGGTCTGCCTGTGCTCGGGACAAAAGCAGCGGCGCCCTCACCAGAGGCACTGCTGGTTGCGATGCACCTCGCAGTGTAGGCGAGTTCGTTGTACATTGGGTGCTTGCCTTCACTGGGACAGTGCCTGTGGGGAAGTGTGTTCTCCGTGTCAGCATTGTGGCCCACACGCCTTGGTGCCTTTGCTTGTGCAGTGGACCCCTTCAAGGGCGCGGAGGACCCCTTCGGTGGAGACCCCTTCAAGAATGCCGAAGCAAAGGTGCGGGGGGTGTCTTGGATGTGGGCAGTGAGAGGCATGCCTCCTGGGGCACCAGGTCACACTTGAGCTGTTCTTCAGCAGTGGCAAAACGTTTCTCCTGTGGCCTGTCCCTGTCATGGGCTCCGCTTATATTTCAGCTTGACTGCCTTTTAGCAGTGTGGGCATTGCTTGGGTACCGTATTTTCTCAATTCTAACACGCCCCCGATTGTAACGCACAAAAAAGTTCTCTTTAAAAATTTCAAAAAAAAAAAAAAGATTGTTTTGATTGGACTGGATTGTATTTTGGACCTGCAGCTCCATGGAGCTGTCCTCCACTGATGTCGCTTGCCACTTGACATTTGTTATCGGCCCACAGTGCGTCGTCTTTCGTGCCATCAAGGCACTCCAGAGCTTCTTTTCCCACATCTGGAAACTTCCCTTCATTGGGCCCACAAAACACACGGCGATCCCTGTTCATCACCCAAACCTCTTGTTTTCTCCAGCAGCGTACATGCACTGGGTCAGCACTGAAGTGTCGCCCAGCTGCGTAGTTTCCACGTGCATCAATACATGCTCCACCACCTTCAGTGTAAAACTGGCTGTGTAGCTCGCGCACTGGCCCATCGTACACCACGCACGAGGTGCACAAAAAAAAAGGTCGTAACACAGCTGAACAAAACTGCGGAGCGTCATGGCGAAGTTGCGGAACAGCACAGAGTAGGGTAGGAGTGCGGAGTACCTTTGGCGCTTTGTTCGCACGCCGCAGCATTTACCGTATTTGCCCGATTCTAACGCGCCCCCGATTCTAACGCGCACCCAAATTTCCTGGCGAAAAAACCGAAATAACTTGCACTTCCGATTGTAACGCGCACGGGACTTTGTGACCCAGACAAACGAATGCGAGAGAAATGGGTGATTTATTTCCCGAAGTAATCTCACTCATCTCACTCCTCGTCGCTCTCCGCTGACCACAACATCTCGGCCTCGGTGCCTTCAAGCGCGTTCGCGATGCCACACTTCTGAACGAACGTTCAACCATGGTCTATGGGATCGTGGCCCACGTCTCGCACGCCCATCCCGAGAGCTTCTCCAGAGGTGCACGCTTCAGCCGACCGCTCGTTTTGAACGCGTGGGAGCCGCTGCTGCCATTGCTGTTATCAAGCGCGCAAGTGAAACGATTTGACGATTTGTGTGAACTCCGATAGAAAAGCCTAGGCGCCTAGGTTTGCTGCGTCCGAAAAATCGTTGCTAAAAGCTTTGGCGCCATCTTGAGATGGCGATGGCGATGGGTGGTACGAAATTTCCGCTGTTTCGGCCATTTCGGTTTTGTATCCGATTCTAACGCGCATGCGATTTTTCGGCCTATTTGTTCGGAAAAAAAGTGCGCGTTAGAATCGGGTAAATACGGTAGGTCTGTTTTGCGTTCAATGGGCGGCACTCCGCAAGCGCAATTTTTAAATTGTGAGCCACGGCATTTACGATCCGCGTCTTTGGCTACTGTTGAGATTTCTTTTCGTTAGAATGCATGTTAAGCATTTCTGCGCATGCTGTGGCATGATATCAAGTTACTGCGTTTGTCTACGGCATTAGTAACCATGCAGAGATAAAAATACCCCTGCTGCATTTTTTATGCAAGGTGACAAATAAATTCTCAAGACAAGTGTTTGCGTGGGCGGCGGGGGGGGGGGGGGGGGGGGGGGGTTAATTACATGAGTGGGTTCATTAAGCGATTAAATACGTTATACCACTCTTACACGTACCTTTCTTTAAAATAAGGTAGAAAATAGTGAAAACATGAAGACAGGTGCCGCTGCGATTGGCTTACGGAACGTCTTTCCTGGCTGCCACTGGATGGTGCTACTTGTCCATTCTTGGGGTGGTGGTACTGCTTTTCAAGGAAGCGTGCTAGCAGCGCACGAGT
>NW_027526225.1:83723106-83794990 GCF_048455015.1 Haemaphysalis longicornis | reverse complement strand
GTGGCTTGTTTGACACCAATGTTCATGGGGCCCCAAAAGACAGTGTTTTTCTTCAACAAGGCGTCAGTACTGATATTTCTGGCCATGGCGGCCGCTTTTCTGATGGAGGCGAAAAAGCAAACTCTCGTGGGTTCGAGATTTCGCCGCACGTTAAAGATCCCCAGCTGGCCAAAATTAATCTGGAGCCCTCCTCTACGGTGCGCTTCATCGCCTGTGTCGCATCGGCACGTTAAACCTCATAATCAAATCAAACCTAATCACGGGTCACATGAAGGAACATTTTGCTTAGTGGTCCGGAGCTGCTAAGGACGTGGGAGTTTGGGAAATCGCCACTGATTTGACCGAAACTGCCCAAACAGCTCGTTGCGTAACAGCGTCGTATTCGGTTGCTTCTACACTGCTATACATCAACCTGCCTCGCTTGCTTCCGGTTCATCGTAACTCAAACAGTGACTGCGGTTGCTGTTTCCAGCACATTTGATCGGCCTTCGATTAGCGATTTATAAGCAATTAAGGCATCTTTTGGCACCGAATCAAGGCTGTGGGAAGTTGCGAGTTTCTTAGAAACCGACTTGCTTGTTGCCTTTCGTGTCCTTTTAAAGCGTGGTTTAAAAGCCGTGACATTAACTTGTGTGAAAGCTGCAGTGATTGGGGGGAGATTCTGATTCTGAACGCAAAGAGGGGAGCTGTGGGCGAGATTGTTCCCTTCCGTTGTGTGCAGCCTGCTACAAAAGGGGGCATGTTCTTTTTCAGGAAGAAGACTACTTTGCAGCCAACTTTCAAGACGCCCCGGAGGTCCCCATTGCCAGTGAGTTGGGGAAAGTCCTCCCTCCCTTACACTGTCTGGGAGGCAACGAGCACTTCAGCAACGGTGGCTGCATTCCCATGCATGCCCTTTTTATGAGTACCCAGTGTAGGCGATGGCAAACGTTGAAGACTATTAGATCACAGGCGTTCTAGCTTGCACTGTTATACACTGAGAGGCCACATCTCTATCTGCGGGGGAGGAAAGTTTTTTTTCTTTTAAGTGGGTGGCTTTAGTTATTACGTGCCTTCAGTTCTATGGTGTATTAATCGCATAATGGTCGCTTTTTTCTAGGCAGTTCATGTAAAACGGGAGGTGCGATCGTTGTGTGGGTTAAAATTTCGATTGTTTATTTTTGGGATATCAAAGCTTAACAAAGCTATGATCAAAGCTATGAGCAAGAAGCAAGAAACTATGAGCAAGAAACAAACGCCCGTGTGTCTAGATTTTGGTCCACGGGTTAAGGATCACCCAGTTACTCCGAATTGATGTGTAGTCCTACACTTTACAGTATAGTGTATGTCTTAGCCCTGGTGTAGATCCAAGGCATAAAACCACACTTTAATTTTTTCTTTAATTCCTGAATAATGCTATCTCTGTAGCGAGCGTGCACACTAAGTACACACGTTGCAACTTGCATTTTCATTTGGCAGAACTAGTGAAACTATTGGCATTCACTTTGTTGGTGCTTGCCAACCCCTGGAAGCTCTATCCAGTGCCTCAATGGCTTGGCACTTATTGCCAGTACCAAAGGGGAATGTGGCCGGTACCAGGCTGTATACCGGCGGCATGGTTTCCCCTATGCTGTGGAGCTAAGTTACCGCCTCTTTGCTTGGAACTGGCCATGTGCGTTGCTTGTTAACTGATGGCCAAGCTTTTGAGACGATGAGATGAACGCTTCTCACGCACAGACGCCTCCCTGGAAATCCATCCCTGGAAATCCATCCCTGGAAATCCATCCCTGTTGCGATCTGCACAGTTCATGCAATGTTTCATGTAGCGTCCTCGATAAACACGCACCGGGGTTGCCCCCAAAACCGGCGTGGTGCACCGGCACGGAGCGTTGATCGAGGAACAACTGAGCGGTTCTACCCTAGCGCCATCTCTTAAGCTGTGAAAGTAACTCATAAAAATTTCACAAGTAAGATTAAGGCTGCATAATACGACACAGTGCTACTACAAAGTGATATTTATTGAAAGCCAACGGTTATATGTACGCACAACCCATATCTGTCACACATGCGTGCCAATTTATTTCCACCGCTTCCACACTACCTACAAGCAGCTTCTAATCTTCGATCTGAGAGCCATAACACGAGTTTCTGTTACGTTCCACACTTCCGCTACAGCAAAGCATGTAGGTCTTCATGGTCTAGGCACTCTAGTGACTGTTCGTGTAATTCAATCAAACAAAACGAAGAAAAACTCCAACTGGCTGGTCATGCCTGCAGCCTTCTTTGCAGTGCACGAAGTTGGCATCCTCATTAACAATCTCTGGCCATTGTTAACCTTTCTGAGACATCGCTGTTTGATGAATTCGCAAGCAACCCATCCTTGTCAGCAACATCTCTTGGTGCGCGGCGGGAGAATCAAAAATTGCCCCGTGACAGTGCACCATGGTTTATCGAGGACAGATGGCACCCACCAGTGCAATTTATCGACAATGAAAACTCGCACTGGTGAGCCCCGGTGTGCACCGGTGTGGTTTATCGAGGATGCTAATAGACAGCATCGAACAGTAGTGGGTTGTCATCAGCTGCAACAAGGACATAATTGCAGCAAGTTGCGGTTACGATCATGACTGGAGGAAGTATGGAAAACCTGTGCCCCACAAGCAGTGGTTACAGTGCTATGAATTTTTGTTCATTACCGGGTGATTGTGCACCTTCAGGGGTATAACGGGCTAGTCATACGTATACGAAGCACGGCTGTCATGGTTTTTTATAACTTGACACAGACTCGTACCTGCTGCAGGAGTCGTGAAGGGCTGTAATTCCTGCCTGCAGCTGTACAAATGCAGCGGCTGCAGCAACAACAACAAAAAAAAGGTGCATGTTGATGCTGTGCAGACAAGCTGGACAAGTTGCAGGATAAAGACAATGGATCAAGAAGGGATTCTGTTTTTTTTTTACCCCACAGTATTGCTGTGCAAGCGGCATTTACTGCTCTTGGCAGCAAGGAGTAGTCCAGTGCTGTGCCATTGCGGGGAGAGACACTGTCCTGGCACTTTGGCCTCCAAGGACGTACTTGTTCGCTCCATCCTTAGTTTAATCTGCGGTTTGTGTGCAGGTGATACAAAGGACCCCTTTGACCCATTCGGAACAGGAGCAGCCGCCTTTGGCCCGGCAAATCCTGGAAGTGGCGAGGTGAGTCGGAGATGACTCCACCCAAGCATTGCGGCTCTGCGTTGGTACTACGGGGCAGGATGCGAGGGAGCCCCTGGCCACTGCCTCCTGCTAGTGCTCCATGTGAGGGGGTTGTGGGAAAGAGTGCCTCGGTCACCCGCCGCGGTGGCTCAGTGGCTAAGGCGTTGCGCTGCTGAGCACGAGGTCGCGGGTTCGATTCCCGGCCGCGGCGGCCGCTTTTCTGATGGAGGCGAAAAGCAAAAATGCCCGTGTGTACGAGATTTCGGCGCACGAAAAAGATCCCCAGGTGGTCAAAATTAATCCGGAGCCCTCCACTACGGCGCGCCTCATCGCCTGCGTTGCGTCGGCGCGTTAAACCCCACAATCAATCGAGTGCCTCGGTCGGAACCGTCGGCTGATGGGAAGTGGACAGGTGAGGGGAGGGACTGCCCAAGTGGCACCACGAAGAGGAGAGAAGGCAGGTTAAAACCCTGTCCCTCTGCCCAGCACCCAGTAGGATTTGGCCCCACATGCGGGGAAGGTGTGTGCATCTCTCCGTGGCCAAGACGCATTCAGACTTCAAAACGCATTGCGGGCTAGGCTCGCAGGCACAGTTCTGGGAGAATTAATGATGCTCGAGGGCTTGCCGACGGCTTTGCAATGGGGTGTTGCCGTGTGTCCCAGGGCAGAGAGGCTGCTGGGGGGATTGCTCGGCAACTGGCACTGCCACTCTTCTGCCGTTTCACCTGGACATCCAAGTGATCTCATGAACATTCCACTTAGATCACGCCGTGTTGTTTAGTGCCAGCATGGACTTGTGACATTTGGTCGCTTTTATGATTGTGTGGAGCAGGTAGTGCCCCATTCGGTTAGTGCTTTCGATTGCATAGGAGCCCTGCCTTGTAGCTTCCAATGGTTTTGCCGTGCCTCGAGGCTTGGAAATGCAAATAGATACTATGCCCACCTCTAGGTAGGTAAAGGTAAAGTCACAATCAGTGAATTGTGCACTGTGTGAAAATGGCTCATTGAAAACACACCTAGATGATACCTTTTACTAGGAAATCTGCATCGGATATGCATGGCTCACTCACTGCATGTCACTGCCAGGCACAGGCTTTGCTTCAAAGGCGTGTGGGTACAGTGGAACATTACCTTATGGAACAGCACTATCGGTGAATGGTGGATGAGAGGAAGCTGGACGGTAGTTACTGTCTCATTGGTCAGGCTGGCAGAACGTCTTGATTTGCGCCCGCAGTTTTGTGTGTGGAAGACTGTCTCAGTGAGCGGCCGTGCGGTGCTTTCAGGGTGCCGCGGCTGTGGCTGACCCGTTTGGGACAGACCCCTTTGCGCCTGTGGCCCGTGCCGAGAGCCCGACGCCTGCGCTGCCACCAAAGAAGGGGAAGCAGCCCCCACCACGACCGGCACCCCCCAAGCACCTGGCCTCCTCTGCTTCATCGGCGGGGGGAAGGGCCGCGGGCCCCACCCGCGCGGCCCCCGCTCCCCCGCCCCCGCCCACAGAGGAGCACGACGACCCCTTTGCCTCCAAGGGGGGCGGCACCACCGAGGAGTCGTTTGCAAACTTCGCCGACTTCGGCAACTGCTGAGCTGCTGTTTCTCTCTCTCCCTCTCTTCCCTCGTCCCACTTTGGCTGCTGCTTGAGGCGGAATGGGGCAGCGCTTGGCTCCATCACAGACCCACAAAACCCCACAGTCCCCCGCGCTGCTGGAAGAGGCCTCAGTTGCGAGCTGGAGGGAATGATCTGCAGAGTTACGTCACTTCTCATTGGGCAGTTGTCTTCACCGTGCACCAAATTTCTGCTGCCGTTCATTCATTTCTTGGGCGTCCCTGTGGTGTGCAGTCGGAATTCGGCACCACTTCCTGGAACAGTTTTATTTATGCCCGCCACTAGCACCGATATCCCTGTTGCCGTCATGCATGGCCTGTGCGGAGCTGTGCACATTTCAGCTCGCATTCATTGGCGCGTTTTGAAAGAGAGCCCAGCAGCAGCCAGCCTCCGAGCATGTTGCGCAGTCTTTTTACAGATCCTACTTGGCTCCTACGCTGTTCTTGCAAATGTGAGCCAGTCTGCACGCGAGTGTGTGCATTGAGTAAACGGAGCCCTGCCTTCGGACTGAATGCAGTCTGGCTGTTAGGCAAGTGGCTCTGAATGATTCGTCTACTGTATTGATGTCTAGTTTTAGTCCAGCAGAAGGACCTCCAGAGAACTGTATTCCTCTAGCTGCTTGCGGCTGCCTAGTGCTGTTGGTACCATTGTCTGTGTGGCATGGCTCGAGTGTCTAGAATGCGCGATGTACTCCCACATCGCACGATGTACTAGAATGCGCGATATACTCCCAATTGTTTACACATTGTTCTTATAGCGCCCCCCTCCCCCAAGGCTAACTTTCATTCTGAAAATATACATAAGGACGTTATACGCACAGCTGTTTTCCGTTGTGTACAGCTGTGTTTAATGCAGGCTCTGTTGCTTCTGTGTACTTGGTAGCAGCGCATGACAATGTCTTCCGGACTGCAGAAGCAGGTCCCATCTTTTCTTGTCTAGTCCACTCTGCCTTTTCATTTTTTTCCTCCCGAGTACAAGCATTGGAAGACGCTTTTAGCCATTTCTCAGCCTGCAGGCAATTGACTGGGAAACATTTTTAACCATAGGGCAAACGTGCATGAGGAGATCGTGCAGTGTTGTGGATGGCATAAAAGAAGGCCAGGACATGCAGAGCCACCCACTTGGGGTGGCTGCCATTGCAGTGCTTGCAGAACTACCTTTGAACTCTTGTGTGTAGCCATGAATATGGTAATAGCATGTTGCACGCTTTGGAGAAAATGGGTGAAGTCGAATGCTAAAAAAAAAGACAACCTTGTTTGTATAGTCCTTGCAAATGTACATGGTTGAGTCCATTTGAGCCTTCTTGCGAGCATGTTTCCCCTCCCAACAGGTGTTTAGCACAATTGTCAAGGCTTCAATTCTTGCCGGCTTGAAGAAACACCCGTGTACAATAAACACACATTCCCAGGCACACATTATGTATGGTGTTCACTTGCGGCAATTCTTTTGGTAACAGCAGCAAAAATTCTTGCCCAGAGTTCGCAGACTGCTCTGGTGCTAAGTTATTAGTACTTGATACCTTGTCCTTAGCATTGCCATCTAGTGCAAAGGGACAGCTGTGCTTTTCCCGTTCATTATTTTGACATTTCCTTGGATTTCACTAGATGCCTTTCCAATAAAAGCCACGCGTGCATGTTTTCGTGCCTGGTAAGATCGAAACAACCCGGAGAAAAACACAGAAGCACGTTTATTGTGGATCGGCAAATTGACCCCATGGCCTGTCTAATGGAGGGACTTGTGCTGCATTGCAAAAATTAACAAAGCCTGAGTGGTCACCCAGGAAGCTTCCATGCAATAGCACATCACTCAATGCACGCAGTTGAGCCCCCTTGCCACGACGACTTACAAATACAGTGAACATAAATACAGTGCTTACAAATGCAGTGAACAGAATACCTCACACTGACCTTAAGTCTCGCATCAGACAACACCTTCGCAAAACATGGCAAGCACACGGGAATGAAGACTACACATAATAAATTCACTTTTGGGAGCATACACCACTGATGCCCACAACAGACACTGAAGTTAGCTTAGCTAGGTTGCGGATGGACCACACCCATGTAACACGCTCCTACCTGCTCACGGGATCTCCAAAGACCCCTGTGTAGCAGGTGTGGAGATGGCCTATCCTAACCCATGTACAATACGCGGAAAATGAAACGCTAACACGAAAATATGAATCGGAACACGCAAAACTGAAAAATACTGTTCGTTAAGGTCCAATAATGGCACGCTGTTGGTGTATTCAGAACGCCACATATCCGGACTTCGCGGACGTCGTTTTTGTAATCAAGCCACGCGTCATTTTGACTTTTATGGAAAGAAATCGCGCTATTTGCGTGTTCCGATTCATGTTTTCGTGTTCGCGTTTCATTGGCCGCGTATTGTACTTCTTCAATGCAAAGCACTCGACACAATACGACACAAACACTTCACCCAACTCTACAGACGACACATAACACCACACCCGGCGTTCTTACTGTCTGAAAATCCCATGTTTTCTGTCGAGCACGTTTTAAATGCAGAGCATTTCTTAGCCTCGCCTCTTCCTGCGTCGGGCGGTGTTAACAGCTCCGCGTCCACAGCAGGTGCGCCTCTCCTTCCCTCCTCTCTCTCAACAGCAGCTGGCGCGCGCATGCGTCGTAGTCAGCCCGTTCGCTCCGTCGCGGTCTCGGCGTAACAGGTGCGTGATAGCAGCGCAGTGGGGCGTGAAAGGGCGCGCGCTGCTTGCACATGCGCGCTCTCCCCCCCGTACTGCTCTCCCTCTACTGCGCGCGCTGCAAATATAGCGGCTAGCGGTCGCTCGTGTTTGTCACTGCGTTGCTCCTTCCTTCCTTGGTTGACGCTCGTGCCCACGTTTACTCGTGTCTGCTACTCCAGCATCACGGAAGAAGCGATGGAAGCAACACTGCCTTCAATCAGTACTGAGGCCCCAATGCTCTGCATTTACTCATGTTCCCCTCGCGGGAAGGCGCGGGAATTTTTTTTTTTTAACTAGGCCGTGTCTAGAGTGCCGTCCAACGGTATTATAAGCACTCCACCATATCGACATCCACCGGCGTTTTGTGACAAAATTGCCGCGTGTGGCACTACAATCGCTCTAGGTAACGTAAAGCCAGGCAACCTAACCTAAACATAGCACAAGATAACCTAACACACACAAAGAAATCATTTAAAACACCGAAACTAACCTAAAACATAAAAATTACACTTCAATTAAAAAAAAAAAAGAGGCAAGAGCCGGTCTCAAACCACCGTCCTTAGGATCAAGAATCTAAGACGGATCCTCTATACTAAAATGACAGATGCTTTAGCCGGTGCTAGCTTAGTGTTAAATATTCGAATGTCGTCGGACGGCACTCTAGACACTGCGTTTTAACTATTTAGCGGAAGTTAAATTTTTCAGACCTAATTTCACACCACGCATAATCGCAAACTGGCCTTCTACACCAGTCATCCTCATTGTATTTCGCTGATTTTACTTTTGTTCTAACCGATTTTACCATTTACCTCTTCATTTCTCGTATATAACAAGTTTGGCGCTCTTTTTTACAGTCAGATTTGCGCCATTAACGCCCAACCATCATCATCACGACGCCTTCTAACGTACATTCTGCAATTCAAAACGAAGGCAAGCTATATATTGAGGAAAAATGGGAAAAGCCGTGCAACTTCACTAGCGCATTTCCCACTACAGAACCTATGATGTCGTATGCCCAGCTGTGCGATACGAAAACACACGAAAAGTTATGAAAACACACGTAAGCATAGAAGTACCGATGTGCACTGCTGTTGGTACTGGGCGCACAATGCTTGTTTTTTGGCTATCAGTCCGCCGCTTTAGAGTTGTCTTACACGACACTGGCCAATCGGCGTAAGCGACGTTGTCTTACATGGACATGTTTTTCAAGGATAGCCCATGTTTCTACAGTAACAAAAACAAGCCAGGTGCAAATACGGTCAAAAACAAAGCATTGACGGGCAACAATCCGCGGCTAAGTGTGGCAGCGCCATCTGGGAGGACTGACGGTAAGCAAGGCTGCTGAGCCTAATGACGCACTAGAAGCACGTTTGGATACCTGCCCTTGTGACTTCGTGGCAGACGTCACGAAAACAGGATTTGGCAGGAGAATAAAAATTGTTAACCTAAATTGATTAATTTCTCAGTGAAGACGGCATCGTTTTCTACCGGACAAGCGCTGGGGGCATTATAAAAATTGGGCCCATCTCCCCGCGAGGGGGACTCGAGTAAATGCGTCGCATAGGGGGTGGGTGTATTGCATTAACGTTTAGTGTTTTGGGAGTTGGTGGCAGTGAATGTGTTGTATCAGCAGCTTCTTGACGTAGTTTGAATGAGTCAAGGATATAAGGCGCGTTCGTAGCCTCCTGTGTCGGCTTTGTGGCGCCGTGGGTAGAGCACCATGTACATTGCGTTCCGCCCGCAGGGTCGTGGGATCGAAACCAGGCGCCGGATAGTATTTTTTTTTATATAGTGTAGGGGGAGGGGTGCGGAATACGACTACGGACGTCAACGCGGGTGACATCGTGAGTTACCGAAATGCTCTGCATTTAAAACACGAAATCTTTCGAATAAAACAAACTTGTATTTTGTCGTCTGCATGGCTCCTTTAAACAGTGCATCTGTCCCTGTTTCTGAGAGAGACTACGCGGGTGGCTCTCTCGTGACGGCACTGTGTCACCCCGCTGCGCACGAAATGTGGAAAGCTGTCAAAAGCTGGTGATGTGTGATGCGCAGCCAAGAACAATAGCGTACTTTTAGGAGTACAGTCATGGACAATTGAAATGCGAACCGCGGAACGCACAGCCTAAAATACCGGTGCCGTCACCTGGCAGCGGTTGTGGGAACGACACGGACATGCGCAGTTGAGATGTAGGGAGCGAGAGTGCGTGTCCCACTGCGATATGTTGCCCTCTCCTCGCACGCATGCTTGCCTTGTCACATTGCCGACCTAGCTTTGCATGTGTGGTGCAGTAACTTGAGCGTATAACAATGGACACCTGGGTCACGCCCAAGACCATGTTCAGTGCTGCCCGCTCGGATTCTACAAGCCACTGAATGAGGTGCCTGCGAAAAAAAAACGAAAATATCGGGCCACCAACATTGTTGTGCAAGGAAACTGGCCTATCGAATGGTCGGCGCTGCCTAATTTCTTAATTTTTGTGAATATTAAAATTCTGCCAGTAATTATCCGAGCCACACAATGCTTGCAGTTAATATATATCATTGGAGACGAATTCTAGTGGTAGATGTATTGTTTGTTACAAAAACCGAATCCGCAAAATGGCTCACCATGACTGTATCAAACAAGGGCGTTTTCTTGGTGGCCAGCGTATTGTAAATTTCTCGAGACTATGCACCACGAACACAAAACAATACGGTGTCGTCGGAAGTTATGCGGCGTGCTTTCTTTTTCTCCATTTCTGTGCGCTGGTTTTCTTCGGGAAAGCATGATGAGCTCAACAGTATGCCTTCCGAGAGCGTGCACGCATTTCCCACGCAAGCACTGGCAGCAGCTGCAAGCAATTACACACCGCATTGCTCTGAGCCTGACCAAGACCTCAGCTGCAGTGGCGGTAGTGCTTGCAGTGCTTACAGCGCTCTTACGGCATGGCTACAAGGCAAGCGTGGGAGCGAGGAGAGGGCAACATATCGCAGTGGGGCGCATGTCTGCGTTTTTCCCACGGCCGCTGCCAGGTGACGGCACCAGTATTTTCGGTCGTGCATTCCGCGGTTCGTATTTCAATTGTCCACGACTGTGCAGTGGCAGCGATCATATGCTCCCATTCGCTGCGGAGCAAAGCACATATCTGCCAACATGCTACCTTGAAAACTGAGAAGTAACCCGCAGCAATTAAATCAAAGCTTGGAAACGTCAGGCAGACAACAGCTGGACGGTGATGCTTCCAGATTCACAAATGAAAAAAAAGTGTCATTAGTTTTTATTGTTAATTGTTACTTTTAGTTAGTTTTCCAGCGTTAATATTTTTTCTGGCGATTTGTAGCTTTATGATTGCTTTTACAAGTGTTAGTAGCAACTGCCGTCGCCTCAATTTTTACTTCCTCTAAAGGTGTTTTTACGTAACCGATTGGTTTTTCCCTAAACAAAAATGGAATGGCAAAGGCAATCGCACAAGGAATGTAGAAAAACTGCAGTTTGACAACACAGCATTCACGACATTGTTTTGTCGAGGTTGATCGACAGTTCAACAGTTAGCTTTCTTGTTAATTTGATGTGCACGATGAAGTTTAACAAAATCTGGTCCGATAGGTAAATAACAAGTAGTGATGCATGAAGCAGATGCAACTTACCCGGGTTCTACTGAACTACCAAAAGTTTACAAGTCACTGATCTGCCGTAAAGAGCCGCATTAAAATCCTTAGCCGCACATGATTAGGCCATGGCCTCCTGAGCGCGCTCTGAGCACGTCTTTGAGCAGTGCGTCAGCTCGCCTCGTCAGGAGAAGTTCAAGACTTCGTGCATGTGCGCAATGTTCGTCGGCATGTGGTCGCGGATGAGGAAGCCCTCGTCGCACCCAGTGCTTATCTCGTCTACGAAGCCGAACCAGTAGATGACGAGGCCGCAGCCGAAGCGGTTCCAATAACTCCGGTACTGGTCGCGCGCGTAGGTCTGGTGGCTCTCGGGGTCTCCGAACTGGGCCTTGCTCTCGACCCAGGTTACGATGGCGCCGTCCACTATGACGGGCACCTCGAGCTTCACGTCCGGCGTCTTGTCGTAGCCGCGTTCCCTGAGCACCGTTTCGTCCGCGAACGTCAGGCCCAAGGCAGCCAGCTCGGTTTTCAGCTGAATTTCGTACTCCAGGCCGACGCTGCACTTTTTCGCGTCGGCCAGGGGACCGTACGAATCGTCGCTGGTGACACACATAAACACCTCCGTGGCCAGGGTGCCGTCTTTTATGGAGGCGCTGTCCCGCAGCATCTGGCTGACCGCCGACTTGGACGGGGGGCCCGCATCGGTGGCGTGCTTTTTTTCGATGATCAAACGGGCCATGAGACCCGGAGTGACGCCCTGTTCGTCGGCGTAGCGCAGCAGAAAGCCGGGCTTCTCGCCCGATTCGGCGCACTTCACGTAGTAGTTGTAGTGCTCGTCCGCCACCGGTGCCGACATGAAATGATGGAACTGCTTCTTGGTCTTGCGCTGCCGTTCGCATGCAATGATGCTGCGAAGAGTGATCTCGGAAACGTCGGGAAAGCACGACTGCAGCTCCGCGAGGCAGTCGCGCTTCCTCAGCGAATGCAGCTCCTGCACGATGGCTTGGTAAGTGGCCAGTTTCATACTTTATCTGCACAGTGAGCGTGATTGACGTGATCGCAACAGTGAAATAGGCGCTCTGATTTTCGTGTCGGCACAGCCACAACGACACGTTACGGTGATTCGAAATGGTCGCCACAATTGCCAACAAGAACTAGAAGATGATGATGATGATGAATGGCCTACACTTTGAATCGGGGTGACGGCATGCGCCATCTATCCTGTCCTAGTCATTTAATTAAATTTAGTTAACCCTCAACTCGTATTTCTTTTTAATTCTGCCCTGCCGCTACCCCTGGCTTGGATGACACTTTATTTGCCGCGGTCAAGTTATATGTAGTCGCCAGCTTTCGCGGGTGTCCACACATTTAAAGGTGTTGTGCCACCAAATTTGTTGCTTGTGCATTCTTTGTTGCAAACGTTTTATATTTCTTTAAAAAGCATGATACATGCCCTCACATGCACATATCGAAGGCGCTCCTCAAAACCTATTTTACTTTGCGCTTCCCTCACCTCAAATCAGTAGTATGGAAGTAACCCATATCGCCTGTACCGCACTGTGAGCTTCCAGTGCTAATCTGCCGACTGCCTTTTGGTTAACCTACGGTCCTGAATAGAATGGAGAAGAATAGAGCGGTTCAAACGCCCCAAAGGATCAAAGCATCACCTCCTGTATTTTACAATGCCAAACGCATCGCCCGCTTCCCAATGGGAGTGAGGAGTACGCCTTCAGGGCCCACATGTCGTAAGGTGAGGCCCGATCACCCAAACTCGAGTCGAGAGCGGCTTGTGACTGGTTGCCAAGGCAACCGGTGTTTGAGATTGCCAAAGTAACGGCGCTCTCGCCAGCGTTAGAAAACAGACCCGCGGAGTGCGTTTTGCCATTTCCACCACGCGTAGCCCCAAGTATGGTCTTTCTAGAGACCATACCCCAAGATTAACCGGTCACGTGACTAAAACGCTGGGAAGGCTAGTTATTGGGGGAGAGTGGCGTGTAGAAAGAGAGCGCTTAGTTGGCCGGTCCGGGCTGATGCGTTTGGAATTGTAAAATAGGAGGCGATGGTCAAAGCTTCAATGGTCAATCCCGATGGTCAATCCCGGGAGGTTTACAGTAATTTTTTATACGCCTCATCACGATATACAAAAGCGCCCAAAATTCCCCGTATTGTTGTCGCATTTGATCAAGTAAACATTGTCGTGAGTGGACGATGTTTTGAATAAGCATGTAAACATGGACAGCTGCCCAGGGGAGCTCCTCACGCGGCCGGGAGTTCAAATTTTGTGCAGATCACTCACAAGCGCTATAAAATTTCTGCGCTATAGTTCGTATCATATTATTTCACAGAGATTTGGCATTTGAGAGCTGGTCGTGTTAAAACAATTCCAACACATAGGCCACGCCGTGGATGAATGAATTTATTAAGGAAAGACCACGTACAGCAGGCGTATTTTGTCTCACCTAAGGGTGGACACCGGAATGCCTGTTGGAGGGGGGGGGGGGGATAGGGAACACAATAGTACAGGAAAGGGAGGAAGAGAGAAGGGGAGGATACATATATACATATATAAATGACTAACAAGGACATATATGTACAATATATACAAGCTAAACGCTAAAACACTAAGGGAAACATAACATATCCCCCGTGAAAATGGAAATAGCATTTCTAGCAAGAAATCATAATTTCCAGCTTCATTTCTGACTAGATTATTAGATTCAAGCTGGAATCGACAACTTTCTAACTAGAAAAATTCTTTGTCTAGCTAGAAACGATTATTTGCGTTTTTTTTCTTTCTAGCTGGACTGACAAATGCTAGCTAAAAGTAAATCTCAATTCAGCTAGAAATTAACTAGAAACTGAATTTCTAGCTAGAAATTCTGCTATTTCTAGTTAGAAATCTGCTATTTTAGCTAGAAATTTGCACTTTCTAGCTAGAAGAAATTTCTGGTTCAATAATATCCAGCTAGAAAAAAACATATTTGTTATATAACAAAACTTTATTACAGAAGGTGGACGCGTCGGTCAGCATGGGGAAGAAAGGAAGGGGGGGGGGGGGAGAGAGAGAGCTTAAAGGGTATACATTCGGCGGTCGACGCCTGAGGAGCGCGCGAAAGCAGCGTCGGCCGTGCAGTGGCTGGTAAAAAAGCCCCCCCCCCCCCCCCCCCGCTTCCCCCCCCCCCCCCCACACACACACAATAAACGGCCACAGTTTAGTTTAGCTGGGGAGAAAGCGGAGAGCCAGGAGGAGTCCTGAGACGTCCAGGTAGGATCCCAGGGCCTCAAGGACTCCGTTCCGCTTTCTGGCGCTGCCTGGCGGCCACAGAACAGTAATAAACTGTGCACGAACACGTTCGCAACTGAAACTATATACTGCAAGAAAAAAAAATTATCTAGAAAAGATATTCACCATGACTGAATTCTGTGTTCATAGACGAGGAAATGTCAGTGAAGTTTTATCGCCATGGGTAAGAAGTTTTATTTGCTAGAGATTGAACCAGTGTCGCATGCTTCCCCGGCGCGAAACAGGGTACAACAGATAAATGAAGAAAAAATAGGAAATTCAGGCAATTGGTGCACATTGCTTTCAAGCATATCTCTGCATGGGTGGGATATCTTTCAAGCAAATGATATAACTTAAACTAACGAGACATATCGAATCTTGTTTCGCCCTAACGATGCATGTATTGTACAAGCGCAAGACAGCGATGAACTTGTCTGCTAGCGACGAACGGGCTTCGCGCATGCATTATTACGTCCTCCGTAATAACGAAAAAAAAGGAAAGCACACAATTATTGTTTAAATAGCGAACGTATTTAGTATTAGGCGCTAATTTCAGTAGAATTTGCAAAATATGATTAGTAACAATAATATCGTCTGCTTCCTCACGAAATCGACGACTGTGCAAGCAGTGCATACGATCATGAGCTCGCTTTGTTTCGTTTACCACCTTTGCAACATCAAGGTAAGGAATACGCTTGTTGTTCTAAATAGAACCAAATTCCCTTGTTGCGAGATCTGAGTGCGTACGTTGCATGCTCGCCTCTAGCAAGCAGCTAAAGTGAGAAGCCCAAGATATAACTTGAGCCATAGAATTAACAAGAGCCCTGCTCCACACCCGTATCGGCTTGCTGATGCGATAACTGGCGAATCAAAAACTTCGTTGTCCATTTGTTTACGAAGCTGCAAAAAACTGTGTCGTAATTTCTACCCTTTGGCCTATACTTAAAATATTAACTACCTTTAGTAAAGTTAACTAGAAGTTCCTAGTTTTACGGTGCCGTTTTCAGTTGATTTTATAATAATTTGGAAGTTTACGCTTGCAATTGTGGTGAGCTTAGAATCTCAAGTAATTCAAGCGCTAATGGATAGCAATGGAGGCATTATAGTTTGACAAACCATTTGTCTGACTATCACGATACTCCCTAATGCGAAATTTGTGCGCAGTGCGAACAGCAGTCTTCTCGGTCACGGCGCATAGCTGCGCGTCTCAGGAATTGATCGCGTGATCAGCGAACGCACGGCGGCGCGCGGTACTCGCCGTTATCTCGCAGCAAGTCGCCGCCGCCGAGCATGTTGTTGTAAATCGCGTTTGAAACTCCCGGGTAAATGTCACGTGGTTCGGATGAGCCACCCAACGAGGACGACTACGACGGACCCATGTGCGGGGAGCACGCACCGCGTGCTGGGCTTCTGTGGCGCGGCGTCGGCATAGTGCCCTCCCCCTCACACTTTCGCTATACTGTTATCCTCTGCTTTCCTGCGGGGTCATCATCGGTGGCCTCTTCGTCTTCTCTGTTATCTCAGCGCGTTGCCGCCGAGGAGTGTCTGGCGCCACCTCGGCATACAGCCCCCCCCCTTCACACTTTCGCCACTCTTCCCTCCTCTTTTTCCTTCTATCGTCGATGTCCCCTTCGTGCGCTCGGTTACGAGGCACGGCGACGCAGTGAAACTACAGTAGCGGACGCTTAAGTGCTGCGTACTAAAACGGTATTCTAGCTCTCTGTCTCTCTCTCTCTCTCTCTCTCTCTCTCTCTCTATATATATATATATATATATATATATATATATATATACACAAAGTAGAAGTACGCTCTTCGGAGACTTTATTTCCAACGTTTCGACCTGAGACAGGTCTTCCTCAGGAATATATATATATATATATATATATATATATATATATATATATATATATATATATATATATATATATATATATATATATATATATATATATATATCTTCAAATGCACGCGTCACCTTCCTGTGGCGTTCATTTGGTCCAGGTTCTTTGCATCGACAACAACGACTGCGAGACATGTTTAGTTTAGGTTAGGTTGGGTAAGAAAAAAATAGATACGTTGCCAGGTGGTTGGACAGGACACAAATACTTGGTGGGATGTTCTTTTTATTGGATTGTATACAGTCGTTGTTGTAGCGGAGCTACCAAGCGATTCACTCCCCTTTCCACCACGTATTTGGTGGAGAGGGAGATAAAGACAGAACTCTATTTAAACCCAAACAGGAAAGACCGAACCATTGTGATTCCTCTTGCAGAAGTCGGGCACTAAGATGTAAATTTTCCGGGGTTCACGATATATATATATATATATAAAGACTGGTACTCCAGTCGAAACGTCAGTAAACCACTGTTTTTGTTTTTAATCGTGCGTCTACACAGCGACTACACAGCGTGACATGCGTCTACGGAAACTTCTGAAGACCGAAAAAGAGGGACTTCCGTACGCCTAGTTCGTGCGTTGTTAGCAGCCTCCACCGCCTCTCCCCTAAAACAATTGGAAGGGAGCAAGCGCAATGAAGCCGCCACGCGTTCAGAGGTCGCGTCAACAAAAATAACTGCGGCAGTCAACAAGTCCCATCAGAGAAGAGCAACTGCGGCCGCGTTTCCCGCCGGGCCCTCACCCCCTCCTTTTTCCCTCTTCACCGTGACCCCTTTGCGAGCGACCGCCGAAAAACGCTTACAGCACCAAACAGGGACCGGGAAAGGAGGGAGGTGCAGTTTTCGTTGTGTAATTTTACCATGCTTGACAGTTAAGGTGCACAGCGGCACCGCTAAATGTTTGCGACTCGTACACGCGCGTCCAGACTCGAGCTCGCGATAAAACTTGTTTGCACTACTGTACTCAGGAGTGCATATACTCATGAATACACAGTACTCATGAGTACACAGTATTCATGAGTATTGTACTCATGAGTGCAGTGTACTCTTGAGTACTGTATACTCATGAGTACTGTGTACTCAAGAGTACTGTGTATTCATGAGTACTGTGTACTCATGAGTACTCATACTCTTTAGTACTCAAACTCGTGAGTACTCATACTCATGAATACTGTACTCATGAACTCACACTCATGAGTAGTGTACTCATGAGTACTGTACTCACGAGTAGTGGACTTACCCCTGTACTCACTCGTCATCGTACTCACTAGTGAGTTTGAGTACAAATGAGTACAAATGAGTGCACTCACGAGTGAGTACGCCGACCTATGCTTCCACCGTGGTTTAGGGGTAGCCTTGCTTGCCGTACTCTCGCACGCAGGCGCGGTTGGGTCCCGGTACACACAGAAAACACGGCACGCACGGTAAGCTAAAACATTAGGGAGTTATTCGCCCCGAGATTGAACGGTCGGCCCCTGGCAGCGGCGGGATGAACCGCTCCTATACTCGGTTACAACCACGGTGTAGTGTTACAACTCAAGAACGGCACCACCTCATGTAGTGTATCACTCCGCCAAAGCGCCGGACCCGTGACGTCAGTGCGCGCGCGTTTTGAAAGGGGTTTGCTATGAATGCGTGGTATCGTCTGCCTTGTCTCACGCAGTTTGTTTGTCGTCACTGGAGTCGTTTATAAGCATATTAAGTCCAAAAAATCACGGGAACGGCTCACGCCATGTTCAAAATATTCCCAGTAACGCCCTACTTGCGCCGCGCGGAGAAACATCCGGCTATGGTGATAAGGCACAGCGGCAACTTCCGGTGCCGTTCTTAAATATCGCCCCGAGCGCGAACACAGTCGGCCTCTGGCGGCAGCGGGACGAACCGCTCCTAGTGTGGATGGCGCTCTCGCGTCGTCTGCTTTTTCACGTTGCGTGCTGCGCAAGACGCGTGCTGCACACGACAAAACAACCAATATGTGCGCTCGTTTGGCAGTAAGCAATGACATAGTTACCTCTGCTTGCGCATTTCCTCTAGGAACGCAATAATCAGCGGCCGTTGCGGGTTAATGCGCTGGTTTAATTCCACGAAACATCTTCGCCGTGGTCACCGCTTGAGTGTGGAACGTGTTATAAACATTGCTTCCACACATTGCATTTTTCTTATTGTTGAGTGCAGTCGTCTGCCGTTTCGGGAACGTCGAAGGGTGCTTTTTGAAGGTGGCGTGGTGATTATTTAAAGGATAAAAGTTTAGTGCGTGAAAGTGGTAAGAAGCAACAAGACCTGTGCATACGCGTGCAAATTCCACACCATTGTAAAATTGCGCTGTGTCCTTATAGAAAGAAGAAACAAACAAAAACATTTACACTGCACACGACCCGTGCACTATCGCCCATACATTACCGGACACGTATTTTACCCCCGCAAGCGCCTGTGTGACCGTGTCCTTCCCGTACCTTTTCTAAAACAAATACCATTTTTGGACAGTCGTTTATACTGAGGAGGAGGAATAAACATTTATTCAACTGTATCGAGTTGCTAATTTTACGTATTATTTAAAATAAGATTCCATGGAGCGCAAGAGTATTTAGGGGGGATTTTTTTGGTAAAATTAAGCAGTTGTGAGTTTGCGTCTGTCATGTGGCATTTCATGTGTCATTTTCATATATATCATTTTCAAATCCGACATGAATCACCTTGTCCAGAAACGTGTCTCACTCAGCATAACCAAATGCCTTATGTGGTCACGTCTTAAAAAGAAACGAGAAAACGCGTAATATAATGCACGTTGTTGCCCACATGTGTGAGGGGTGTGTGCCATATGACTGGCTGGGTTTTTTTGTTTTTTTTTTAATTTTTTCCCACAATGCTTGCTTTCAATACAATTTTGAAAAAGGCGAGCCACAATTCCTGGACGATCTCGGACCAAAGAGGGGTTAATCAGTTTTGAAAATACGTGTTAAATTACTGCTTTTTCACCGCTACAGAACACGCCTAGTGTAGTTTCGATTGTAAGTAATACTGATAACCATAGTTTGGCTTTTCGCGTTACATGCGTTCTCTTCTCGCTGCTCTTGCAACGTTGGCAGGACCCCCCCCCCCCCCCCCCCCCTTCCCGAAAAGAAAAAACGAAATGCACAGAATTTCATTTTTTAACCAATCCTCAAGAATTAAATGCCAAGACAAAGGCGGTATTCAATTTACAAAACAAAGTAGTTGCCGGGAACCCGTTGCGCTGATTCGCAACGAGAAATAAAAAGGAAATGTTTTACTACATCTGCAACAGCGCAACTTCATTTATTGCCATCTTTAGGGTTTGTAAGCGACCTTATACGCAAGAATGCAAACACATCTCGCTGTTGCAGGCACCTAGCTGTTAGATTAAAAAAACGCAAATGGTCAACACAGCAGCCGTAACAGAAAATTTCTGCTCACTGTGAGGTCCCAGAAGCTTGGTTTGCACACTGTAAACCTGCTTGCCACTTTGCGGAAACCTAGCTAAACATGAGATGTTGATTGTACTGCGTGCGTTGAGAATTCATTTCGCAAGTTCACTTGCGACGAAAGCCGTAAATAAGTGATCCGGAACCGTTATTCATCAAACCTTCCTTCAGAGTCGCTAAAATTTCATTTAAAAGACCCGTTAGAGCGGTTACATTTATATATTTGCGCTGATCAGAATTCAGTAACTTTATGTTGCCTTTTGAACACACAAAATATATTTTATAAAGAATTTCGGGGCAGTCAAGTAGTGATACCATTTCAGGGCATCCCACAAATGCAAGAATGCGTCATGCTACCAGTGAAAGCGATTGAGATTGCCCTTGTAAACTGAATTTCAGAGATCGACGCTTCCTGATTTGTTTCTATTTATGCTTCTATTGAAGGCTCAAAGCCATAGTCTGGAAAGATCGAGCTTGCTACGAGCCACAGCGTACAAGTTCGATGTCACAATTACGGCCATTCTGAGATTCCCGATGAGTCGTCGCTTTTTTTGGCGTAGTAATGAAAACTGATTGCCACTTCCATGCTATAAATTGAACGTTGAGGAACCGAACTACAGCATACCACTCTTGTTTGCACCTTTCGTGCGCACATACGGCGAGAAAAAGGCACGAAGCGCGCCCACAGTGTGCATTCTTACGGGCCGCTCAGCGGAGCATCCACACTAGCAGCGCGACGCTGTCGCCACCTACATGTCGAGCTCGCGGCGAATAGGGCCGGCGCGTGCTTCACACGACTAAAAAAAAACAAAAAAAAAAAACAGTATGTGCACTTGTTCGGCAGTAAGCAATGGCATAGTTTACCTCTGCTTGCGGATTTTATCTAAAAACACAATAATCAACGGCTGTCGCGGGATAATGCGCTAGTTTAGTTCTGCAAGACATCCTCGCCGTAATCAGCGCTTGGGCGTGAAACGTGTTTATTAACAGTGCTTCGACTTCGCACTCTTCTTATTGATGAGTGCAGCCGTCTGCTGTTTCGGGAACGTGAAAGGGTGGGTTTTGAAGGAGGCGTGGTGGTTATTTAAAGGAAAAAGTAACTACATGAAACGGGTAAGAGACGACAAGACCCGCACGTATACACGTACATTTGCCACACCCTTGTAAAATTGAGCTGTGTCCATTAAGGAAGAAGAAATAACAGAAACAATTACCCTGCGCACGACCAGGGCTCTATCGTTCATACATTAACGGGGACGTGTTTTACACACGCAAGAGCCTATGTCAGGGAATCCTACCCGTACTTTTACGAAAACAAATACATTTTTAGACAGCCGTTACTTATACCTTTATACTGTGCGACATTCTTGATAATTTTTATGTATTATTTAAAGTATATTTATGTGTATGCGCACGAGTATTTCGAGGGGATTTTTCGGTAAAATGAAGCACTTGTGAGTTTGCGTCCGTCCTGTGGCATTTCGTGTGGCATTTTTATATATCCCATTTTCAAATCACGACATGAATCACCTCATCCAAAAGCGTGTTTCGCTCAGCATAACTGAAGAAGTAAAATTTGCGTGGTGTAATGACGTTGTCGCCCACATGTGTGCTAAGTGTGGGCCATATGACTCGCTGGATTTTTTTCCCCGCAGAATGGTGCCCTTAAATGCCATTTTGAAAAAGGCTAGCCACAATTCCTGGACAATACCGGGCCAAAAGGGGGCTAATCAGTCTTCAAAACACTGACATTTCTTCTTGAAGTACTGTTTTTTCACCGCTACGGAACACGACGCATATAGGATACTTTCAATTGCAAGTAATATTGATCGCCAACGTTTGGCTTTTCGCGTTACATGGGTTCTCTTCTCGCTGTGTTTAGAACGTTGGCAGGAACCCAGAGAAAAGAGAAGCGTAAACTTTTATCCGTCCCTTTTTTAACCACCCCTTGTAACGCGAAAGGCGACGTTTTC
The DNA here is from genome assembly GCF_048455015.1 of Haemaphysalis longicornis. NCBI lineage: Eukaryota > Metazoa > Arthropoda > Arachnida > Ixodida > Ixodidae > Haemaphysalis > Haemaphysalis longicornis. Next base: position 83,773,328 of record NW_027526225.1, on the reverse strand, counting down.
TTTCTTTTCTTTTTGCTCAATAAGCGTTTTGCCTCCTCATCCTCCTCCTCAAAAATTAAATGCCAATACAAAAGCGGCGTTCAGTTGACAGCACAGCGCAGTTGCCAAGAAACAGTCGCGTTATTAGTAACGTAACGAAAAATATCAAAAAAGGTTTTACCGCATCTGTAACGCGGTAACTTGATTCATTTGCTATGTTTATAGTTTCGTGATTTACTGTTTAACTGTCTTCGTAAGCGACGTTGCGCAACATTGCACACACATCTCGCTGTTCTAGGCACCTGTTATATTTTAAAAGGAACGCAAATTGTCAACAGCGCAGCCGTAACAGAAAATTTATGCTCACTGTGAAGTCCAAGAACCCTGCTAGTCACTTCGCAAAAATCTAGCTAAACATGAGATGTTGACTGTACTGCGCGAGTTAGCAATTTATTTCGCCATTTCACTTGCGATGAAAGCCCTAAATAAGTGACCCGACACCGTTATTTAGCAAACCTACCTTCAAAGTCGCTAAAATTTCACTTAACTAAAGCTGCGCGTAATTGACCCGTTTGAACGTGCTGGTTAAACATCTATAAATTCTATGTTGCCTTTCGAACGCACAAAAAATATCGTAAGCTCTTACAAAAAATTTCGGGGCAGCGAAGTGCTGTTACCGTTTCAGGGCATCCCGGAAATGGAATAATATAATGAATTGAATGAAATGAAAGTGATTGAAACTGCTGTTGTAAACTGAATTCCAGAGATCGAGGCTTTCTGATTTGTCCCTATTTCGGTTTTTATTGAATTTAACGATCGAGCTTGCTACGAGCCACGGCGTACAGGTTCAATGTCATTATTTCGGCCGGTCTGAGATTCCCGATGGGTCGCCGCTTTTTCGACGTGGTAATGAAAAATTATTGCCGCTTCCATGCACTACAATGAACGTTGAGGAACCGAACTACAGCATATCACTCTTGTCTGCGCTAGTGTCACTAGATAAGGTTACAGAGTATCGGCACTCTTTTCTCCTATTGTTCCGGGCCGCCACCATGATCATTGGTCGGTTCGCATCACGTGGCACTTGTTTGCACTGCGACGGTTCATAGGCGCTGCCATTTTGTTGCTTGTGCATTTTCAGTCGGTAAACTGTGGAAGACTTAGTTTGCCCACCCTGCTCTGCGGCTGCGCGCGACTAACGTTGTTTCGAACACGAATGAAAGATAACGCGTGTAGCAGCATTTCAGCAGCTGAAGTGCGTACGAAGATGTCGTTTTTCGGTGTCTTCGGCAGTGTTGTTAACAAACGCCCCGGTAGAAGTTAGCGGCGAGGCGGTGGAAGAGGCAATCTCGCAACACTGATAAACACCAAAATGGCCACCGTTGCTGATATGCGTTCCTGAGTGCCGCTACTCTTATACCTGACACTAGTCTGCGCCTTTCATGCTCACACACGGCGCGAGAAAGGCACGAAGCGCGCCCACAAAGTGCATTCTCACGCTACCGCTCAGCGGGGCATCCACACTAGCAGCCCGACGCTGCCGCCGCCTACATGTCGATCTCGCGGCGAATAGCAGAGCGGAGTACCGGTACCGGTGCGGTGACCGGTACATGGTCGGTGCACCTGCGCATGCGCCCAGCCGGCCCCCTCCCCACCGGGTACCCTACCGGGACCGGTTCTCCGTCCTGCTGTAACTATCTAATGTTAACATCGCTGAGGCAGGCACGTGTACTCTATCGTAACAATGCAAGAAGTTTAAAACAACTAAAAAAATAGGAAATAGATTGACCCTCTGGCACATTTGAACCCCGGTGTTTTGCGTGGGAACCGGGTAATGCGTCTATTGCGCCACTACTGGCGGGGTAACGCTTGCAGCGCCCCGATGGTTCGACCCTAGGTTCTTCTGGCTTCGATGACGGTGCTAAGACTGCCATAGCCCCCATCTGCACATGATGTTGCGACAATAAATGAGCGCTGTTAGACATTTCTCCTCGGCAATCCGCTTCTCCATTCACCCTCAAATTTCATACCGAAGTCTAAGTTTGTGGTCTGTTTTCTTTAGCAGCAAGGGCGACGACTACGTATTTAGAAAACAAATAAAGGCGATTTTGGCATAGAGACGAGCTGACGGCGTCATACATTGCCTCGTCAACTAGCATTGTGTTTGAGTATACATCAGGGGCGCCGCGCCCACTTCTAAAGTAGTACAAAATTTTTGTTTGTGCTTGAAATAAGTAGGTAGGCACGCCGTAAGCGTTTCAAGTGTTTAGCAAAATAGACCGCATGATTCAATCTTCGCGTCAAATTTGACAATGAGGGGAGACTTGGTATGCTCAGGATCAAAAAATTAAATACTCTGTGTCACACTAGACTTCCGTTCTAATTTTAGCGAACATTTGGGAAAGTCAGAACTAATCGGTTAACTAAGTGGCATGAATTCGCCGGAAGCTTTGTCTGATTGGCTTTTAGTTTTGTCAAGTGCTTCCGGCTGACAAAGTGGCTGTGTGGGCTTTGGTCATGTTGATGTTTTATGACGCTTACTGGGACCATGCAGTTCAAAGGTTAGCCTTTTTTATCGCTACTTAAAGGCCATAATTCTTGGCCAGCATTGGAAAAACAAGACGAAATGGCTCATACATGGAACTTAAGCCTGTTCTTGCTATAGACGGTATTCGTTGAAAAGTTTAGCGGTCAATTTCTTCGCTTGGCAACACTGAAAACGGCCACAGACATGGCCGATGCGCCACGGACATGGACAAGTACCGCCATCCCGTGGAGCCCGACGTAACGAGTGACGGCGCACTCGCACGTTTGCATGGAGTAGAAGAGGGGTGCCTGATCTGGGGGCCGTGCGCACAACTTCGCCTAGCAACAGACGCTTGGCCACAGATATGGCGGCGCACTCGCATGGTTGCCTGCATGCATTCCACGTCATTGAATACCGGCCATTCAACAACGAAATGGATTGCAGGTCACGCCCTCGCTGTGATTGGCTAAGAAGACATGACGAATGTAAACAGTTGACGGGAACGTTCACGTCGTACATCATAGTTCTTTAATAATAGGCGTCCTCGATTAACCAGTCCTGGATAGTCCACCGGATGTCTGAGGACTACTCTCGGACTGGAGGCTCCATAGGAATACATGAGAAAATCGAGCGCCGGACCGCGTCCAGGGCGCGATATTGTTCAATATGACAGTGGGCCTCCCCGATTTTCTCATGGATTCCTACTGAGTTCCCAGTCCGAAGGCAGACCTCGAAGTGCCCGCGGACTATCCAGGAATGGTTAATCGAGGATACCCATCAATGCGTTAATGTTTTAAGAGATCGACTGATCAGTTGACATGATTCCTTTCTTAAGAGCGCCTTAAGGAACACGACACCACCTGCGGAAACAACTGGGATCATAGATCGTCTGCTTTAGTGGTATTTGAAACACCTGATGGAATGGCTCTGAAACAAAGTTTTAAACAACGTATAGGCGTCCTGTAAAATATTACGCGAGAACTAGCCCCATTCTACGTCCTTTTGAGCTAGAGCTTTAAACTGTACTGCACTGCATGTATATCAATCCGTTTATGTGGTTTGAAAGATCGTCTGCTCAATTCGCCTGACACCGTTCTTACGAGCGCCCGCAAGGAATATGACATGAATTCCGGCAACGACTGCTATTAGATCGTCTGCTTTAGTGGTAGTATTTGAACCACCTAAAAAGTGGCTCTGAAACAAAATTTTAGCGTTGTTCAATATTAGGCGTGATGATGATGAATAAACTTTATTTGAGTCGAGGGGCTCATGTTAGGGCACCAGACCGGTGGGAGGCGTGAAATGAAAAAAAATATATATATATATGCGGGAGTACCTCCGTGTTGGCTCCGCCCACCAGTCTCGGAACTGAACTGCTCCATCGCAGTTCTCTTGCACCAGGAAGCAGCCCAAAACTGCCCAAACTGCTCTCGCTTTTCTGGTGGAGCACGACAGAGGGCAGCTTGGAGATGCTGCTTCTTGTGACCCATTACGTATCTTCCTGTTCAAGAGCTGCTTCGTAACTGCTCCGAACTGGCAAATATGGCTAATATTTCGAAGCGCCAGCGCGGGCGAGTGGCGATCGCCTGCTCATTGCTCACATGTGTGCAGTCACGCCTGTTTACGCGCGACGTTGCCACTGCGCCTGCGCGTTCCTTCTTCTCTCTTCCGGGGGCAACGTAAGGTTCCACGAAAGCATCCCCAACGGGAGACGTCTTAAGGTAGCTGCGGGCCCCCTGGGTCAGCGTGACGTTGAGCTGTACGCAATGTAGCGGGCTCTGGACTGTGCGAATAGGTCGTCTTGGAGGCCGTGCTTGAAGTACTCCGAGACAGGTTGCTGCTGCGGTATGTGCAGGCGTCCGAAAACGATATCCTTTCCTGTGCCAGGCTGAACGGAAAGTGTTGGTCTATATCTGTTACTGTCGGGTCAGGGAAAACTTGCAGGTCACTCGTTTACCACCATTAGTGACAGTCAGCTGACCCGGGGGGCCACGTAACACACGGGAGCGCCCCGAGTGCGGGGGGGGGTCCGCGGAAATGACGTTACGAGGGAGATCGGATGGGGAGAGAGAGAGAGAGAGAGAGAGAGAGAGAGAGAGAGAGAGAGAGAGAGAGAGAGAGAGAGAGAGAGAGAGAGAGAGAGAGAGAGAGAGAGAGAGAGAGAGAGAGAGAGAGAGAATTATTCGGTTGGGCCCCTTGCGAAAGGCCCAGTAGCCAAGGCGTTGGAGTCTTAGCGGTGGGCCTCAGCCAGTGCTTATGTTGCCAAGTTCACTCACCTCAGCGACCCGTGCGAGAATTAATAGCCAAATCCCAGCTCCGCACGTCCCGACCCTCCGGCGCCCTCGTGAGGGCGGGCCACCTGCGTCCAAAGCCAGGCGGACCAGCCGCAGTTGGGTCTCCGGGTCGCTGCTGTGCAGAACTGCCTCCCAGTAGCGTTGACTCTTAATGCAAGTCGGTAAAGCCTTTCGGGAAAGCCCAGATTATGTGTGCGAGTTTGGCTTTCTCAATCTTGCATCTTGAACATTGGACGGTATAAGTGTCTGGGTACATGTGGCTAAACAGATTGGGGTACTGGTAAGAATTAGTTTGCAGGAGTCCGAGTGGGGTGGTCTGTTGTCGGGTAAAGTGGCTGCAGGGGTTAAGGTATTCTTGACGAGTTTCGCGGTGGTAATGGAACCGGGCGAAAACATGAGGAGAGAAGTTCAGAAGGTTCAGAGGTACGAGGAATATTGGGAGAGGAGTCGACAGGGACAGGGAAGGACTTGAGAAATGAGGGGAGGGGGAGGGGAAGGCAGCGGGACAGGTAAAGAAGGAGGGAAGGCGGCAGAAGCATCGTCGTATATCAACGTCACATGCAGGGAAGATAGGCGAACTAGCGTTTACTTTCATACTTATTTGGCACATCTTTTAGTTCCGGACCAGAATAGGAGGACGAGCGCATGAGTGGATGCTCCCCGTGTGGTGGGGACGCGAAAAGCCCGACTTTTCATTTTCCCCTTGATGTCATTGGATGTGACTTGGCCTCGGCATGGAACCCTGCTCAGAAGACTTGAGATTTTTTCAAGGCTTTTATCCAACTGGGGCCCACTTCCTCGCAGTGGTCGCTGGAAGACACGCCTGGAAGAGCACACTAGGATTCATTATTTTTCTGACGGGGTCTACGAGCGCTTCTACCGCGCTTTTCCCCCGTCTCTGCGCGGTCAATAGCTGTGTGCGCCATAAAAGAAATAGGAATACACGAGGCATCGCTCTAGAAGGCTTCGCTTTTCCGCGGCGATTTTATTATATTTTATTCTCTTTCTATTCTATTTCTATTCTATTTCTATTCTATTTTATTCTATTTTATTCTATTCTAAGTAAGAGATATTTAAATCACTTACTCTATGCCGCTTGTAGGAAGCCTGCTCAGTGGAACTTTCTTTCATACAAGTCCACAGCCGTGTTTAGAAAGCTTCGAAAGAGCAACTTCAAAACACCTCGTTTGTTTAGTTTTTGGCAGTTCGTCGCGTCTTCGGTTGGTATTGTTTTTTGGTGAACCTTAAGAGACAGCCTTCACGGTCTAAAAATGCGAGGAACTCTCATATCACTCAGCCAAATCATCTCGCAGACTTTTTTTGCGGCTCCTGGCATTATCGCGGAGTTCTTGTTTTTTAACAGCGAAGCTGTTTAGCAAATCGTAATTTTTCGTGTCCGCAGTTAAAAAATACCAAGAATTGCAGAGCGCGCGCACGTACGTGAGCGCGGGCCTCACGGCAACAACCCGGCAGTTAACAAAAACAAAATGCCTAGCGCTCGTGTGTGCCTCGTCACGACGCCTAGCGTCCCCTGCACACGTTTGTAAAGCCAATCAAGCATACCCACTTAGGGCGATTGGCCAAGATCGTAAAAAAAAAAAAAATCCAGCGTTCGCCGTAATCGTGGCAACACTAGCTCAGCACGAGAAAGACACGTCATAGCGTACACCCCTCCTAGGTGCTGTCCAATGATTATCGCTTAAAAAAAAATGAACGAAGCTCGCACTTATAGCAACAATAATAGCGAACAAGAAGCAAATCGGAGGTTGCGTACAGCTTCGCTGCCTTCAACTCTTACGCGTTAGTGTGCGATTCCTTCATTTTTTGTTTGTGTTGTATGTGCACAGTTCTAAGCGGCAAACCACGTTTTTTTGGCCGCGAGCTGCGTTAACGAGACGCTTGTTTTCTACTTGGTAGACGGCAGGAATGAAAGGCTGTACGGGGAGCGCGCGCGGATAACGCAGGCACAGAGCGTGCGCCTTCCGATCGCTAAGATTAGCATCAACGGTCCCTTCGGAGTAGCGGCAACGGGGACCGCCGTGTCTCCCAGCCTTTTGCCACAATATCTGTTCCCGAATGGGTCCGACCAGCCGTTGCGTGCGAGGGATCTCTTTTTCGATGAAGGAAGAGTTCTGGCGTAGCGTGTTCATTCCAGGGATCCCATTGCAAGCGCGGCCGGCTTTCAACAGGAGGAGGAGGAGGAGGGAGGAGGGGCCACTTGGGAATAACGACTACGTTGCGCCAGAACGTCTTCCCGCTGCAGGCTCAGCCGGCGACAGGGGTTCCGTGACCTCGAAGGCGTTTCAGGCGAGCCCTTGGCTGGAAGCTGAAGCGGTTGCTACACGCAAAGCGCGTAGCAGAAAAGTGTAGCACATTTTAGAAAGTGATTGATTGATTGTAGGGTTTAACGCGCCGACGCAACGCAGGCGATGAGGCGCGCCGTAGTGGAGGGCTCCGGATTAGTTTTGACCACCTGGGGATCTCTAACGTGCGCCGAAATCTCGTACACACGGCCGTTTTTGCTCTCCGCCTCCATCAGAAAGCGGCCGCCACGACCGGGAATCGAACCCGCGTCATCGTTTTCAGCAGCACGACGCCTTAGCCACTGAGCCACCGCGGCGGGTGAAGTAGTATCGGGACAGCAATTTAGTTCGTTATACCCGGTATTCATTGTAACAGTAGAGCTAAAAATCGGCTCGAACCACTCGGTAATCGGCTGCCGCGAAAATCCTTAGTACAAAAACGCATTATTTTATTCTTCTAACCTACTTTAGACAAGGTAACCCTTATATTTCTCCTTCTGGCATTTCAAGCTCAATGAGCCAGAACATGAAACGGAAAATTAGAGCAGAACCAAGTTAATTTGACAAGACAGGCCTGAATGGCTATTTTTGTCGAGGAAGGATGTCATGTTTGTCTGGTCGCTATTCACAGCACTGAGCAGTATGAAGTTTTCCACAGTGTCCACAAACAAAGGGGCCTTTCCCACTTCTGCAGTTTCGGAGGCCAGGAGTTTTTCCAAGTAGCTTCTCAGCCTACTGGTCAAATATTTCTTCGTTATATCCGATAGTGCGCCCGACTCTCGCAGTCCCACCTTCGGTATAAAAGAATAATTGTCATTGAAATGGAGCGTGACCAACCAAAGTTCGTATTTAGTTCGCTATAGCCAATAATTCGCTATATCAGTGTTTGTTATAATAGAGAGAGAGAGAGAGAGAGAGAGAGAGAGAGAGAGAGAGAGAGAGAGAGAGAGAGAGAGAGAGAGAGAGAGAGAGAGAGGAGAGAGAGAGAGAGAGGAGAGAGAGAGAGAGAGAGAGAGAGAGAGAGAGAGAGAGAGAGAGAGAGAGAGAGAGAGAGAGAGAGAGAGAGAGAGAGAGAGAGAGAGAGAGAGAGAGAGATAGAGAGAGAGAGGGGAAAACAGAAAGGTCGGCCTGATGGTAGTACTACTATATCTGGCCAGCTATTCTGTGTGTGGGAAGGGAAAGGGGAGGAAAGAGCGTGGATAAAGGACGAGAGAGATGAAGATCGCGGAGAAATTAATGGCTATGTACAGAAGATGCATATACTTATACTGTGCACGTGTTAAAGTTCAGCCGGACGGGCCTCAACTACAATATCGCTGAGAGGCCGCATGCTGCGCAGAAATGTCAGCAAAGCTTTAAATGCCTTGTGGGAACGCTGCGCGTCTGGCCAAGGTCCCAGCAGTACTTCCTCCGACACCACACGACAGGCCAAATGGGCCAATGATCTCGCTAATTCTTCTCGAGGATGCGCGTAGCGTGGACAGGGGCGGAGAACATGCGAAATAGCCTCTGGTACACGACATGTTTCCCAATCGTGGTCACTCGTAACGCCGATGGGGTGCTTGTAGCGACGGGTGAAGCCTAAAGGCTACGCCAAGCTGTAGTCGGTGAAATAGCGTGGCGTGGTTTCGCCGAATACCAGGAGGTAACCGAAATTTTCAGTCGGGGTCCAGACGGTGTAGTCTTCTATGACGATTGTCAGGGTGGGATCAGTGACTCGCCGAGGCGAGGTGGAGAATGGTAGCCAGAAGGGCGGTCGTGTCCGTCCTTGCGAAGGGCATACGTACATCTGCATTTGCAGAAGCCTTCTTTGCCTCCTCGTCAGCACAATCGTTAACAGCTAGCCCGCAATGGCCTGGTACCCACTGAATGGTGAGGACATGTCCTTGTTTCAGTGCCAAGGAGCATAATTCGAGTACTTCCGCAGCAAGGGCATAATAAGGTCCTTGCCTCATAACTCCGTTGAGGACGTGGAGTGCTGGCTTTGAGTCACAAAACAGGGTCCAAGCTTGAGGTGATTCACGGGAGACTAAACGAATCGCCTCCCGTATGTTTTACAGCCGTGGTAGACCTGGATGCAGTCACAGAGCCATCAGTGTACAGTTCCGGCGTACTTGCCTGTCAAGAACGCTAGAGTCAACTGTTTGAGGGTTATGGAGGGAAAAGAGGAATTATTCCCAATTCCCGGGATGGAAAGGTGGATTGATGGTTTTGATAGTACCCACAGAGGATTCTGTGAAACCACCATTGGGGCGAAACCTGATGGAATTCTATGTTGATGTCGCAAAATGGCTGCCGCAAAACTACTTCTCGAGCACGTAGTAGGAATAGCCGATAATGGATGGTGTTCATGCCTTGTGAAACATCTAAGGTAGACTCGAAGGGGTTCGCACAAAAGAAGTGCGTCCATTGGAAACACACGTGCCTCGGCAATTGTGCCCTCAGTAGAGGTACATCGTGGTAGTCCCAAGTATATTCTGAGGGCTTGTGCTTGCAAACCAACCCTCCAATGTACGCCGAGAAGAAGTTCGCAAGTTTGAAATGGCTGGAAGGCTGTAACGAAGATACCCCAGAAACAGGCTCCGGTACAACTGGAGAAGAGCGCTATCAGATGGACCCCATCTCATTCCCGCCACGAAGCGAAGAACATGCACAAGGCTTGCAAGTTTAGTCTTCAGCGAGGCGATGTGTTTCGTCCACGACAGACCGCGGTCTACAGTCACCCGGCCCCCAAAATCTATGGTGCGTGACGTAAGGTATCAGTGTCCCCTCAATAATGATAGGATATCGGAGCATCGACTTTCTGGTGAACGCAAGAACGGCGCATTTTGCTGGCGCTAAATTCAGACCTTGACGGCACAAGTACCGAGACGTCGTTGTTGCGGCTCGCTGTAAAAGGGCTCGCAGCTGCAGTCGAGTTACACCAGAAGTCCAGTTGCAGATATCGTCAGCGTATACATAGTGACTCGGTTCAACTGTATCTAGACAGGGTGGTTGGTGGTTGTGCCGCGATCCTACGGTCAAGACTTAGCGCGTTGAGCGCACAGGAGCTCGCTGTGAGTGCGCGGAGATAGCTTCCAGAAAACCACGGTTGTTACAAAAGCACCATTGGCTGCAGGGTTCGCGCATACAGCAGGTTCTTGAAAACCTTGAAAAAACTTTTGAATTTAGAAGTGTCATTTCTAAGGCCTTGAAAGTCCTGGAATCTTTTAGCAGTCCTTGAGAACCCTTGATTTTCATTGTCATATTTAGAGGATTTGTCTTTTCACCAGAATTTAAAGAATTTATCATATATTTTAAGTTTTAAAATGTAAAAAAGATCGTGACAATCAAGATCCAGTGTATTGCTCAAAATTACGACACATATTTAGCGGATTTTTGTTAAGCACAAGGAAACATTGGCAGAAAGAACTTGTCAACTTAAATCATGCCGTGATACAATCCAGTGGAATCCGGCTCCTGTTCGCCGACTTGCGGTTTTCTTTCATTGTAGCCTGTGGATGGTCGCTCGTTGCTGGTTAGCTGCGTCTCATATGCTCCATATGCTCGTTCTGTGCTTGCTTTTACACGCCAAATGGTCGTGGACATAGTTGAAGTTCGTCATGTTCAGGAAATGCACCTGTCAGCAGCCGCGACTGAGCAAGAATCTGTACAAAGGCAGGGTTTCGCCAGACCCAGCGAGCATGAACCGCACGAAATGCCGACCATGCGGAAGAATGTTCGACATTTTGCCACTGAGAGAGTCTCCGCTAAAAAGACGTCAGCAGAGTGCGAAGCACAACGGTAACATAAAGACAACAGGTGGTAGCTCCTTGAAGAGCACCTCGTGGTGTGCATGAGTTCCCGGCCCGTCCATGTGGTCCCAGCATATCAATCAATCAATCAATCAATCAATCAATCAATCAATCAATCAATCAATCAATCAATCAATCAATCAATCAATCAATCAATCATACCTCATTTCAGTTTCAGGGGCGAAGCCCCGTGAGTGCTGGGGCTGTTGGCGTCTCCTGTCGTCGCCGTGATCGTCGTCTCATGTAGTCACGGCATTCAAAAACCTGGAAACTCGTTTACGCCTCGCGCTACAACGTAACGCGTACTAAAAAACATCGGGACACTCGTTTACGCCTCTCGCTAGAGAGAGGGGAAGAGAGAGAGATAGGAGGGAGGAAGGGAGAGAGGGAGAGAGGGAGAAAGAGAAGACAACTTTATTTACGGCTGGGTCAGGGGGAGGGGGTGACGTGCGCCCAGAGGGCCTCCACGACTTGTTGGGTCTTGGAGACGAGGGTGGTCTGGGTCTCCAGGGTCGATCTCCGCAGAGCCTGCTCCCAGTGGGTGGGCATGGACTTCGTGCTTCAAAGACAATAGACTTTTACATCAAAGCGGTATACCTCTACCTCCAAACGGCTTCATCTCCGTCGGCAAAAACGCCAAGGCGCCAAGGATACACTTATATACACTGCATGCTTCGCGCCTCCCCAGGTTTCAAGTTAGCGGAGATGGCCCAGTATTTTTTTTTTTTTTGGTACAGTGGTCACAAAAAACTGAGGGTGGCAAGAAAAAAGCAGTCCAAACGACCGCTTGACATGCCTCGCCACACCTGAAACTCACAAGTCAGTGGCACTGTACAACGAGCAGGAACACTAAAACATCAGCATCAATTTATGTGGTCGCGTGCAAGTAAGGCATACGAGTTGGTGACAGACGCAGAGATTTTGTGGACGTTAAAGGCGGTGTAACGTCTCGCTTCTCCTACAGTTCGTCATAGCGCGCAAATTACCTCTTCAACGAACTGTTCCCAGATAACAAAGTTGCATAGGCCTTCTCTTGTGGGGAGAAACAGTACGCCTACGTTGCATGCCGTGGTCTTCATTCATTTTTTTTCTTTAATTTTTTGCATTCGCGTGACGGGAAATCGAGAAATGCGGCGTAAATGCAGCGTAAAATGCGAAATATTTATATACAAGCAGATAGCTATTTCAAATTCTGAAATCTCAGGCAGTTGAAAAAACGTTTGTCAAAAAGGAGATTGGCAACATGAGAAAATCAAAGAAAGAGCTTGCAGCAATAGTTGCCGATTTAATATCTTCAGCCGACACCTTTGCTGAAGAAAGCAGGAGATGCAGTCAACATATATATAGCTGCGTTGCAAAATCAAACGGTTTGAGAAAAACAGAAAACACAAAGAAAGAAGATCTAAGCATCAACCAAGAAATAAAAAAAAAGCGGGGGGGAGCTTTCAATGAGTCATTAGCGCTTATTCGAGTATTGTGCACTAATTTTAGGTATTGTTCAATAAGCAACTTTCGTTTTGTGTTGGAAAAGTTGTATTATAAATAGTCCCAGATAAAGCAGTAAATGGGGTCCTTGAAAATGTATTTTGTGTTCCTTGAAAGTCCATAAAAAACCATTGAATTCTTGCCTTCGATGCCTGTACGAGCCCTGTGTCTGGGAAGTTTTCCTGGCGCGGGAAATATTGTGCCTGCTTGTCACGTATGGCATAGTGGGAAAGCCGAAAGAGAACGTCGCTAGCGGGCTCAAAATTTGTGATCTCTGCCCTCTGACTTGTTGGGCACGATGTCCTCAAAGAACGGGTGTTTTATACTCGTTCTGCGGCAAGGTATACGTTTGAGGTGCGCTATAAAACGGGACAACTCAGTGACAGTGCGACACCCTTCCTTGCTACGTTCGCCAGATAAGCAAGAACACGCCCTCTTCCTTGTGGCATGAGACAGACAACTTCATCCGCAACCTCAGGCGTATACACCCCACTACATAGTATACGCGGTGGCTACCCTAATAACGTGCATACCTACTTGGAGTGTCCACGGGCTTGACGCATTACACCCCGCGATGTCTCCTCCTGATTGAAATGCCAAAACCTGGGGAAACTTAACCACACCATTTAGAGAAGTCCAGCTCACACTTCAGGGGCGGTATTCCCGAGTTTTGTACGTTTTGCGTCCCTTTCAAAAGTGTCCCTTTTGGCGAGCCCTGATTGGCTAAAAGCAAACAAACGGAAGTGACGTAACGCAAGCGCGGCAAACCTACTGCCAACGCCCACTGCTTAACCGGAAGTACGTCACGATGAAAGGGACTCAAAAGGGACGTTTTCAAAAGGGACAGTTACGAGAATACCGCCCCTGGTGCAGCACGTGCAGGGAGTCTTGGAGCCTCGGAACTCATGCTCTGTACACATACCTGTGGCAGCAGACCACAAGTGACCGCGCGACTCGGACTGGAGTCGTTACGATGAAGTTTCAAGAGCGAAGCTCTTTAGAAACTCGTAGTTTCTGGGGTCCACAGTTAAAAATACCCAGAAATTGCCGAGCGCGTGCATGTGAGCACGGGCTTCGCGGCGACCGCCCGGAAGTGAAAAAAACCAAGGAAATACCTACACTCTTAGGCAAAAAGGACTAAAAGTTCGTCCTTTCGGGGACTAACGGCCTCTGCCACAATCATTAGTCCCTTTGGGGACTAACTGCGAGGGGACGAACAGTTAGTCCCCAACCCGGATGGTCCGTTCCGATACTCCCCAAGGACGAACTGCGTAGAGTGCAGAAAAAAGAAAAAACTGCAGCACCGGCAGGGATCGAACCCCTTACGCCCGGAATTTCACTCAAGGAACCCGACGCGGACCACGCCGCCGGTTGGTTCCGGCGGCAGATAATATTCAAGTGTACAGCGTGTAGTTCTGTGCATAACGCAACAGATCCATTGCAACTGGTGCCCGAATTTCTATCTGTGCAAGCGAACGTGACCGCGTTTTGCGCCTTGCGCTTAGCGCTTTGCTAGGTTTAGGGACTATTGCTCAGTTCGATTCGAAGTAGAGCCTCACAACCATAGTTTTTTCGTAAATAACAATCAACTCGTCGTCGCCTAGTTGAGATAGGTAGCTGGGTGATCGGACGACTCATTTGTTTCCGCACAACTTAGCGCAAGCTAAGTGCTTTCTTAGTGTTCGATACATATGTTAGGTGCTCTATGTAACGTATGTGAAAGGTGTCGTCTGTGTGAGTGTCAGAATAAGGAAACATGCCATATTTTCCTGCATCGGCGAAAGCGAATTCGGTGTTGCTTAGCCTGAATTCTTCAAATTAGCGTCGCTAGACGATTGCGACTGTGAAATGCAAGCGGGTGTTACAGCAGTTGCAGCATTGTCATAGCTTTGGTGCCCAAGGCAATTATGTGCCGAGTATAAAAGATAACTTCGAGACGCTTACCTGTAGCGAGCATTTTTGTTTTGCAGTTGTCATCAGCAACATGCGTTTTTTCTACTCTGTTAAACATATACATATTCATTACGTTCAGGAATACACTTTTGCTATTGTCACTAATTTTTGAGTTACTGTTAAGGCGCTTGAAAGCTTTCATTGGCCGTTATTATCTCGCCCGAATCGTATGCAACACAGCGTATCAACATAACCTCGCCGAAAAGCGTATGACAATCGCGCTTCGCCGCTCCTTGCCATTACCCGCCGCTCTACTAACCCTAGGCGATTTTCTTATAACATCAACATTTTCTCCCGTGGCACCATCTAAAGCGCCCAGTGACTGCAATGCCTTGTGTTTTGGAAATATAAAACTGTTCGTAGACATATGCGCGAAAGGGCAACGACGACGCCATTAGGGGATTAACGACGCAGCAAAGAGACTAACTGCATGCGTTTCGTCTTCCCGTTACTCCTTGAAGATCGGCGGAGACGAACAGTTAGTCCGCATTTATGCACACGGCACGTACTCTGCCGCAGATACTCCCCTTGCAGATGAACGGTCGCCCGCGAAGACTAACGGCTGTATTTTAGTCCCTATTTTAGTCCTTTTTGCCTAAGAGTGTACGCTGGCGTGTGCGTGCCTCGCGGCGACCGCCCAGCGTTTGCTGCGCACGTTTGTCAGGCCAAGCATCCCCAGTTAGGGAGATTGGCCAAGATTAGCTAAAAAAAAGAAAAAAAAAACAACTCCAGCGCTCCCCGTAATCGGTGCGACACTTGCTCCGAACGAGAAAGACTCCAGCGCTCGCCGTAACCGTGGCAACACTTACTCGGAACGACAAAGACACGTCATAGCATGCGCCCCTCCAAAGTGACTTCATATGATTATCATTTCCGAAAAAAATGAAAGAAGCTCACACTTAGAGCAGCAATGATGCAGTAAAAAAACGTCGTTGCGGCAGCGAAGAAGAAGCAAATCGGCTGTAATCGGGGACTTAAACCTTCGTGATGGTCGGGAAGGGTGCATACAGCTTCGCAACCTTCAAGTCTCATACGCTGGTGTCAGATTCCTTCATTTTTTTGTTCTCTCCCTCTTTGAGAGCTGCTTTTGTTTGCTCTAGAAGAGGGAGACAGGATACACTGAATGTAGTGCTTTTGAGCAAGAAGACAATAGGAAGGGGACCAGACACGAGTGTCAGTTCCCGCTTCGGAGTGACTTGATGTACGCTGCTGAACTCGAACAAAGAAAGCCCATTTGTCGCCAGGGTGGTGTGTTTCGTTGGCCGGCGCTGAGTCCTTAGATGCAAGCCCCCTGTCATGGGGCGTGCGTAGTCGAACGTGGCGTCGTTCTTTCACATGCCCCTCGTCGTCGTCCTGCAACCTATACACCTCATCATTGCGCATTGACTCTTGTGAAACAGTCGATGCGCATTTCAATTACGTTTAAGGATTTCCCTTTACTGGAGGCAGTTCATTCCGGACCTACGAATAGCCGTCTGGGCCTGTCGTATGGAGGTTCAAAGTATAGTTCAGCTTACCTTTTTTGCGGCCAATACTGAACTCCTCTTGGTGGCTGCTGGCGATTTCAGCGAGTGTGTAGCCTCCGATGTTGTAACTTACCTTTTCTCTTCTACCGTGGTTTCAAAGGTAGGCCAGGGCTCGCAAACAGTTATAACAAACCATGCAGTCATGTTAGCCAAAGTGGTATTAGGCAGCAGTGTGTTTACGCGAGCAGCAGTGGTGGAGCCACAGGGTCAGAGTTAGCCCTAGGAGTTGCAGTCCGTTAGGGACAGGTGACATTACGCTTGACCTCACTCACAACACGTGCAAACCGACCAGCCCGAGAGAAGGAGCTGAGTACTTAGTTTGGAGAAAAAATATGCAACTCCACGTGCCGCCGTGGTAGTGAATGCTCCACCTTTATTTGATATGTCGTTTGTTGGCGTTGCAGTGACTCGTGCACAATCACATTCAGCGCGATGTTGGCCACATTTTTTCTTTCATTCACGAAGTGATTGAGTGCAAAAAAGTACGGCAGAGCACCTGTCAGCAGAAGGTTGTCATGTGCTCTGTATCATGCGTCAAAGAAACGTTTTACAGCTGGCTTTCTTGCGTGCGAGACAAGGCAGAGGTCAGAAACCCCAACGAAACAAATTTAACGTCCACTGTATTAATTTATTTGTGAAAGACTTATCCTATCTTTGGCGCAGGCATGTATTATGATACCATGTATTTAGAATACCGAGTGCCGAAGTTCAGGTGAATTTTATCAGAGTGTTATTGAGCACCGATTTCTGCATCAGTCGGAACGTGAAAATAAAAACGCTGAAAAAGGAGGTTAGGGCAGATGTGTCACTGTGACATGTGTGAATCATCTCAGTGAGTTTTATTTTGTTTTTTGCGTTTCGTCTCTGCGGAGTGCCTTGTTGCAAACAGCCGAAACGTCACAATCGATAAGTTGAACTTTCCCTTTCCTTGATAGGTCCTTTTTCCCGGAAAACCTGAGCACAAGGAACTTTTATAAGCGCAAGTTTGTTTCTTGGTGCATGAAAACGATGTAAATTGACACTTATTTCCCTCGGCCAACGCAGATTATTAAGGCATCCGCTCAGTGACATTTTCGCTGCGTATGATAGCGCCATTCTTGCTTTACTCGCATGTAGGAAGAAAATGTAGCTCACAGTCAAAAAATCTGATTAGCGTTTACCAATAAGATTGAATATTTTCCAGCGTTTTTAACAGCTTGTGTGGATGTCAGATGCTAAGTCACTAGACGAGCTTTTCTTTGCAGGCTTAAAGAGAGCTGTGCGTTTCAGTGGTCAACGCAGGAAGACATTTTGGTGGAACAGCCACCAAGATTACGCGTCCTGCCGACGTTTCTAACATAATGTCCAAAGGGTGCGTTGTGATGTCGGCATAGAATAACTACTTTGAGCGCAACGAGCAAGAATGATGTTGAGCAACAAGACCTTTTTTTACCATACGTCGACGGCTCATAAATTAAGTGGTTACGTAAGCACTGAATGCTTTGTTTGGAACTGGAAATATCGCACGTGTGGCACTGAGTCAGGTAAGCTAATTTTTACATCGACACCGACAGGCAAGTTCGCGTCACTTCGCACCAGTACCGGCACGGCGCTGAACAATTCTGCACGCCATTTCGGTGAAATGCTTTCATTGAACCAACGGGTGTCGGTGCCTCAGTCCAGGCGCCAACAGGTCACAAGGAGCCAAGCTGGTACAGCGGAGATTTTGAACTTCCCGCGCTTTTCTGTCACTTCTTGGGAGTTCATTCCTCGTGGGCGTCTACCGCATCCCGCACGTGCACGCCTGCGTTGCTTGTCCATCACCCGGCCGCGCCGTGCAAGCCGGAATCACGTACGTCTCCCGCACAGACACAGTCTGGTTGAGAATACGAAGGCAGTTGTTTCTGACAGCAGTCCTTGGCGTTCACACGGTCGAAGGCGTCGTGTGAAGCTGGTGATTTGACACGTAGCACTCCGCAGAATTCCACTCTAAAGGTAGAAGGGGAGAACAGAATGATAGCTGGCAGGTGCATGGTAGCATTTCCAGATTTGAAGAAGGTGTTACATACCACTGGTAATTCTAGGGAGAAACGAAATTCTCCTAGCGGCCTTGGCTTTATAAGCAAACCTTCCGAATCAAGGAACTAGCCCATCTTCTTGACAGCAGGGCTATTTCCCGAGAATCAGTGTTGATACCCATCGGATTAAGGAAATTCAGAACTCTTCAGCAAAAGTTAAGAAACACTGCTCAGATTTTGCACCTCAATTTTTTGGAAATGGTCATGGGGAGCTGAAACTTCAATTTGGACGAGAAACTACATTCGCATCATGGTTCGAACGGCAAGTATTTTGTGAGACCTACAGTTTAAGAACCTAAATTTTTATTATGCTGAGGGTCCCGTTTGCGTGAAGCAAGCTCCGAAAGGAAATGCATGCAACCAAGTACGCCGTGAGTGGCCGAGGGGTTGCAGGCAGATGGATTAGCGCTGGAAGAGGTTGCAGGTCGTAAGGGCTGAAAGAGATGGGCGGCGTTGCAGAAAGCAGTGGCACACGTTACGAGGGTCTGTGGTGACTTTCAGGTAGTGAAGCCATAGAAATGCAGGCGGAGAGACAGTGACTCTCAGTAAAAATAACAAAGCAATCCCAAAGGAATTTTCGAGCGCCCTTTCTAAGTACCCCATGTTGTTGCGGTACTGCATTGTGAACACTTGAGCCGTGCTGTATTGTTATTCCACGAATAGTTTTTGCTCAGGACAGGCACCTGCTGAAGGGTGAATGGTTCACCGGTTCGAGATTAACTGACAACTATTACTTAAATTTGACCAGCTTGAAACTGCACAATGTGCAATGTTTCTGCTCAGACAGGCACCTGCCCGAGGGTAGGAATGGTTTACCGGTTCGAGATTAACTGCCAACTTTTACTTAAATTTGACCAGCTTAAACTGCACAACGTGCAATACGGAAAGAAAATTGAGCATAACACGTTGTCCCGGAGTGTCACCTCCCCAAAACGCTTGCGACAATCAGGCTAGAATTTCTTGAGTGCGTTTTGACAACGTGTACGCATTGAAAGAACCACACGCTGTGAAATCGAGATGTGTTTTAGAAGAATCGGCGTCGAAACCTGCCAATTAAAGCGAACGCCATAAATTGCTACTGCGTGTGTGGAGATTATTTGAAGTTCCTAGTTTTGTCAGTGTACTGGGGACAGTACTATTGCAGTCGTTTGAGGTTTGCTCTTCATTTTTGTTTGTGGACTTTATATTATGAAAAATTACACTCGCGGTTGCAAAAGTAATCTGGGGGAACCAAGGGGTAAATTGAGTTTTGTGCAAGCTGTTGCAGGCTGTGCATTAGTTTCAAACGTTCTTTTCACTGCGCCGCCTGCATTTCGGTTCGGCGGATAGGACGTGCAAGGAGAAGAGAAGGAGATGACGCAAGCGGAAGTGGCGCACGATGCATCATACTGGGTCAGAGGAAAGAACGCACACGGAGGCCAGTGCTTGGAGGCGATTGCCGTGACGTTTATTTATCATGAGCGAGCAACAAACAGGATGTGACAAGGCGCTCGGCAGGCACAGGAGAAGCAGTGATAGAGAGTCACAGCACAGGTAAATCGCAGAAGCAGCGTGCGTCTCGTTTTTTTTTTGTTTTTTTGGTAACGTTTCCTGGGCCTATGACCGCGTTTCCACCACTGAGCACCGGCTCTGTAGCAAATTTGTGCTCCTTGTTCTCAATGCGCAGCAGATTAGCTTCTTCATTCAGCATGGCATATGCACAAGCACTTTATGCGAACGCCCATTCCCTGGTGCAAATGTTCAAATTTAGGCTTAAGGCGCATGGCTGTTGGGCGCGTTATTACAGATGGAAGGAATAATTTAGTGGACATGTGGCGCCTGATGAGCGCGCGGTAGAATTCTTGCAAAAGGGTGTTCTCGCATTTCGCTTGCATTTTAAAGCTACAGCGTACATATCGTATGCGAACATGAACACCCGTATGTTACTTGGCACCAGCGCACATGTAACCGCAGTTGCGAAGGGGTTGGATGTAAACTGAAGACAGCTGTCAGAAGGAAGTTGTTGCATCAGTTTTGAGGCAGCTATTTAAGCACTGAAGAGCAGTTACTTAACGGTTAAGCAACGGTTACTCAAGTTTACAGAAAAACTAGACAAGTGTGAGCGCTGAGCTCGGATGTAGTAAGACTTGAGATGCTGAGTGATTACTCCAAGCCTCCATTCAGCGTGCATAAATTATACATGCGGCTACTTTTGAAAATAACCTCTTGTTTCAGATGCTTGCGCAAGATACGGGGAAGGAATGTACGAAATAAGATTTTTGTAATACCTTCCCTCCTTAATTTGCATCGCGAAAACGGCCGCCGCTTTAAAGCATATTTGTGTAAATGGAGCACAGAGTCCTATCTTTAATAGCCCAGCGCAGAATTGTGTGCACACGCAGTCGCTCGCGGAGTCCTAAAACAGATTCCTCGTTTGTGTAACTCGCGCATGTCACAGCAACGTACGAAGACGTCTGAAACGTACGAAGACGTCTGAACGCATTTACGGTAAGCACCAAATTTCTCTAGGAGATCTGTGATCTATCCGATGGGGTGCATGCCAAATAGGGATACTGACGGCAAGAGAAGCTGACGACTTTTCGTTACACCACATCAGCCGCGGTCATACGCCCAGAAATAACGCACGTAATAGGAATGAATATGCGAGGCTTCATTTGCTCCTTTAACACTGACAAATACAACACACTGATGTAAATGCGGAACAGCAAGCATGCAGTTGTACGGCATGCTGCTATGGGTACGATAGAAAGCCAGCCCGTGCATGTTAAAGACATCATCAGACAATTCACTTTTATGTCATCGAATAACCTTAGAGACGTCAGATCAAAATTTCATTAAATGCGTTCAGAATTCGAGCAAACACTCAGGTGGACATGTCACAAATAAGAAATTCTGGACAACTATTTCTTTGGTATAACCAAATGACAATTTTTTATCTTTTTTCAAATGTCAAGAAAATACGACTTTTTTGGCAATTAAGATCGATGAAAAAATGAATAGCACAAAACAACGGAACACGAGAAAGAGAAGAGGAACAGACACAGCGCTCGTTATCTGTTGTTTAGCGCTGTTCACTTTTTCAAAATGTTACAACTCTCCCAATCTTCCATTTCAGCAAACTGATGGCCCAATACGAGCTTTCGAACACTCTTGATGGATTAGTCGCAAGGAGTAAACAAATACGCACTAACCTTTGATTTGCCAGCAAGTAGGAACTGCGCACAGCGTTAGCTTCTAAATCGAGTATTCACACCAATCTAGGCCTTCGCACAACGAGTTAGCCGTGTAACAACTAGTGATAGGAGAAAAGTGCTAGAAGTACACATCAATAGTAGACCCTCTCTCTAAGGCAGTCCCGTGGTTCAGCTTCACGTCAATGAACCAGAGTGGCCAATCCATGTCACCGGCAAACCAAAACCCGCAAATGGCACCCGCGTGCGCACAATTTGGTTCAAAAATGGCATTTGCACTGCGGCACTGTGCAATGCAGGAAGTCACGCTTGCGGACCTAACTTTTGAGTCAAATCACATTATGTGCTGAGTAATCAACTTCGTTTCCACTTTATTGATTTAAGTTGTCTCACCAATGTCAACCGAACCGGATTCCTTCAGTTCCCAGAAACTACTTTCCGGTATTTCAAACTTGAATAGCCTGCCGGATGCAATTAAGTCGCTCTCATCTCAATCACCATTAAAAAAAAAGCATCTTAAAGAGTTTCTTTTGCAGTTTCGATTCTTACGTAGTAATTGTATAAATGTTTAACTTAGCGTGTTGTTTATTATTAGTTGTTGCACGCTAGTTTGTTGTCGGTTTTATTGCAAATGTATGTTTGTGGTTCTGCACGGCTAGTGGGCTACATTTTTTTAACCTTCAGCGTCAGCTACTTTCCATTTCAATCTGCGTGTTCCCTTTTTCTTTTCTTCCTTTTTTTCAAGCTGTGCAATACTCGCCCATTGAACTGCGTTAGCGTTTGTCTCTCGTGGTAAAAATTGTTAGAGATTTCACTTAGATGCGCTGTTTTGTTTATTCGTTTTTCCTGAGCATTCCAAACTGTTGTTCTGCTTAAAACTGTGCTTTGACATATACAATATAGGGTAGTGTGTCCAGTTTTTCTTTTTTCTCCATTTCTTTCCTTTCTTCTTTTGTATTTCTTTTCCTCTCATTTTTTTCTTTTTATTGAGTCTGCCTAGTAATGTTATGACTTGAGTTTCTTGGTTTGTACTGCTCTGTTGTTACTTTAACTCTACGAGAATTCTGACTATGTAATTTGTATTTGGCTTTGACCCGCGTCCTAGGGCTAAGTCGCACAGCGACTTAGCCACTGAGCTACCGCGGTTGGTCATTGAGTCAAATCAAATGCTGGACGTCGTCATTCACCGAAATTTTGTCTTTGGCTGCTCGGACTGGTCAATCCAGTGCAGTGCGGAGAAGCGGAACCACGGTATTACAGTATAATATACTTACTACTGACTGCACATTTTTGCTAAGCCTCAAATGCTACCCGCTAATTTAAGTACCGTCATTATAGCGTTTACGTATACAATGTATAATTGCTAATTCACCTCACTGTATAATATGCAGCAAACTGCTTGTTCTTGTTGAACAACTGTGTTGAAGAGGGTAAACTTGTTCGGCTAGCAAAAATGGCAGTGCACTTTTATTTCGCAGCAAAGTATTTCGTTGCTGCTTCCACTTCGCTGAGCGAGTAAAATCGTGAAACAAACGTTGACATTTGTAAAGTAATTAAAAAAATGGACGCCCATGCTGCGCCTACTTGCAAATTCGGTAGCCTAGAATTGACGCTACTCCCAGAAAATGTTAAGCGGCAATATTTAGTTCATAAATTTGGAGTGCAGACGTTTGGCTTATATGTATATAAGCTGCTTGTGGCAAAGCTTGTACACGAGAATATGGTGTGTTTAGTGTGATTCGTGTGCATGGCAGTCGTTAGTCTGAAAATATCTTTCCTGAGTACAAACCCTACAAATTGTTTCATTTCTTAGACAATAGATGATTACTTAGAATCGTCCTTATGAATTAATGCAGCTATATACTAGAAGCCGACGTGATTGTTTGATCAAGAGATGCCGCATATTTTGCAGCAAAAAAACTTGCTGGCTATCAGGAAAATTTAATTGCTGAGAATATTTTTCTACACGTACAGTCGTTTAAAGCCATTGATGTATTGTGTAGTATATTGCGTTCAGAGGCTGTAACTGATAAAATTCACATCGTATAATACAACCCAGTACGGGGACAACGTGCAAGAAATAGTTACAGTTGGATTTTATAAAGCCTCATAACTCAAATAACGGTATTTATGTGGTGGTAACACATGTGTAGAAATGCGTGCGTCCATAGATATAGTTTTGTAAAGATAAAAAAACGACGTACTCTTGAAGTAAATGAGTATTTTTAAATTAAGAACTAGAAATTTTGGAAAGTTATGAATACGCTTCCTTTCCACTTTCGCGCCTTTCCGCGTTTAAAAAACGGCACTCCAGGACGGAACTCTAACGCTCCGCGTTCCCCCTCCCCCTCAACAATACCCAAAGACACTGTCCGGAGTACGGGAGGTGGATAATTGGTGCACATTAAACACACTTATTGCCACTGTCGAGGCAAGAGCCGCCTTCGACCGTGGCAGGGACGCGAACAGAGTACACTTAACAACACACTTTCTCTCCACGACAAAAACAGCAAGGGACACTTCAAGGTACTTCCGAACATCGCCGGCACACACAACAGGCAGCACGAACGCCGCCGAACACAGTGGCGAAGTACAGAGTAGCTCGGGACTATGCAAGAAAACAGGAGTGACCGACGCAAGCCTGGCCGACTCGGGTATACAGTATCTAGCCATCAAACTCCTAGAGACGACACAACATCGAACACTCGCAGTTTATTCTGCAGACAAGTGTCAAGGTTACAAACTTGACGGCTACTGTGAATGCCTACTCTGTTCTATACACCATAACGATAGCAAAATAGACAGCGTCACCGAGGAAAAGGAAGTCAGCGTACAGCGTAAAGACAGTACTCTATTTCTTACTCTGCTATCGGTTACACTGCTTCTAACAATAGACCATGTGTTCAAAAATTGTCGCAATGGACCAAAAGCTCGACCTTCCCATGTGGTTAGCCTTTAAAAATATGGCAGTCTGGGATAAACGTTAAAGCTCGCCAGAAACGTATGAATATCCTGCTTTCGGGGAACAAGGCGACCAAGATGATAGCAAACAGAGCTAGCCTGAAAGGTGAGTGTGTTTCGAAAAGACAAACAATTTTTGTTTATTTCCTCCCTATTTCAGCCACAGGCAAAAAAAGCATGTAATTTTCTTCTTTACGTGGAATCACGACGAATGAAGGACACAGCAAAACCTATGTAGTTGTTGTCCGCGTGGAGGAAAATTCCAATTTGTGTGTATCATTCATGGATCCGTGCATCGTTCGCGAGACCTGATTATGTGGCACTAATAATGTAGAAAAATATTTAGGCAGTGCAACACTTCTATAAATGTGACTTAATCTGTATTTTAGTGTTCTGTACATCCACATAAACCGAGAGAAGGATGCAAGGGCCGAGGTCTTTCGCGAGAAATCGTCCTGCTCTAAGGACGAGTCTACTGATCGGAAGGAAGTATATATAAGACAGCAAGAACGTCCACACGACGAAAAAGCTGGACGTCAGTGCAGGCAAAGAAATTTAGTTCTCTTATACAGCAGCCGGAACAGTGGGACCTGAAATTCTAGGTTTTTTGTAAGGCCGAACCGAAGGATTCGACAGATACTGGTAGCAATCTTCACCAGGCACCTGCAAAGTTTTCACGTGAACACATAGGCAAGAATCCTCGGCCCGAAGAGGCCAGGAGTGCTTGAACAACCGTCCATGGTTGTTCGGAGCCCGACGGCATTGATCGTCGCCCTGGGCGAAAGTGTTTTCTGCCAACAACAGGGACTGGACGAAAGCAGACCTGGATGTACTCAACCGCGGCGTTGGAGCCGAAACGGTTGAACAGTGGCAACAATCAAGGTGTCGCCTAGCAGGCGGAGTGGTCGGCACGTCAAACACTGCGGTCGTCTCGCAGGTGAATCAGCAAGTGGACACGGACGCTACGGGGCCGCAGTCAACCACAGCTACCCAGCTCGACTATCCGATCGGAGAGGCGCTCCGCTCGTTCGAACGCGTCAGGGGGCACCACCTGGAGGCTGCTGTTGGAGATGGAGCTCGCCTTTCGACTGCAGCCTGAGCTGCCCCGCTCGCTACACTGGTCAATGGACACGACGACGTTGCGGAGCCTGCGGGCCAGCAGGGCCTCGACGGTGTAGGGCGGCGGGTCGGCCGTGAGCAGCGTGAAGTCGGACGTCTCGAAGGCCAGCGACGAGCGGAAGGTGGAGCGGAAGCCGGAGGGGAAGGTGACCGAGACGAGCGACTTACCGGGCCGGGCGGCGCCGCGGCGGCCGCAGCAGCGCATCAGCGTGTCTCGGAAGGCCTGTCGGAACTTGAGCGACATGATGCTGTACAGGATGGGGTTGATGGTGGCGCTCACGTAGTACGTGACGCCGGACACGTACGTGAGCAGGTTGAAGGCGATCTCGAGCGCCGGCGTGGGCACCTTGGCGTACACGGCCATGAGCCGCTGCGCGTGGAACGGCGCCCAGCAGAGGAAGAAGGCCACCACCACGGCGACTGCGTTGGACACGGGGAAGGAAAACAACTACATTAGAAGAAAAGGCGAGCATTTTACGAAAAACGGTCATACATTCTACCGTTTGCGGGAATGCCAAGCTCGTTCGCGAAATTATTACTGGCCCAAATGTCGCTAAGCTGTATGAAAAAATCAACAGAGAACACCATCTTCGGTACAAGTGCCTTTGGCAGCGCGCAACACAACTGGAAAATTATGCACGTGCTCGCGGGAAGCAGGTCAGCAGGTGTACGTTTCTGACAGGTCTGTTAGACGCAATATTTTATTTATTTATTTATTTATTTATTTATTTATTTATTTATTTATTTATTTATTTATTTATTTATTTATTTATTTATTTATTTATTTATTTATTTATTTATTGAAGAAATACTGCAGACGGTTTTTTACCGTCCTAGCAGGAGAGGTTTACATCATGTTTCTAACACAAATGCCAAACCTTTCGGATGTTGTAGCACGCACGCAGTCAGAAGGCAGTCAATTCCACTCGTCCATGGTTCGTACAAGAAATGAGTACTTAAATCTGTTATTTTTAGAAACATATGGTCTAGCATTTTTTGAGTGATTTAGCCTTGTTCATTGCTGGGGAGGTGGAAGAAGATAAAAATCTTTGTTTAAACCAGATTTTTTATGCCACAGTTTATATAAAAAAAGTTTGACCTTGCAATTGTTCACCTGGTTTCAAGCGATTCAAGCCCACATTCCCTTATCATTTCAGAGACTGAAGAGAGGCGCCTAAGTCGGAAAAAAATAAATCTGGCGCTTATTCGCTGGATCCTCTTCAGTTTCTTTATATCTTTAAGTATGGATCCCACTCATATTCTATCACTGGCCGAATTAATGTTTTGTAGGCTTGAAGTTTTATTGTCCTATCACACGGCCCTAGTTTCCTCTTTAAGACACAGTTTTTTGTAGGCTTGGGCCCAAATTTTATCTATGTGAGTGTCCCAACTATGTTTCGTGTTGATTGTCGAACCCAAGTATTTTACGTCGTTTCCAAATGTAATGCATTTATCCCCTACATGATATTTATATTCTGGAGTTTTTTTCTGTGTGTTACTGTAGAGCATAAGTTTTTTGAGTAGTTGATTGAATTTTCTACCACTCGCACCAGTCAGCAATTTTGCACAAGTTTTCATTAAGCGATAATTAATGCAGAGTGCTACCGACAGTGGTATAAATAACAGTCATCAGCAAAAATTTTCACAGTCACACCCGCGTCCAGGTCATAATCAATATCATTAGTATATATCACGAACAAGAGGGGTCCTAACACCGACCACTGGGGCACTCCTGAAAGTACATCCAGGTTTTGGGATTGACAGCTGTTAACTTCTACACACTGTGTTCTATTTTCCAGATAGGCAGAAATCCAGTTCGCAAGGCGGGGAGCAATGCCTACTCGCTTTAGTTTTCTTATTAGTAGAGAGTGCGGTGCCTTATCGAAAATTTTTGAAACGTCCAAAAATATTGCGTCAATTTGTTTTCGATGGCATTGGCGATGGCATTGTTGATGGCATTGGCGAAGTTATGTATAACTGATACGAGCTGGGTCGTGGTTGAAAGCTTTTTCCTAATCCCATGCTGGAAGGCGACTAATAAATTGTGGGATTCTAAAAACGAAGTTATCTGGCTAGATATGATGTGTTCAAGCAGTTTGCAGTAACTACTGATTAATGATATTGGTCTGTAGTTCGTCGCAAGAAGTTTGCTTCCGTCCTTGTGAACCGGCACAATTTTTCCACACAACCAATAAGAAGGTAGGGAATCCTCATTCAATGACGCAATGAACAAAACATATAATATTGCGATATCATATTCGCATAACGCTTCAAAAAGGCATTGGGGATACCGTCAGGACCAGACGACTTCTTTTCGTCAAGTTTTAAAAGAAGGAGGCGAATACCATTTACGTTTAAATCTATATCTGGCATTATGTTAGGCGAAAGAAGGGAAGGTTCTATCGGATTTATTGTTGCACGCGGGTAACTAAAAACACTGTGAAATGTACTGTTTAGCACATTAGAAATTTCGTGAGGGCCAATAAATTCACAGTCGCCTACGTGGAGCTGGTCAACAGAAACTGTCTGAGTCCGCGGCGCTTGAGTCTGAAACTGTCTGAGTCCGCGGCTGTCTGAGTCCGCGGCGCTTGAGTCTGAAACTGTCTGAGTCCGCGGCGCTTGAGTCCGTTGACACATTTCATTCTAATAATTTCTTGTGAATCATCAGAAAAAAAAATGGCTGACGATTTCGATACTCCCTAACGCGAAATTTGAGCTCAACGCGGACTACAGTCTTCTCGGTGATGTGCACCTCTGGATTCTGGCATCGGCAACTCCCTTAGCTGCAGCGGCAGTCGAAGCACTTTCTTCAACCCAGGAAGTGATCGCTTCATCGGCGAACGCACGACGGCGCGCGCTTCTCCGCGTAGCGCGTCTCGCCCGGCACCCGCGACGTAGCGCTTTCCTTTTCACATTTTCGCCATACTCTCTTCTCTGCCTTCCGCCTCGCTCTTTTCGGTGCACACCCTCGTTCTTTCGGTTACATCGAGGGACGACGGCGAGGGACGCTGCGAAACCACACGGGCGGCCGCTTAACAGCTGCGCTCTAAAATATGAACGCCGTGATGCTTCTAGCAAATAATATTTTAAGTAGCTCCCGTCCCAACGTATTTGACAGGAAACGGGAGACGTACTCCACTCGCTTGCATTCTATCTATATAAATGTGCTCTGTTATTTCGTACATCTTGTTCTAGAGGCCAGCTTTCTTGTGCGTAGTTTGTGAACAGCGAACCATGGAAGGCATGTTTTGTTGTCTAAAATGTTATTTTTTGCAGCCGTAACAACGTTTCCGGTCCAATAAATCTGAATCCACTACCGAATACGAATTCACTACCGCGTGGTTCCCGTGAAAGTGTGCGCGCAGAATGGGAGTTCCTGGTGTCGCGCCAGACTCCTGTTTAGGTAATATTTCATGAAGCCCTACGCCCACTGGTCTCCCATGGCGGCAGTTTTCGCGGTGGCAGTTTTTCCTGGACCAAATGATTGTTCATAATGTACGAGTATCACGGCTGTGCACAGAGGTATCTCACATTCCGCCAATTTCTCGATGCGTTGGCAAGACGCTTGAGGAAATGGCTCTTCGCCTCACTTATTTGGTCTTATTGCAAAAGCATTAGTTAAATATGTAGGTCAACAATCTGGTGTCTATGGCTAACAGAAGGCACAGGAAAATACCTACGGTTAAAAGAATAAAAAAAAAAAAACAGGGTAACTGAGTTGGATATAAAGTTCTGTAAATTTGCTTCTAAGCGGGACGACGCTTAACACCACCACAGCTCAGTGAATTTAGGTGCGCAGAGTTGAACTCAGGGATCATGTTAAGGCTTTCGACTCCGAAACGTGTGCTTAATACACGTATATGAGTAATTCGAGTGTGCTAATAACCGAACTAGCAATTCAGAGATTAGCAGTGCGTGCGAGGCTTGTATCGTAGCGGTAAACTTTCGGCTAGGAGCGCTAATCAGTCTAGAAGGAGCTTTTTTTCAAAAAAAGCCATGAATCCCACCTGTGATCTTCGCATGGACACGTGGCTTTGTGCCTGTAAGTAGGAGGAGTTTGAATGCGCAAATCAATCCGCAAATCAATCCGCAATAGTAGTGGCTCTGTATGACCCCGCGATCAGTATCATCTATCGCCATTGCGACCGCATCTTGTGCCGGCCGCGTTTCCATGGCAACCCGCGACGTGCGACCGCACGCTGGGCGCCTTCGTGCCGATCGGCGGGGGATCGTGTTCGATGGGCCCCGCCATAATCGTTCCCATCCTCGGAGCGCACTGGAGAGGAACACGCGCTGATCCTTCGGAGAAGCTAACCAACCGAAAGTGGGTCGAATGAAGGCAGTCGGACGGGGAGACAGGAATCTAGGACCTCCAGGTGCCAGCGCAGAGATAATAGACAATATTTAACGCTTGCGACAGGCCGCAAGCTTACACGCGCACCATAGGAGGGATCCTGCTTACGAAAAATATGCACAGGCTTGGATAAGCAGTTCTTTGTTGCTTAAAAAAAAAAAGAGAAGAAAACGTGGCACAAACAAGACGTGGACGGAGAAGACAAGACACGACATCATCGAAGAAGGTTGCTGGAAAATCACCTGCGACGCCTTGGACTGCCATTGGCTGTCTCAGTGCTTCTATCTTTTGGGGGCACAACGATAGGCCACTGCCATGGGGATGGTTATCACTTGAAGAAGGGCTTGTGTTTGGGCTAGTTGGTATTCCATCACGTTCATCTTAAGCGCAGAAAAAAACAGGGACACAGTAGACAAGGACAATCGCTTGTCCTTGTCTACTGTGTCTCTGTTTTTTTTCTGCGCGTAAGATGAGCGTGATGGTTATCACGCCATTCATTCATTCATTTCGGAGACGGCCGTGCTTCGGAGTCTGCCGTGTTAAATTATTCCTATCAGGCGGACTTATTTTGCTTTCTCGTTCCTTTTTCTTTCTTTTTTTTCTTTATCTCATTTGAATCTACACACTAAATCTTTTTATCTGATCTACTATTTCGCCTTATCTGATTCATTTTCATGAGAAAAAATACTCTTCTTGGCCAATCCCCCCATGTAGGTATGCGCCATCTTTTATAGTTTGCGCCACGTTTTCTTCTTTATTAGGCAGTTTTAGCATATCGTTACCGTGTTTACGTTACCGTTTACCGTATTTGCGGGAGTAGGCTTCGCAGCGCGAGAGTTACCGCGAACGGTAACGTACCGGCACAGGCTTCACCGTCGCCAGCGCTTCCGGTAACACGGTAAACGGTAACGCAAACACGGTAACGATATGCTAAAACTCCCTATTTTAAAGTATGTACCAACTAGCCCAGAAACATGTTTTGTTATTTATTTATTTACAGATACCTCAAAGACCCCAATGGGTGGGGTTTTACTTGAGGGGTGGTGAAGCACAAAAATTACAGAACAACCGAACAACAGACAAGAAAAAAAAAACGAACAAGCATATCACGAATACAGAGGGTTTCAAGCACGCTATAACGCTCATAAAGGGCATACAATGCAAACAGAATAGATAACACCACTAAAAATAATCACACACATGACTCAAGATATTAGTCAGTGCAAAAGTTTTTCGACGGCAGCTTTGTGTTTGTTTGAATTACGACGCTTTCGGGAAGGCCGTTCCATTCGATGGCTGTCAAAACCTGAAATAAATGGGCGGTCGTGCGTGCGTGAGGTGGATATACTGCTTGATTGCCTATCTGCAGAGCGGCCATCTAGGAGCCGTCAAACCTCAACTGATAAAATTTAGGTAATCTGAATGTGCTTTACCTCAAAGTGTCCACGATCCCGTAAAATGCCGCGGCAGTATATTGAGCGCTGATGGTGACAGAGGAGCTCGTTTCCACGGAAACGACAGTCCAGCTAGGGCCGGGGAGGACGCATTGTTCGAGAGGGCGCGCGACCGTAAACGACGCTTGCACGCTGTGCTTGGCCCCGGCCGAAAATTACGCGAGCACATGAAGCCACGGTAGGCATGGTCACGCAAGACGTCCGGTAAACACTGTTGTTCAGACAAATGGCCCCTATTAACTGTCCGGCGCCTCCCGGCTAAGCGGTGCGCCGCGAGGACATAAATGGGTTCTCGAGCGTCCGCACTGTATACGCGCACCTGTTCGATGGCCCGCATCTCGCGGTTCCCCATTAACTTCCCTTCTCCTGCCACATCCAAAACCGAGCTCCGACAGACCGGCACAAATCGATGATGTCCTCTTCTGAAGGGAGACGCTTGCAGTCCCTTTTCCCATGCTTTCTTTCACCACTCTTCGGACAGCCACGCTACTTATCGGAAAAATCCTCTATCGGGTTCATCCCGATTTGCACCTCCGCCCACATTGACAACTGGACCGATCCATTCGCTGCGTTATAGCCGAATGAAAGAGTAGCTTCTCACAGGTACCGCACCATTTTCAGTTCTAACGAAACCTGAGGCGCCTACAGTGGTGCCGGTTGTTGGTCGGTCGGTTGGTTGGTGCCAGGAGAATGGCTCATAACCACTCAGGGGGATGGGCCAGGAAATGGGCGCTAACTGAGGGGAAGAAGCTGGGCTCGGGATTGAAAGAAATGTAAAGAATGCACTTGAAGAACGCGTTTAGGAAAAAAAAATGAGTATAAACCAGAATAAAAAAGATAATAAGTAGACTGCCCGAAAATTAGGTACGGCATGAGAAAGAACATGCCAACTGTATAATCAAGGCTGCAATCAGGCCTTCACTAGAGTATGCGCCGACCACCTGGCATCCGCATACGGCAATATCATCTGATATGCTAGAATCGGCGCAAAATAAAGCAGGTCGGTTTATCACCTCCTGTTATTCTCGCCACCAAAGTGTATCACTTCTTAAGCATTCTCTTAACCTTATATTGCTTGTTACGCGTAGAAAGTTGTCCCGCCTTTGTTTTTTCCACAGTTTTATCATAGTGACTCGTAATTGTCCCGAAAATTCATTCAACCGGGTCCCTACATTTCTGCTCGCGTCGATCATGCGCATAAGCTCGATCCCATACAATTACGCGCTTAGAAATATCAATTTTCACTTCTCCTGTTATCCATAAACGAATGGAACGCTCTACCCTGAAACATCGTCACCATCACAGAACCCTCCTTTTTCCTTTTTCCTATCTTCATTACTAACGTACTTAGAATTAGGCAATAATTTTCCGGCACCATTGACATTTAATGTGTAATGTATGCGTAGAGAATGTCTATTGCTATTTATTGAAATATGTTTCCTGCACATTCTTACACCATGGTTTCCTGTTATCGCGCACTGCTTTCTGCTTTCATTACTTACTGTTTTATTATTAATGTTGCTTGTGCTATTGGCCATTTTGATTACGAGTATTGCCCCCTTACATGCTGTTTTACTCATGATGTAGTAACCTCTTCTATGTATACCCCTTACGTAATGCCTTCTGGGCTCTTAAGGTGTTTAAAAAACAATAAATAAATAAATAAATAAATAAATAAATAAATAAATAAATAAATAAATAAATAAATAAATAAATAAGGAAACGATAGAAAGAAGGAGAGCCGTGAAAATTACGTATCGCTAGTAGTTTACACTACTTTTTTTTCTCGTCACCGTTTTTTATTGCACTTAAGGTTTTCGCTTATTGTGAGCTTCGGTCATTCCCTAATTCTCCCGTGTTACTCAGTTGGGTTCTCATTGAGCGTTATTCTCTCGCCCTCACGCTGTCACATGTTTGCTGCACCCACCAGATGTTTTTGCTTGGACATTAGCTCTTCATTATTTTAATGAGAGAGCAAATAAATGTATGTATTTCCTTCCCGAGTGGCAGTTTGAAAGGTAGAAGCGATAGGTACTGACGTAGCCGACCGATTTTTCGGACCTGGAGTGGAACGAAAAATAGCCCCAACAAAAGAGGAGTCCGAAAAATCCGTGGGTGGCAAAAACTAACTTTATTTCATTTAAATAGAACTGAAGAAATCGCGAATGGTTCCTTGCCTTAGCTTCCTCCTTCGTGTGAGAACGTCTGCTTGCATCTCTGCAAGCGTCCCATTTTCTTCGTTAACGTTGGCTTTTGAGATTGCTTACGCCGCAGGCTACATGCAAAATTATGGCCTCCAAGGTCAAAGTTTGTTACAGCGGCGGGAGTCAATCCAGCCCCCATCCAATCCGAAGCTAGCCAGGTGGCTTAGGATTCAAAATGGCGTCGTCCTGGAGTCGCACCGTGCCTCAGTCGCAGAAAATTTTGTTCGGAAAATCGAGCGTTTGACTTTATTTTGGCCGAAATCTCCGTTTTTCAGGCTATGGGACAACTGGAGATTCCTCGGGAAAGTACGGAATATCCAGCAAGTCCGAATTTTTGGAGTCCGAATAAACGGTCGGCTACTGCATAGGGTGTATTCAGTGACGAGGCACGCATGCAGGCAACCATGTGAGTGCGCCGTCACCTGTTACGCCGGGCTCCGCGGGGTGGCGGTGCTTGTCCGTGCTGAGCACATGACGTGTGTTGGACGTTCCAAACTCCACCCTACCGAACGCAAAGTAATGCCTCGACTCCAATGTGAGGGCGATTAAAAACACCTCTGTTGACTCCGCCATTGGGAATTGGGTTGAAATGGAGCAGTCGAAGCACGCCGGCGTTTCTTTATGTTTTTCTGCGGCATGCGGGCGCAGTGGCCCAATCCGCGGCACGTCCGTGGCGATTGGGTCATGTCCGTGGCCGTTTCCAGTGTTGCCAAGCGAAGGCATTGACAGCTAAACTTTTCAGTGAATACCACCTATACACACCGCGCCCACATTCCTTCGCAGGCTGTTAACTGCTGCAGCCTAACCGTAATTCATTATTCTTGTTTTGTTTTGACAGCAGCAAAAGGTCACACGACCACGCTAAGTTCGCGCGTAACGGGCGCGGAAATCAGTGAAAAATAAGCCCCTTTCTTAAGAGAAAGGTGTTTAAAATGCGAGGCTAAATTTCTCTCATGCAACCTGAGTCAAAGTTGGCAAAGTCCGAAATCCGAACTGCTTCGTCAGTGTCGGAATGGCGAAGTCAGATAGACGTCGGCTTCGTAACGCGAGAGACCCAGGTTCGATTGCGACCACTGGAAGCATTTTCTTCTTGAGGCACTTGGTGGGACCACTCGCTTATCATCGCCTTCATTTTGTGAAACCCCCTCTGTAAAAGTTGGCTTTCCTGCAGTGTATTTTATTCGGACGAACGACACCACCAGCGAGGCGTAGAAAGCTTCGCTTTAATAAAGTGTTGCTTATAGAGCCGCCGCTAGAAAACATTTCAATAACCCCGGATACATGAACTCGACGCGGGAGGGTCGATTCGAGTGGCGGGTTCAGCTTACCTCGACCACTCCCGCGTTTATACGAACTCCATCCAAATAATCGAGGTGTGGGGACCGGAGGGTATCCCAGAAAAGGAGCTATTCTCCTCCGCGCTGCCCGCCAACGTAGCCCGAAGAACAAGTTCACCAACCCCGTGCCTGCGAGTCGAACGGACTCGCCCCGATGGCTTTTCTACTGTGCCCGCCTGCTTATACACGGATGGGTGGAGCCGAAAAAAAAAAAAAAGAAACCCTGTTTTTCTCGACTCAACCGTCCCTCGTCGAGCCCATGTATACGGGTTTCATGGGACTCGAAAAAAGCGCAGGATTTGCACCTTGGTTAAACCAGAGTCCTTCAATGCTGTTAGGCACACGCAGGATGCAGGACGACCGTATACCGGCGTACCACGTGGACGGGCAAAGCATTGAATGAGTAGCGAGCGTTTCGTTTACTCGGGTGTTTTCTGCAGACAGAAAAAACAGCGCAGGGGTGCAAGCAAAATGGAGGTAATGTCGCGGGCCTCGTACTGTGGTTTAATGTCGGCTCGTATCTGAAGGATAAAGGCTGTCCGAAACAGAGGCGTATATGTAATTGAATTACCCGCGTTTTATTCTGGGAGAAAAAAAAAATCATTCATCTGGGCGTCTCTACGGCGCATGCGCCACACCCTCCGGTCTTCAGAACATAGTCTGACACTGTCCGAAATTTACCCTCTGTGGAGCCTTTATCGATCCAGCGTCCCCTTCCCATACATGAACCCTCACGCATTGAACACCTTCACGCTATAACTTATTGCACGCTGCTCTATAGAAACCAGTTACGGGAGAGCAGCATAAATTCGTGACTCAGCTCCGTTCGCTCTATACCGAACTCGTACGACTTATCCCGCCTTGCCAAGGGGCAGTCTCACTTCTGGAACACCAATGAACCTGCATGGCCCGGCAGGCTCACTTACGAGTGCACTCACGAGTGAGGGGTGAGTGAACCTCGCCGGCACCACGGCTACCACTCATAGGTGGTACAGGTACCACTCATGGATGGTATAACTTAAAGGTGGTACCGGTGAAGCGTAGGTCGCACTAACTCGCCACGTGGGAGTGAGTGTGACCTTTGCTCGCCACCCGTGAGTGGTGAGTGGAGCTCGTGAGTGGTACCGGCTGGCACTAATCACGGCTCATCGATATCAGCGAAGCTTACATTCTACACTTTTCGAAGAATGAACGTTGCTACTCAGCAAAATATTTAAAAGAATGGTTAGTGCTAATCTGGGAGAAAAGTAAACAAAATAGAGAGGATTGAGGAACGATGCTTAATAAATATTTAAGGGAGATATAGTTTCAAAAATGTGCGCAGTAATAGTTATGCGTGAGATAACCATAACGTGAGCAGAGACACACTCCTTAGAAAAATTGTTCTTAAGGATTTTGAAGAAAAATAAGTCAATAAAACGGCACCGACGAACCATTCTTAATACATAATTACAGGAGAAATCCTTGCCTAGAAATTGAGTCCATTTATGATTATGCGTAAAAAATACAATAATAATAGGAACATTGAAAAACCTAAAATTGATTTAAACTGTTCACATTGTTATTTTTTTTAAGTCAATTATTGGCACGTTAGAATCTCTCTTTGTACCGAAACCGCCCTGTAGTGAAGCGGCCGGTTTCCGATCTGAGCGCGCACGGAAAGTCCGTGTAAAAATAACCCAATAAAAACATGTTCTTCTATTTCTTACTTTCCGTAGATTTTGGATTGTGTGATAATTGACTGGTTGGCTTTATTCAACGACTTTTTATCATTAATATTCGAGAAAATAGAGGCAGTAAAGTCATTTATTACGGCGAAGCTGTATACTGCTCGTTCATATGTATTTCTTCTTGCCACCCATCAGAAAAATTGTTCAGCAGAATACGCTCAGCGCCAAAGCGAAGTTTCGTGTAATTTCGACACATGGGCGTTCTCGTTTTTTGCTGCCATCAGAAAACGGCCGCAGTGGCTGCGGGGGCTCCGTGGCTAAGGCGTTGTGCTGCTGAGCCCAAGGACGCGGGTTCGATTCTCGGCCGCGGCGGCCGCTTTTCTGATGGAGGCGAAAAGCAAAAACGCCCGTGTGTGCGGGATTTCTGCGCACGTTAAAGATCCTCAGGTGGTCGAAATTAATCCCGAGCTCTCCACTACGGCGCGCCTCATCGTCTGTGAAGCGTTAAACCCCACAATCAATCAATCAATCAATCAATCAATCAATCAATCAATCAATCAATCAATCAATCAATCAATCAATCAATCAATCAATCAATCAATCAATCAATCAATCAATCAATCAATCAATCAATCAATCAATCAATCAGAAAACGGTCGCAGCGGCCGGGATGAAATAAGCGTTCTCGCCTTAGCCACTAAGCTACTGCTGCTACTAAACCGCTAGACCTCATTCGCGCGGTTCAATTACAATTATTCGTCATCCACAGAAGCTGTTTAGCGCTAGCTGCTTCTCTACCGGTAGCCATGGTGCGCGACGGCCATCATCGGCATGCAGCGATGCCGTTTTATATTTTCTCTTTTAGTCCCGTCGTCGTCCTTCGCTGCATTCGCGGTTTTCCCAAGGGCCAGCCAAGAGCCACCCATTTGTTCTTCGTTTCAACGAGAGGATGGTTACCGTGCAATCCTTGCAATGGTTTTAAGATGCAACTGTTCGCGAGCTGCCCGCGACAACGGTGGCGGTACCATGACGTGGGGAAGTTGCGTTTTCTGCCGGACGTCGTTGCGTCTGCGCCGCCCGCCGCGCGAAGATGCCTCGTCACGCCTGTCTAGACAGCCAGTTGCCTTCGCTCGCAGACGATGCTTCAGCAGCAGCGCCTCTGCGACTCTCGGAATGCCCTTGTTCCTGTGCCTAGATTTCGGGCCATTTTACGTTGTTACGGCCATGAAAAGTCGTTTGAAATGTTTGGCATGCTTCCTCGACGGGTATGCCAGCTGTGCGGGTATATGTAGTCGTGACACAGACGTGGTTCGGGCCGTTCCCTGTGGACTAAACGACGACTGATATCCGTCGGTGCCGCTGTGCAGTTTCCACCGGTATTCTCTGCCCTCTGAACTGCAACAAAAGCAACCTTCCTGCTGTGTGGAGTCTTCAAAGCGTGACAACTGGTTAGGTTTATCATTTCCAATCCAGATGTTAGTCGGAAAGTTGGCCCCAACAAAAATTTTCCGTGTCGGGGTATTCAGTGCGCCTGAGGTCTGTTTTTGTGTCGGTCACAGTGGTTATAGAGGAGACTGCAGGTGAAGAGCAACCTAGAGGACGTGTTCCTGAGAATTGTGCGTTGACTAATGACGACGATGATGATGATGCAAGGAGTTTTCCTACGGAAGTTGTATGCCGCCGGCTGGCTCGAAAGATGGATCAGCACGGAACCAAGAATGCCGGTAAGCTTACTATTTCAACCGTCATTTTCCCCTGAATGGAAACAGTGGTGCTCCTCGATTTGGTCTCGTACTTACCGCGGATAGTCCGGGGCATTCTGAGGATTCTCAACGCCGTAGGAATATACGCGAAAAAAGAAAAAGTGATGAGTCCGGGACTGTAAATAGATAGCCGCAGCGTATAATCCGCCCACGGGAAATTAATAATAGCCACAGTGGCTGCGGTAAACGGGTTCGGGAAATTGCAAGATTTTCCTGGCTGCACTTTGTGCACCTTGATGCGCTTCGTGTTCTGTGACTGCGTTTGTGATTTACCCTAACATGTGTCAGTAAATAGCAGGGTCAGTTCTTGTAACGGCAGTAGAGACCTCTGCATTTTTGCGATTCGAGAACCGGTTACTAC
Source organism: Haemaphysalis longicornis (assembly GCF_048455015.1). Lineage (NCBI taxonomy): Eukaryota > Metazoa > Arthropoda > Arachnida > Ixodida > Ixodidae > Haemaphysalis > Haemaphysalis longicornis. The sequence continues at coordinate 83,734,996 of NW_027526225.1, read as the reverse complement.
GATCAGAAAAGGCTCCCACGAACTCTCGCGGAAACTTCTGTGTATATATGGAAAATATTGTAAACGCCGGTGACGCCGGGACGTAGCGAAGTTGGCCTTTGGGTGCAACGTCATTGCGCCAGGTGAAGTGCTTTGTGGGCAGCGCGCAGACGCTTCGTCACTGATTTCCAGACGCCCGGTCGCTTTGCGTGCCTTCTTTGGAGGCTGTTCCGTTCTTGGGAGCGCCGCTTCGCGAACGCGAACGCTCCGGCACGAAGCAATCTTAAAGACGATAGTCTTTCTTGGGCTACTTAAACCCCAAAATTTTGCTGTGTCTGTGTGTGTGTGTGTGTGTGTATGTATGTATGTATGTATGTATGTATGTATGTATGTATGTATGTATGTATGTATGTATGTGTATGTATGTATGTATGTATGTATGTATGTATGTATGTATGTATGTATGTATGTATGTATGTATGTATGTATGTATGTATGTATGTATGTATGTATGTATGTATGTATGTATGTATGTATGTGTGTATGTATGTATGTATGTATGTATGTGTATGTATGTATGTATGTATGTATGTATGTATGTATGTATGTATGTATGTATGTATGTCCATCCGTCCGTCCGTTCGTCGATTCAACCGCCCGGCCCAAAGTTAAAGGAATTTTTGAGCAAGTAAGTTACAAAACAACCATTCTAAATTACTAATTATGGTACCATATGCGTAATACTTGTCAATATTATTGCGGAAACAGAAATTATTAGGCATATTCGAGACAAAGTGTCAATACGTAGTCGGCACTTGCAGTGTTCTTTTAATTAAAAGTAGATGTGGGCCGGATTTGCACCATAGAAAACTAAACAAAACGCGTTGAAGACAACGTTTTGACCTAAAACACACAAAGGGCTCGCGCCCGAGCGTTAACCTCGAGGCGGCATTCCAAGTCTAACAGTAACAAAATGTTCCAACAGATTTTGTGCGAGCAGGGCGAATGCTGGAAAATTGGATAGACGATCAATCCTTCACCGTGTTTACCATGGAAGGAGCCAGGCGGAATGAGATGAGCGGGAGAAACGGGAGGGGAAGAGAAGAGGAATAGGAATATAATTAACATCTTTTTTGCAAGGCAGAGGCGACGAACGAATTGCCACTACGTCCATTGCTGTTTTCGCCCAGGGTGTTGAGTTGGCCAAAATTGGCATGTTTGTCGTTAACCACAGTTGAGGCGGTGAAGAGGCCAGAATTTGAGAACTTATTGGCAATGAAACCGTAAAAACGCAGAAGTTTCCATTACCTGGGCGGGAATAATTTGGTACATCTTCAATATTGCTTTAACAGCTTTTCATTCCTTTCTTCACTTCTCCCGGTCATTCTTTATCTTTGTATCGCTCTTTGTGTGTGTCTACAGAAACGGACTTGGTGGTGAATGATGAGTGAGGATGAGTGCGAGTGGTGAGCGATGAGTGAGTACCAGTGGTGAAGGCGAGTGGTGAGCGCGGGTGAGTGCCAGTGCACATTTGAGGGGAACAGCAAGATAAGAACCGGGAGGAGTATTCCGAAAAAATCTTACTTAGGCCTTAGCGAATGCTGTTTCAGGCAGCCAGCATACGGTAGGGCGTCTTAAACTGGCCGAACTTCTCTGCAGCCAGTACTTCGTATCAAGGGGACATAACCCACCAGCCATAAGCTACTACCGCGCCATGCCCTTGAGCGCGTTGGACTTTGCGCGGACTAGCGGTGCACGTAGCTCTCCACGTGGAGACGCCCTCTTCTCTCACTCTCCCCCTTTTTCCACACCTAGGCTGTAAACCATCCTCCTCCTTCGCCACGGAGTTTATTCACTTCAAGTTGAACACCCCGAAAAGAGAGAGGATACTTTATTGAGCGCTCTGTGGTCTAAGGGTCTGTAGTGGCCCCCAGCTTGTGCCGCGCGGCGACTTCGGTAGCTCTGTTGACCATGCGGTTCGCACCTCGGGGTAAGAACTCCCCAGCACCCATTCTCGCTGCTCCGCATAAGAAATTTGAGGAAACAAGCCTTTAGGACATCTCCACAGGATGTGAGCAAGGGTAGCGAGGACACCGCATGCAGGGCATTCCTGTGAGGTGTATAGTGAAGGGTAAATAAGGTTGAGTTTTCCGGGATTGGGAACATACTTGTCCGGAGAGGACGCCACACGTGTTCTTGGTAGTGGTCGAATTGGGTATGGGCTGGACGGTATCTACGGCGGGCGACGCGATCATCATCCATCATCCGCCTGCTCAGGACGAAGGCCTCTCCCGTTGACCTCCAACCGCTCCTGTCCTGAGCCACTCGAGTCGACAGTTTACCCCCGAAGTTCCGTATTTCATCCCTCCATCGTGTTATTGGCCTTCCCCTTCTTCTAGGCCCATCTGTTGGCATCCACTGTGTTACCATATTTGTCCACCAGTTGTAGGTTCGTCTCACTACATGGCCAGCCCAAGTCTTTTTCTTTTTCTTGATTTGAGCTATGATATCGTCAATTCTAGTTTGTTCTCTAATCCAGGGGGCCCGTTTCTTGTCCCTGAGTGTTACTCCTAACATTATTTGTTCCATGCCCCGCTGAGCCGAGCCCGTTTGCGTTCTACTTCTTTAGTAAGGCGCCAAGTTTCAGCTCCGTATGTAATCCCCGGCAGTATGCATTGGCGAAGCGGTAATGGATAGTAATTTCATTGTACGTGACTAGTCGGTCCCCGGCAGATCTAGCCCCGTGGTAGAGAACGTGACTGGCGCCGGCTCGGATCGTAAGCCCTCGAGCCGCGTTGTGGGCAGCCTCATTCCCCTCGAGACCAACGCTTGCCGGAGTCAGGGGGGTGGATTTTATCGCAGAATTCGGAAGGCCAGCGTCGATGTTAGGCCGCTAGCGAAATTTCAAATGGCCGCCGTTTTAGAGTCAGAGATTATGATTGATGGGGTTGGCCTCGTGGAGTGGGCTAGCGCAATGGCCGCCTCCTTCGCCGTGGCTTGATAGAGGGAGACGTCCGGCTGGCACGACGCCCGCTGAGCGCTCCGCTTGCTTCAAAAATGCTCGCGCAAGCAAGGGCCGCTGTTCTCAAAGGAGAAGGACAATTAACGCGATGCATCTGCACATCCAAAGCGGAGTATACAATTGGAAAACACTGCTACTAATGAGGCACGCTACAAAAGCGGGTAGCGTGACCCGGAGCTTAGTTTTACAAGGGCCCCTTAGATTGTCGCCATTACGTCTCTACAGCTGGCAATGTGGGGAGCGGTTATTTCTTTGCAACTTTGCATTTTCGGTTACTCGGTGCGCATAATAAGAGAGGAAACACGAATGCAGTGGACAACACGAGCGCAAACTAATAACCGATTTATAACAAGTGCAATGAAAATCTTTCTACACCCCCCTTCCCATTTGTATCGGGTAACCGTTTCGACGTGTTTTGATTTCCTTGAAAATATTCTACTCGTAATAAATAAGTTGTTAGTTTGCTCTGGCGCTGTCCACTTCGTTCGTGTGTTGTCTCTGATTGTGCGTACCGTGTAACCGAAAATGCAGTCTACAATAATGCAAAACCAAGCCAAATTTCTTACCCTACTTACATTTAATGATCGTATAAACGAAATTTTACTGTGAGTGAGGCACCGTTAGACGAAAAATTACACCATCTTCCCGTGGGGAACCCTGGTGATGATGCGAAGCATCATGGGGGTTCCGTGTGGTTCCATTGTGTTGCCGTTATGTTGAGTGATCTGGTGTTAAGTAGCGCCAGAGGGAATTCCGCGTCCGGGTCCACACCGGTGGCAAAGGCACGCAAGTGCTGTTGTATGACGGTGAGTAGGCGGTGGTCCTCGAGGCGGCGAAACTCGTCCATCATGTTCTTGTCGATGTTGTCGTCTCTGTGGTAGAATCGGTAGTCTCCGTCAGCGTTGGTGATGTAAAGGTTGTTGACGTTGGTGCACCGGCTGAGAGCAACGTCCACGCCCTCCTCTTCGCAGTTTTGTCTGCTTCTCCTTCTTCTTCTTCAGCGGTTCCCCTACGGGAAGATGACGACGGTGGTTGAACGCGAAGCTATCTCGTGATGGATTCTTTGGTTGGCCAATCCCTAGGGGCATCGTGCCACCATCATCATCAGAGGCGCTGCGGACGGGGCACGGACGCGGGACATCCCCCCGAGCAAGAGATGCTTCGCATCTACAATCGCGGTCCATCTCCACTAACGTGAATCCGTGGGAATTGCGAAGCATGCAGTGTATAAGTGTATTTTTGGCGCCTTGGCGTTTTGTAAGCGGAGATGAAACCGTAGGGGGGTAAAGGTATACAGCTTTGCTGTAAAAGTCTCTTGTCTTTGAAGCACGAAGCGTTCTAGCGCGAGGCGTAAACGAGTGTCCCGGTGTTTTTTTAGCACGCGTTACGTTCCAGCGCGAGGCGTAAACAAGTTTCCCGGTGTTTTAACGCCGTGACTACATCAGACGAACGATGATTACGACGATGACAACGACAAGAGACGCCAACAGCCCCAACCCCTAAGGGGCTTCGCCCCTAAAAGAACATTGCGTATTACTCTAGTTGAATGCTGTAACCATCATGAGAATGTGGTAAAGCAAATTTGCTACCCGTATTGAAAACCTATATAAGTGAAGTTCGAGCAGCCAGAAGGATATTATACGAAAAAAATCGAAGGGTAAACGCCGAAGTCTCTGAGAGGTGTGAAGTCTGCACATCCACTAAACTCTATTTCGCTAAATTTCGCTAAATTGTATTTCGCAAAATTTGCCTGGCCGTAGAAGGGAAAAGTGACCTTTGAGCGAAACAGTACGGCGCCGCAAGATAGCTGGTCGAAAGGCAGTGTAGCTGTTACTTTGCGTCACTCAGACCTCTCCTGTGATTTCGTTACCGACCTGTTTTTTTTTTTTTAACTTGAGTGCACCAGTAACGCGATTTGGGCCCAAAAAGCCAAGTTTAGCCCTTGAAGGGACACTATTTGGTTTCGTTTGGACGTTCAGCCTTGTTTCGCACTTTCTTTGCTGCGAAATGTATCACCCTATTTTCGATAAGTAAACAACGTTTCAGTGACCCTCTAATAAAAAGTGAAAGCGAACTTGCTGGCGAAGATTAAAGTGTCAAGAGCGCGAGCCACCTACTTTGAAAATAAACTGAATCCGGAGTGTAGAAGCAACCCAACCAGAAGGGAGCAAACTCTAAATACGGAGCAAAATAAAACGCGCGTTCGCCGGCTGCTTCTTTAGAAATTTAAAGAAGTTACCGGCGGACGGAGAGCCATCGCGGTCGCGCGAAGTTCCGGCGCGCACAAGGGACGACAAAACAAAAAGGCACTTTCGCCTTCGAAACATCCGCCTATCGTGTACCGTCTTTGGCGGCCGAAGAGTACGTGTGCCGCAGTACAGGCACGCCTGACTACTACCTCCGCTTTTATTTAGCACCCATATAACGTTTCAGGATGCAAGGCGCTGTGAAAACTCTATATTGTCGCTGGTCTCCTGGACGGGGTGACAACGCGCCAAGCACGTAAAACAAGGGAAACGTCCAGTGCAAGATTTAGAAACAACAAAGGAGGTCTCCGCCTTCGTTGCAAGTTCGCCGCGGCTCTTCCTTTTTGAGAAGGCGGGGGGCACTCTATCTGTAGTGGACTTTTCCTGGAATGCCATTTCCCTCATTTTAGTCTACGATGGGGACGCCTCTGCTCAGCCCGAGAACAAAAATGGCCGCGAATCTACTCCTCTCGTTGCAAATATCGACGAAAGACGACAGTCCGACTGGCGCCCCTGGAAAGTAAATGTCTCCCTTCTCTTTCCCGCTCGCCTCTCATGCTGTTCCTCTCCCGTCTCGTTCCTCTCAAGATAGCACACTAGAGGTTTGCTCAAGTCAATTTAAATTTACCGCGTTACACTGCTTCAAGTCGGGTGCCTCAAATGCCAGCGCTGCCAGCGGAGACGCGCGTGAATCGAGGCACCTTACTTCAACGTTTATAGAGCCACGTTGCCCTACTCCACGAGCGGCCCAAGCGGAACACGCAACCTATCTAGTTAAACCTTTAGCTGCTGTTGCCGTTTGAGTTTTTAAATGCCGTCAGGTAGCACGGGCGACGGTTTTCTGCAGTTGATGTATAATTTCATTTGCTATCGCAAAAAACAAGGATCTGTGAATTGTTTAATAAAGGAGCACTGCAAATATCACTTATGTATTGATTTTCTGCCTTATATTTGCGTAATGTCTTGTTCAACAATGTTGACAAGTATGAACATTAACACCGGACTTAGGCGTTTAGATTTGGTTATTGTGCAGTTTCTGTTTCACTTTGGCCCGGTGGCTGAATCGAGTCCCAGACTAATAATTTCTCTTTACACCCCCCCCCCCCCCCCCTACCAGACATACAGACAGCCCAAAATTCTGCGTTTAAGTAGTCCAAGAAAGACTATCGTCTTTAATACGAGAGTGAAACATTGTCACTCCGTTTCCACACGGTACGTATGAGCGGACGGCTGCGCACTTCTTTTTCACGAAAGCAGGTGCAGCCTGCAAGTACGGCGGACGCTAAACGGGAGAGCAGCACTCCTTCGTGCCGAACAGGGCATCGAGTACGTGCTTCACACTGGCGCTTGCGTGGAGTCGTGGGGCGCGGCTGGTGCGGGCTTCAGTAGAGCTACTTTTCTTTTTTACAGCGGAGCTGTACATTTATAGATTTCCGTGGATTGTGTTTGGGTCCGGGCCAGACGACAACCGCGCGCCCTGTACGAAGGGGAGTAACAAACCAGCCAGGCACGTGCTGACACCTGGCGTGGCAAGAGGAAAGCTAGGAGACCACCCATCCTGCGTAGCGTTCCGCGATCGGTGCGATCATGGATTCAGCTGCCTTGGAGAGAGCGCAGGAAGCGTGGGAAGCCGAACGCCACGAGAGTTAAGCGGGTGCGGTCGGCTCAGTGGGCGGCCAGTGGCAGGCTTCAAGCAGAGAAGGCGGGTGCCGGGAAGCGCACAATGCGGCAAGTCGTCGCAGGCATAGTGTTTCATATTAATATGTACCAGAGGGAAAACTGGAACCACTGTCTAGAAAAGCCGCTCTTTAGCGAGCGTTCCGTCATGTACCGGGCAGGCACGTTCCACTTGTCCTTGGCACGGCTGATGAACAGGCAGGAAAGTTGCCTGTGGCTGCAACAAAGCAACAATATTTCTGTAAAAGATTATTCAAATTTGTTTTGTTATTGTAAAATTGAAGCTGGAAAGAGATTTATTTGCCAGTGATTATTTAGAAGCTTCATTCAAGATGAACAAGAAAAGGATTTTACCATTTTTTGTTTTTGGCTTCGAGACAAAAAAGAATCCTTGTGGCCAACCAAGCCAAGTAGGCGAGGACCGTATTTAGCTGCAATGGCGGTGCCCACGACGGCCCGGGACTGCAGCGCCAGATTTTCTTCTAGTATATATTAGTATGAGACTCTCTAGTCGCAGGTACCACGCCAGTAAATTGAACGAGCACGGGGTGCGTAGGCGAAATTTCATGGGGGCTCTCTGCAGCGACATCTCGGATTCAGTTGAGCGATGTCCTGCAAACTGTGGTTCCAGAACGACTTGATGTTGACTGCTAAGGTTCGAGATTGTCGCGAAGCGTGAGCGTGCAACGGGCGTGCTGCTGCGTACCTTTCCTGAAGAGGCTGATGTTGCAACGTTCACAGTGTGCGGGACAAGCCGGGGTTTCTTACTGCGTGGTGCAGTCAGTGGCTCTGTACGGCAAACGAATGCGCGAACCTCCAGGGGCTCCAGGGCGGAAAGGCCTTTACTTTTTTACAGCGAAGGCGCTTGTGGCTAGGGTTTCGTCGATATTTTATGTGCGTAAGCAAAAACTCGCGAGGCTCCTGGCGTCTTTGAAGCTCGTGGCGTTCTGTAGCAGGATGCGCTCGCGTGTATGCGTTTCTTTGTTTGTTCGTTTGCCTGATGGCTTGCTTTCAGCTGAGTCCGCACTTTCTTTAACTTGCAAAGCTCCTCAAAGGTTTGCCGCTGTGGGACTGCCGTCGGGGAACGAAGAGCGGGTCCGCGACGCCGAGCGCCGGAGACGGCGTCGGGGCGGCGACGAGCTGCTCCCAGGAAAAAAATCATCTAAGATGTTATGTAAATGTAGTCGTGCTGTCGTGTCGTCATGCCACCGATGAAGCTTTGCTAGTCAACCACTTTCACGGAGTGGAACGGCCGATGAATTTTTTAAAATTCTTTTCCAGTGAACGTTCTAGTCACTTTCCTCTGCAGCAACCTGCGCCCTGCAAAGGGTGCTCTGCCTTCAGCTCACTCTTTCAGAGGAGAAGCCAGCTTTACAAAAGTTGCAACAGAGTGGACAGTTGGGCGAGTAGCTACTGGTTCATGACTGAAGTAACAGCGCGCACAGACAAAAGACAAAGAAAGAAAGCAGCGAGATACAAAGACAGAGAAAGACAAATAAAAGACACAGAAAGACACAGAAAGAAAGCATAGCTGGTTTTATCTTATTTTTTCCTTTGTCTTACGTCTGTGCGCGCTGTTACTTCTGTCATTTACAGAAGCTCGCTGGTGGGCTGCTTTGTTCCGTGGCGCCTGTGTAGTGCGTAATGTTATAGAGAGGGCTGTCAGTTGTTTGTTAATGAGATTAACTAATTCCAGGCTGGGCAAAGAGAGTGTGTCTGACACCACGCATCCATCGCTCGTCTCACGGCGCCTGCACCACGAAGCACACATATGAAAAACAAATCGCTATTGCCAGTTGGGAAGTTATTGGACATTCTGAAATAGTCCGCGAATTCGCCATCTTGAGCAGAAAAAAAGAAAGCCTTTTGTACGTGGCTCTGAATTGTGTCGCGTCCTTCTGCTGCGAAATGGGGAATATTGTGCAGTGACAAAATATTTCTCGCTGACGGTTTACAGTACGCGATGATTTCACACCCAATCACGAACACAGACGGACGCAGAAGACCGGCACAGAAACAAAACGGACTTTCACGTGACGATGGCGCACTATCAACGGATTTATTCTGAACAAGGCGAAAACATATATACTGGAAACAAAGTGAAACAACAAATTCCGGAGAGAGGGGAAGGGTGAGTTACAAGGGTAAAATGTGAAGATAGCGGGCGTCAACGCCAGTTCACGTGCTCTCGTTAAAACGACGTTTCTAAAAACTGAATCTCACATTTGGTGGGCGAGATGTAAGAGGTGCTCACACACTCCCTCACGCCGTAATATCATGGCAAATGCTTCAAATATCCCACGGCACATTTTACCTCTCGCGCGGAACAAAATGGTGGTTTCATCGAAGGCAACGACACACTTGCACCTCGCATGGTGTGAAGCAAGATTACATATTGCGATGACCACTTGGCAAGCATATCTGTGTTCTCTGAATCGTGCGGATTCTGTCGTGTTACGAAACCTTTCGACAGCATGTGGACCTGCTTCGATGTCCGCTATCTTCACATTTTACCATTGTAACTCCCATTTCCTCTCCCTCCGGAATTTGTTGTTTTATTTTGTTTTCGCCTTGTTCAGAATAAATCAGGTGCTAGTGCGCCGTCGTCACGTAAGAGTGTACGTTTTCTTTTTCTGTGTCCGTCACATCTTCACTTCAAGAGAACGCTACACCAACTAGCTCGACACCAAGCATTAGGCGCTATGCACGCGGTATTTTTGCGGATGAGTGAAGTACGGGTGCGCTGCCATATTCCGCACCTGTCCTCCTGTTTTTCAACGGCAGCCATCAGTTTGATAGAAGGGGAAGTGGAGAGAGACCGCGTACAGACAGTTTTGCCGCGCAAACGTGCACGGAATACCGTGCGAAATAGGCGCACGTTCTTGCTTGTGAAGCGCTGTTCAGCACCCCACTACAGGTATACTTCGTGGGCATAGCACAATTGGGTTGGATTTTGAGTCCCCAAACAGGATTCAGGATAGAACGGGGCCAAAATTTTATGTGGTTGACTCTCCCAGTGCTTGTGCTGCAAGTGTTTGGTTGGTTCATTCATTCACCGATCACTTGGTGGTTTCCCCAGCGCTCATGGCGAGCGGCAGCGTCCGTGGCAACACGACCTGCAGCAGTGTGTACGTCCCTGCTCGTGGAAGCATTGTCCAGCACATCACTGAGGTGTATGTGCTCTCTGCGGGTGGGTATATCGCTTTGCTAGAATAACAGCAGCGCCAACTGTCCGGCGTGCGCCACAATTTAGGCCTAACGCCACGATTTGAGGGCTTTCGACGTCAACCGGTACCCGCAGCTCGACGCACAGTGAGAACTTCTTTCAGTGAATAAGGTTAGGCCTAAGGTCGGACCTTCGCAAAACGGCGTGCCCGCTGGCCATCCAGCTTCGCGACGCGTAACGGCCTTGATTTTTTTTCTTTCCACCTTAGCGTTGTTCACTACGCAGCAAGTTTTAGCGCTGCTCCCGGAAGTGAGAAAACTCGGGCAGAAAACGTGCGGAGGAACCAGACTCAATTCGGCATGCATTTCTTTCTGCTAGCACACCTTTGCAAACATGATGCTGGGATAAAACCTCGTTGCTTCTGGGAGTTGCTTGTAAGCAAATAACATATTTGAAAATAAAAATGAGGGAGAAAACTGTTGTGGCACGGCACGTAACTAGTACAGTTCAGCGCTGCGTAGTTATTCCGGTGCTCTGGATCGTTATCTCAGCGTAAGCGTTACTAGACGTCGCGTTCGAAAGAAAAACCGTCATTTCCAGAACCCCATTAACAGTATCGACGCTCGGCGGGTGTCACGAGCCGTGACATTTTAATTGCTGGTTACATCTCCGTTGTAGTGGTGTGTGGCCCGCATGGCTGTCGAAGGAAAAGTCCCAGGAGAGTAATAATAATAAGATAGTTATAAGTTTAAACTGGACACCAGGCGTGGTTGACAGACGCGGTACCGACTGCAGCTGCATAACGCGTTGTGTTGGAGGTGGCCAAGTAATGGTCGCATGGTTGAGTGCGGAGAGGGGGAGCTATTCCCGTGTCGTTGCTCGCATTTTACTGGGTCTCCCGCACCCGTGTGCAATGCGTTCGGAAGCTGGCAAGGCAGGGGAAAAAAAAACTATCGCCAAAGAAGGTGTCACCACTCAATGGGGGAACTGGCTACCGCGAGTGTCGGCTTAATGTTCCTCAGGCTGGACCTCAAGCGATGGGGACATATAAATATCGGTTCCAAAATTTAAAGTTCGCGTTTTACGCGGTAAAGCCGCACATGGCCGGCACCGTAGTGCAGAACAAGTGAATAATAATGAATCACCGCGCGTCGGCGATTAATCGTGCTCATTGTTCGTCTTACAAACGTGCAATACGGGTGCTGGCTATTTCCCAAGAGCAAGGCGATCCTCGTCAGCTTATTCAAATAGATGTACACCGAAAGTTTCGTCCGCACTCATCCGATACATTTTTTCTGCGTGGTGAACTTGAAACGTGTTCGCCCGATGACTTATCGTTATTGCATTTATTTGTGGAGACTTTCCTCTGTGTCTCTTCTGTTCGCGCTGTTAAACCACCCACTATAAATCTGTACCAACTGCAGGCCCGTTGCTTAACTCTTCTGTAGCAATAACATCAGCCGTGCGTCTCGTCGTCGTACATTGCAGAAGGCAATCCCGCGGTTCAGCTTCACCGCAATGCAACCTGTTGCCCAATCAATGCCTCCGACAACTAAACCTTGGCGATTAGCGATTCCGGGCACACGATTTGACTCCACAGTTTGTTCTGCCCTGTGTCGTCAGTCGTCTCACAATCCCGTATAAAAGCCCGTGCATTGGCAGCATACGGGAATTCCACAATTTATACGACTTCCCTGTGAACTGCGTAATTATGAAAAGTTGATGAAACTTGGCGTAATGTTAGAGTCGTATTAGGGACTAATTGCTGTATAACTAGTTTTCGGGATAGTTTTGACCGAT